>NC_056671.1:27511474-27863668 GCF_018350195.1 Panthera tigris
GGTGAAGAGGAGGAAGAGGTACAAATTCCAGTTATAAAATAGGTAAGTCACAGGAATGAAGAACACAGCATATGAAATATCCTCAATAATATTGTATTAATGTTGTATGGTGACAGAGGGTAACTACACGTACGGTAGTGAGCATAGCATAGTGTCTACAATTGTCCAATCTGAATTTGTATACTGAAATTAGTGTAACAGTGTCTGTCAACTATACTTCAATTAAAAAAAGGTATTAGGGAAAATAGTTTCTGAAAATATTGGGAAACATGTCAGCCAAAACATTTGTCCTCACACCTACATTTGTAAAGACATTGGAATCCTTATCACCAGTGTTGATTCTGTTCAGTACACTATTTTGGAGCCCGTTTGGGGCATTCAGGGAGAGGCTACCTTGCATAAGAAAGATCTAAATAAGAACATTCTCGATAGGAACACTTGTAATATACAGTTGACCCTTGACCAACATGGTTTCGAACTGTGCGGGTCTACTTTACTTACACATGGATTATTTTTGGATACTGTATAGTACTGTAAGTGTATTTCCTCTTCCTTCTGTTTTTCTCAATGTCATTTTTTTGCCCTGGCTTATTCTACTGTACAACACATGTACGAATCGACTGTTTATGTTACCGGTAAGGCTTCCGGTCAACAGTAGGTTATTAGTAATTAAGTTTTGGGGGGATGAAAAATTATATGCAGGTTTTTGACTGCACCGCAACCTCTGTGTTATTCAAGGGTCACCTGTAGTTGGAAATATTCGTACACATTTCATAAGTAAGTAGATGACCATAACTTTAATAAGTCAAGTGTTTCCAAACTGGGTCCTAATTTGGAGAAAGGAAACAAGTTACAATTGAAAATTGTATATTGTTTTCCTTATCTCTAATTGAGAAAGTTATAAATCAGAAGCTAAGCTTGAAAACTGTTGTAACCCTCTATTTTTCCTTTCTTCAAAGAGATTTTCTGAAATCTTTGTGTGCATATGAAAAGAAATAAGTGTTTTAGTCATAATACAGATAGCAAAATATTATTACTCAATTTTTTGCCAATAGAATTTCCACATGACAGTATGACAGTCCCACATTCTTCATTTTATATGTATTTAAGAGTCAGTCCTGAAAAATTAATAGCAAAAGCATTGCTTCAAATTTTGTTTTTCTAAAAGTGAAAGAATGGAAAGCCCATTTAAGGAACAATTCATTAAGGTAAAAAACTGATTGAACTTTCATAAATGGCAGGTTTTCTAATCATTTCCAAGTAATAATTCAGTATACAATATAATTCTTGTTTAAACTTTTTTGTACCAGTAAGATCAAACATCACCTTTCAGAGATTATACACATTCAATAGATCAATATTAATTGTGCTTTTTAGCAGATTCACTTAAATGGCATTATATATACGTATACACACACACACACACACACATATATATATATATACACACATATATACATGTGTGTGTATGTATGTATGTATGTATGTATCTGTTCTCAATTATCTAAAACTAACATAAAATAGGTAGGAATTTATTTTATTCATGTGATTGTCTTTCTATGTAAGCAATCCCTAACTTCGGTTTAATCTCTACAAGTATTGTTTCAAGACCACATGTCGTAAGCTATATATAATTCCTACAATGTCTTTTGTTTACCTTACACATTCTAAATAATATTTGACTTATTTCAGATGCAGCGGGAGTTGGAGAAAGCAGTAACCAGAGCACCAGAAGAAGGTATGTTGCCAAAAATGTATGAAGTTAGATATCATTGATTTCTGAAATAAACTATAAATAGTAAATGGCATCCCTTTCTATTGTTTGGATAATGGATGCTGCATTCACATTTTTTTTGTACATATCTAATAAAAAATGTTAAAAACATGAGCATAATGAAGAACACACTTCTTCCTCATTTAGTCCTCATGTTTCATAGCTCTTTTAAAATCCCCCAAAAGTCTAGGGGCACCCAGGTGGCTCAGTCGGTTGGGCGACTGATTTCAGCTCAGGTGGGTTCAGACCCTACACAGGGCTCTGTGCTGAAAGCTCGGAGCCTGGAGCCTGCTTCATATTCTGTGTCTCCCTCTCTCTGTGCCCCTGCCCGCTTGTGGTTTGTCTCTCTCTCAAAAATAAATAAACGTTAAAGAAGTTTTTTTCAATCTCCCTAAATCTATATATCTGTTATTATTTCTGGCGATAATCTTCCTTCACTGGTGCCATCCCTATGGAACTGTCAACCTGCACAAGTCTCAGAAAAGGTGTGCTTTATCAAATTGTTGTTTCCGCTAGTGATAGAAGACCCAAAAAGCCAAAGTCGTCTTAGTAATGCTTGGTTAAGTAATTAGAGGTCATATAGCTGTCACTTGACAGGTAACGGGTTTCAATCTTCACTCACTGACTTTGTCATTGCTTTTGCCCTTGGGAAAAACTTTAAATTCCTTAGCATGGAATGAAAACACCCAAATCAGTTTGCTTCTTGCCAGATTATTCAGCCTTGTCTCACTATTTCCCTACTCTGCTGCTTTGCTCTAGCACCTTCTCAAACTAAACTACTCATAATTGCACAAGTGTTCTTCCTCACTTCTAGCTCTTTGTATGTGCTTCCTCCCTCTACCTAGCATACTCTTTCCTTGTCCTTCAGGTGTCAGATTACATATCACCTTCACCAAAAAGCAGACAATATTGACGCAAAACTGGGATGTCCCTTCTGTGTGTTCCAGTAGTGCTGTGTGTTTTATACCTGTCACTTACATCTGTATATCAAGGAAGGTCCTGTTCAGAAATGTTGGGAAATGCCTGTTTGATGTTTCAGTTTATAGTTTATGATTGTTCAGGGTGGACTGTGTCCTCATCTTGTAATTTCACCTTGTAATGAAAAAACCAGAAACTCTGATATTTATCCACAATAGCAATTAATTCAGTGTGCAACCCTGAGCAAAATATATTTAGTACTAATCTTGGGTTTCATATTGCAGTTGTACGTAGTTATTTTTCAATTTTCTTAACACCTTTTCATAAAGGCCCCAACTTTCTTTTGTTCTTTTTCTTTTCTTCTTTTCTTTTCTTTTCTTTCTTTTTTTTTTAAGGACTTGTAGTGAAAAGTATTTTGGAGAAAGAAGATAATTCTTTCTTTTCCTTTTCAGCTGCTACCGAATTTGAACGAGGATCCTGTAGAACTCCTTTAGTATCTACTGATGATTCAATTCTAAATCAAGATCCAGTATGGAAAGCGTCACGAGAATATGTACAGATTTTGAACAAAAATTATATGATTTGAAAAATAAATAGAAAAAATTTACTGGATGCTTACAAAACATTGTCCACTATATGGAAAAATCTTGATTAAAGGAAAATGTTTTTGTGTCACATGTGTGTAATGAAAATCTGTATAATATTTTAAACTATGTTTCTTGGCATCTCATTAAATTTTAAGCACATTTTGTACGTGGAAAGCAGCACTAGAGGGTTTGACATACATCAGACTGTTCCACTCCCTGCTGTTTGCACAGCACACAAACAAACAAGTTGTCATTAATACTTCAGTAGTGTTCATGGATGGCTTTTTTGTATTTTCCAATTTTTTATCACTATATGTGGGCCTAAAGATTTAGACATTAGTTTGATGTATTCCTGCTATGGCTATTGCCAATGTTTGTACATATTACAATTTTTTATAGTGCCATAAAACCTATTTATAATTTTAATTGTCAACACTGATTCATAGCTCTTTCCACATGGAGAAATAAAATTTGCCTAAAGCTTTTCACCTTTTCTATTTATTTATTTAGCTAGTTAGTTATTTTTTATTTGCTTTTTGGAAACAAAGTTAGAGAAAAGAAAAAATAGAGAAACAAAAAAAAAAAAGAACTGCCCCTCCCCGCCCCAGAGCCATTTGCAAGTAAATTGCTAACGGGATGCCTGATTCCTGTAGCATTTAAATCCTACAAGTCAGTACATTCCACATAACTACCATACAACCTTCACAATCAGAACATTAACTCTAATACACTTGTCGCTTGAACAATGGGGTTAAGGGCTCTGACCCCTGCCCCCCACAGTCAAAAAGCCATGAACAACTTTTGACCCCCAGAGACTTAACCACTGCTACTACCAGTGGTCTTTTGTATATGATATGTATCGTACTATATTCTTAATGTAAGCTACAGAAAAAAAAATACCATGAAGAAAATTATAAAAGAAAATACATTTCCAGTACTGAAAAAATCTGTGTGTAGTCAGTGCACCCATCAAAACTCTTTTGTTCAAGGGTTCAGTATAATTCTATCATTTATTCCTCATAATTCTTTTTAAGTTTGCTCACTTATCTGTAGTATACGTGATACCAAGGAAGGTCCTGTTCAGAGCCATGTATTGAATGCAGTTGTGTGTCTTTGTCTCTTTCACTCTAGAACAGTTCCTTTGTCTTTCCTTGACTTTCATGACTTTTAACCTTTTGACGAGTAAATTCCAGGAATGTGCAATGTCTTTCAATGTGGATTTTTCTTAGGTTTCCTTACGGTAAAATTCAGATCATACATTTTTAGCAAGAGTATCACTACAACCTACTCTTTTCATTGCATCCTCTCATGTGACCTACAATTTTGATTTGTCCCAATACTGGTGATGTTAATGTTGGCCAGCGGAGGTAGTATCTGCCAGGTTTCTCGCCTGGAATGTTAACTTTCCACTTTCCAATTAGTTAGTATTTTGTGGGGAAGTACTTTGAGACACGTACACATATCCTTTCTCAGACACCCTGTGCCAGGCCACCTCTTCTGCAGATGGTTTGCCCCCCTGCAGGTTCTGAAAACCCACGCTGGGCTATTCTTCCCCTGTGCAGATGCCTCCCCACCCTGTCCAGTCTGTGATACTTCATTATTCTATATCATTCACTTTTCAGGGATGCTCTCACTTGAGCTCCAACACTGTGCAGGGTGACTGTCCCACACGTAATGCCTTCCCCATTCTGTCTAAGCTCCAGCACCTCACTCTGGACCCCCACAACTCCATGCCTCTGTTTCTAGGACTGGAAACTAAACTGTTGGGGATGAGAAAGAAGAAAGGAAGGAAGGGCTCCACAGGTCTTCTTTAATCAACTTGGCAAGCTCTCCAAAGCCGTTTCTCATTGGAATTGCATTGAATCTGCCAATAGTTTGTAAGGAAAGACATTTCTTATACTGATTTTTCCAAACAACTAGTCTTTTAATTGTCTAAGCTTATTCCCCACAATATATTGTTTCTTACTCGAGTGTTTTATCTGCAGATTCCTTTGGATTTGGGGCATGCAGCGACATATAATCTATAAATAGTGGCATTTGGGGTTCTTTCCAATTCCTAGAGCTTTCATTTTTTTTTCTTTCCTACTACAAGAATGACGTTGAGTAAATGTGAGGATAGTGAGTGTTCGTGTCTTCTTGAAATTGCAACATGTAAAAGTAGTTTTCTACAACTATGTAGATAGTGGGGTTTTTTAAAGTGTATATCTTTTATCAGTCTCTTGGGTTTGCTCTTGCCGTTTACAACAGAGCACCATCAACACAGTGTCTTACAGCCACACACATGTATCTCACATTTTTATGGGTCAGAAGCTGAGCAATGGCTTAGCTGGGTCCTTTGTTCAGGTTCTCACAAGGCTGTACCCAAGGTGTCCGCTAGACGGCCCTTCCCCATTTGGGTGCTTCGATGGGGAAGAATCTGCTTCCAAGCCCATTGCGTTTGTTTTTAAGAGAATTTCCTTGTGACTGTATGACTGGACTCATTTCCACAGCTCTTTGCTAGTCGGCTAGTTGGAGGCTTAGGTCCTAAGCGTTCCCAGACACTTGTCTTAGTCCTTTTGGGATGCTCTAACAAAATGCCATAGGCTTACGAAAAAAAGTTTTATTTTTCACAGTTCTGGAGGCTGGGAAGTCCAAAATGAAGGCACTGGCAGATTCAGTGTCCAGCGATGGCCTGCTTCCTGGTTCATGGACGCTGGTCTTGCTCCTTGGCACAGGCCAAGGGAGCTCTCACAGCCCTCCTTTATAAGGGCACTAATCCCATTCATGAGGGCTCCACCTTCATGACTTAATCACTTCCCAAATCCCCCACTTCTAAATACTATCACGTTGAACATGAAGATTTAACACATGAGTTTCGGTGAGTGGGGACACAAATATTCAGCCTAGAGCAAGGCTGTTCCTTGTTCGTGGCCACGTAGACTTCCTCGATATGGCCGCTGAGTTTAGGAGGCCAGCAAGGGGAATGTCACTTCAGAGAAGGCTCAGTCCTCCTCAAAGGGTGTTCACGTGATCAGATCAGGTTTGCCTAGCATAATCCTCCTTTTGGTTGACTTTGAATTAACTGAATTAATTATGTCTGCAACAGTCCTTTACATTTGCCATATTCTAATAGCTAAAGTCAAGTCACAGATCTTAAGAGAAAAGAATTATAAAGAAAAGGTGACAACGCTAAAGGGCAGATATTATGGGGTCACTTAGGGTCTTTCTGCTACAAGTATATTGAGGAAGTTCCCTTATAATACTAGTTTTCTAAGTTTTGTCATGAATGACTATTGAATGCTAACAGATGTTTATTTCACATCTATTGAGATAGGTTTTTTTAACTGTTTATTTTTGAGAGAGACCAAGCAAGCCAGCAGGGGAGGGGCAGAGAGAGAGGGAGACAAGATCTGAAGCAAGCTCTGCACTGACAGTGGCGAGCCCAATGCGAGCTCCACGTGGGGCTGAAACTCACACACTGTCAGATCATGACCTGAGCCTAAGTTGGATACTTAACCGGCTGAGCTACCCAGGCACCCTGTGATAAGTTTTTAAAATATTTGTGAATGGGGGGAGGGGCCAAGATGGCGGAACAGCATGGAAGTTTTGTGCGTGTCTCACACCCATGAAATACAGCCAGGCCAACACGAAACCATCCTACACACCTAGAACACTGATTGGAGGACTAACACAACAATCTGCACAAGCTGAACCACAGAATTCAGCAGGAATTTACCCCAAAAGAATGAGCATGAAGAAACGACAGCCAGGGATTTAACCAACACAGATAGAAGCAAGCTGTCTGACCCAGAATTTAGAATCACGATAATAAGAATATTAGCTGGGGTCCAAAATAGATTAGAACCCCTTTCTGCAGAGATGAAAAAAGTAAAAAATAGCCAGAATGAAATTAAAAATACTACCACTGAGCTGCAATCACGGATGGATGCAGTGGCGGCAAGGAGGGACAAGGCAGAACAGAGAATCCGCGATATAGAGGACAAAGTTATAGGGAATAACGAAGCAGAAAAAAAAAAGAGGGAGATTAAGGCAAAAGAGCACGATTTAAGCATTAGAGAACCAGTGACTCATTAAAAAGGAACAACATCAGAATCATAGGGGTCCCAGAAGCGGACGAGAGAGAGATAGGGGCATTAGGGTAATGTGAGCAAATCATAGCGGAAAACATGTACGAAAGCTGGGGAAAGACACAGACGTCAAAATCCAGGAAGCACAGAGGACCCCCATTAGATTCCACAAAAACTGACCATCAACAAGGCATATCATAGTCAAATTCACAAAATACTCAGGCAAGGAGAGAATCATGAAAGCAGCAAGGGGAAAAAAAAAGTTCCCTAACGTAAAAGGGAAGACAGATCAGGTTTGCAGCAGACCTACCCACAAAAACTTGGCAGGCCAGAAAGCAGTGGCGGGATATATTCAGTGTGCTGAATCAGAAAAATATGCGGGGGCGCCTGGGTGGCTCAGTCGGTTAGGCGTCCGATTTCTGCTCTGGTCATGATCTCACGGTCTGTGAGTTTGAGCCCCCAGTCAGGCTCTGTACTGACAGCTCAGAGCCTGGAGCCTGCTTCGGATTCTGTGTCTCCCTCTCTCTCTGCCCCTCCTCTGCTCATGCTGTCTCTCTCTCTCTCTTGCTCTCTTTCTCTGTCAAAAATTAATAAACATTAAACAAATAAAATAAAAAATAAATGCAGCCAAGAATTCTTTATCCAGCAAGGTTGTCACTCAAGATAGGAGAGAGAAAATGTTTCCCAGACAAACAAAAATTAAAGGAATTTGTGACCACTAAACCAGCCCTGCAAGGAATTTTAAGGGGGACTTTCTGAGGGAAGAAAAGATGAAAAAAATTACATATACATACATACATATATATACATATACATATATATATATACACAGATACATATATGTATCCGTATATATATACCAAAAGCAACAAAGATTAGAAAGGATCAGAGAACACCACCAGAAACTCCACGTGTACAAGCATCATAATGGCAATAAATTCATATCTTTCAGTACTCACTCTAAATGTCAATGGACTCAATGCTCCAATCAAAAGGCATAGGGTAACAGAACGGATAAGGAAACAAGGTCCATCTATATGCTGTTTCCAGGAGACCCAGTTTAGACCTAAAGACACCTTCAGATTGAAAATAAGGGGATGGAGAACCATCTATCATGCTAATGGTCAACAAAAGAAAGCTAGAGTAGCCATACTTATATCAGACAATCTAGATTTTAAAATGAAGACTGTAGCAAGAGATGCAGAAGGGCATGATGTCATAATCAAGGGGTCTATCCACCAAGAAGACCTAACAATTGTAAACATTTATGCGCCACATGTGACAGCACCCAAATATGTAAATCCATTAATCACAAACATAAAGAAACTCATCGATAGTAATACCATAATAGTAGGAGACTTCAACACCCCACTCACAGCAATGGACAGATCATCTAATCAAAACAATCAACAAGGAAACAATGGCTTTGAATGACACACTGGACCCGATGGACTTAACAGATATATTCAGAACATTTCATCCTAAACCAGCAGAATATACATCCTTCTCCAGTGCACACGGATGTTCTCCAGAATAGACCATATACTGGGACATAAATCAGCCCTAAGTAAGTACAAAAAGATCGAGATCATACCGTGCATATTTTCAGACCACAACACTATGAAACTCGAAATCAACCACAAGAAACAATTGGGAAAGGTAACACATACTTGGAGACTGAAGAACATCCTACTAAAGAATGAATGGGCCAACCAAGCAGTGAAAGAGGAAATTGAAAAGTATATGGAAGTCAATGAAAGGGATCACACCACAACCCAAAACCTCTGGGACGCAGCAAAGGTGGTCATAAGAGGAAAATAGATAGCAATCCAGGCCTTCCTAAAGAAGGAAGAGAGATCTCAGATACACAACCTAACCTTATGCCTTAAGGAGCTGGAAAAAGAACAGCAAATAAAACCCCAAACCAGCAGAAGACAGGAAATAATAAGGATTACAGCAGAAATCAATGCTATCGAAAGAAACAAACAAACAAACAAACAACCCCACAAAAATACCAGTTGAACAGATCAATCAAGCCAGAATCTGGTGCCTTGAAAGAATTAACAAAATTGATAAACCACTAGCCAGTCTGGTCAAAAAAGAAAAAAAGGAAAGGACCGAAATAAATAAAATCAAGAATGAAAGAGGAGACATCACAACCAACACAGCAGAAATAAAAACAATAATAAGAGAATAGTATGAGCAATTATATGCCAATAAAATGGGTAATCTGAAAGAAATGGACAAATTCCTAGAAACATATACACTACCAACACTGAAACAGGAAGAAATAGAACATTTGAACAGACCCATAACCAGTCAGGAAATCGAATTAGTAATCAAAACTCTGCCAAAAAACAAGAGTCCAGGGCCAGATGGCTTTCCAGGGGGAATTCTCCCAAACATTTAAGGAAGAGTTAGCATCTATTCCATTGAAACTGTTCCAAAACATAGAAATGGAAGGAAAACTTGCAAACTCTTTCTATGATGCCAGCATTACCTTGATTCCAAAAGCAGACAGAGACCCCACTAAAAAGGAGAACTATAGACCACTTTCCCTGAGGAACATGGATGCAAAAATTCTCAACAAGATATTAGCCAACCGGATCCAACAATACATGAAAAGTATTACTCACCACGACCAAGCGGGATTTATACCTGGGATGCGGGGCTGGTTCAATATCCGCAAAACAATTAACGTGATTCATCACGTCAAGAAAAGAAAGGGCAAGAACCATAGGACCCTCTCAATAGACGCAGAGAAAGCATTTGACAAAACACAGCATCCTTTCTTGATAAAAACCCTCAAGAAAGTAGGGAGAGAAGGAGCATACCTCGAGATCCTAAAAGCCATATATGAACAACCCGACGCTAATATTATCCTCAGTGGGGAAAAATGGGAGAGTCTCCCCCTAAGGTCAGGAACAAGACAGGGATGTCCACTCTCGCCACTGTTACTCAACATAGCATTGGAAGTCTTAGCCTCTGCAATCAGACAACCCAAAGAAATAAAAGGCATCCACATCGGCCAGGAGGAGGTCAAACTTTCCCTCTTCGCAGATGACACGATACTGTATATGGAAAACCCCAAAGATGTCACCACAAAAAGGCTCGAATGGATTCATGAATTCGGCAAAGTTGCAGGATATAAAATCAATGCGCAGAAATCGGTTGCATTCCTATACACCAACAATGAAGCAACAGAAAGAGAAATCAAGGAATCGATCCCACTTACAGTTGCACAAAAAGCCACAAAATACGTAGGAATAAATCTAACCAAAGAGGTGGAAAACGTATGCACTGGAAACTATAGAAAGCTTATGAAAGAAATGGAAGAAGACACAAAAAGTGGAAAAAGAGTTCATGCTCCTGGATAGGAAGAACAAATATTGTTAAAAGGCCGATACTACCCAAAGCAATCTACATGTTCAATACAATCCCTATCAAAGTAACACCAGCATTCTTCACAGAGCTAGAACACATAATCCTAAAATGTGTATGGAACCAGAAAAGGGCCCAAAGACCCAAAGCAATCTTGAAAAAGAAAACCAAAGCAGGAGGCATCACAATCCCAGACTTCAAGCTATACTACAAAGCTGTAATCATCAAGACAGTATGGTACTGGCACTAGAACAGACACTCAGATCAATGGAACAGAATACAGAACCCAGACATGGACCCACCAACGTATGGCCAACTGATCTTTCACAGAGCAGGAAAGAATATCCAACGGCGTAAAGACAGTCTCTCCAGCAAGCGGTGCTGGGAAAACTGGACAGCGACATGCAGAAGAATGAACCTGGACCACTTGCTTACGCCATACACAAAAATAAACTCAAAATGGATGCAATGCAAGACAGGAAGCCATCAAAATCCTCGAGTTGAAAGCAGGCAAAAACCTCTTTGATCTTGGCCGCAGCAACTTCTTATTCAACACGTCTCCGGAGGCAAGAGAAACAAAAGCAAAAATGAACTACTGGGACCTCATCAGACTAAAAGCCTTCTGCACAGCGAAGGAAACTATCAGCAAAACGAAAAGGCAACTGACAGAAGGGGAGAAGGTATTTGCAAATGACATATCAGATAAAGGGTTAGTATCCAAAATCTACCAAGAACGTCTCAAACTCAACACCCAAACAACAAATAATCCCGTGAAGAAATGGGCAAAAGACATGAGTAGACACTTCTCCAAAGAAGACATCCAGATGGCCAACCGACACATGAAAAAATGCTCCACATCACTCATCATCAGGGAACTACAAATCAAAACCACACCGAGCTACCACCTTACGCCTGTCAGAATGGCTCACATTAACAACTCAGGCAACAACAGATGTTGGCGACGATGTGGAGAAGGAGGATCTCTTTTGCATTGTTGGAGGCACTGCAAGCTGGTGCAGCCACTCTGGAAAACGGTATGGAGTTTCCTCAAAACACGAAAAATAGAACTACCCAACGACCCAGCAATTGCACTACTAGGCATTTATCCACGAGATACAGGTGTGCTGTTTCAAAGGGACACATGCACCCCATGTCTATAGCAGCACTATCAACAATAGCCAAAGTATGCAAAGGAGCCCAAATGTCCATCGATGGATGAAAGGATACAGAAGATGTGGTATCTAGATACAATGGAGTATTCCTTGGCAATCAAAAAGAATGAAATCGTGCCATTTGCAACTACATGGATGGAACTGGAGGGTATTATGCTACGTGAAATTAGTCAGTCAGAGAAAGACAAAAATCATATGACTTCACTCGTATGAGGACTGTAAGAGACAAAACAGATGAACATAAGGGAAGGGAAACAAACATAATATAAAAACAGGGAGGGGGACAAAACAGAAGAGACTCACCAATATGGAGAACAAACTGAGGGTTGCTGGAGGGGTAGTGGGGGGGGGGAATGGGCTAAATGGGCAAGGGGCACTAAGGAATCTACTCCTGAAATCATTGTTTCACTCTATGCTAACAAATTTGCATGTAAATTCTAAAAAAAAAATAGAAAAATTAAATTAAAAAAGTAAAAATAAAAAAAATAAAATATTTGTTACTGTGGGGAATTACATTATTTGCTCATGTTAAAGCAACTTTGCATTTCTCAGATTAACTGAATATAGTTGTGAATTCATTCGTTTTTTTCATTATTTTATTTTATTTTTTTGTTTATTTTTGAGAGAGAGAGCCGGAGCGTGAGCAGGGGAGGGGCAGAGAGGGAAACGCAGAATCTGAAGCAGGCTCCAGGCTCTGAGCTGTCAGCACAGAGCCCGATGCAGAGCTCAAACTCATGAACTTCGATATCATGACCTGAGCAGAAGTGGTCACCCAAGTGAGCCACCCAGGTGCCCCTATTTTATTTTATTTGGGGGAGAGAGAGAGAGAGAGAGAGAGAGCGCACAAGAGTGGGGGAGGGGGGCAGAGGGAGAGAGAGAGAAATTCTTTTTTTTTTTTTTTAATTTTTTTTTCAACGTTTTCTATTTATTTTTGGGACAGAGAGAGACAGAGCATGAACGGGGGAGGGGCAGAGAGAGAGGGAGACACAGAATCGGAAACAGGCTCCAGGCTCCGAGCCATCAGCCCAGAGACCGACCCGGGGCTCGAACTCACGGACCGCGAGATCGTGACCTGGCTGAAGTCGGACGCTTAACCGACTGCGCCACCCAGGCGCCCCAACAGAGAGAAATTCTTAAGCAAGCTCCGGGCTCGATGTGGAGCCAGACGCAGGGCTCAATCCCATAACCCTGGACTCCTGACCTGAGCAGAAATCAAGAGTCGCATGCTTAACCCATTGAGACACCCAGGCGCCCCTCGGGGCCTACATTTTCATTTGGCGTTGGGCCCCACAAATTCTGTCACTGCAAAGTCCCCACCAGGCCACGCCCCCCCTCCCCTCGACCCCACCTGCACAC
Source organism: Panthera tigris (assembly GCF_018350195.1). Lineage (NCBI taxonomy): Eukaryota > Metazoa > Chordata > Mammalia > Carnivora > Felidae > Panthera > Panthera tigris. The sequence goes on from NC_056671.1 coordinate 27,524,730, forward strand.
TAGTCTCCCTCAGAATGAAATGCAAACTCCTCTCTGGGCCCACAGACCCCGCCAAGCTGGTCCTCGCATCTTTGCTGCCCTCGCAGCCCTCGTCCACTAGGCCCTAGTCACAGTCCCCACCTTTCAGTCGCAGGGTCCTCCCACTGGCTGCTCCTTGGCCTGGAATGTGGCTGCCTGCTCAGAGGGGCCCTCCTGGCCCTCCAGCTACAGCGACTGTCCCCTGCCCTGGTCTTCTGCTCCCCAGCACTCACAGCGGAAGCTAGCCAGCTCCTTGTTTACCTGTTCATGGTCTGTCTCCCCCACCCACACCCTGGCGCTCAGAATGTCAACAGGAGAGCAGGCTCATCTTAAGCATGTAAGCCTCAGTCACCAGTCACCGGTCGCGGTGGCGCCCCACTCCCAGGACCTAGCCTGGCCGGAGCAGCGCTCCCTAGACAACTGTTCCCTGAGGACAGACCTTGCCTGAGAAGTGATGACAGACTCTGAGTGCCAAGTACCATCTAGTGTGGGGCTGCAGGCCCGGCCAGTGCCAGCCCAACCTGGCAGGGTGTTCTCCCCTGATCCCAGGCCCAGAGAACCCGCTCCGCCCCCGCACCCCGCACTCCCCACCTGGATCCTCAGTGCCCATGAGATCAGCACAGGGTGTCGGGTAGTGCCAGCCCCTCCCAACAGGCTCCCCCCCTCCCCCAGGGGGACAACGTACAAAGGGCCACTTCAGCACGCAGCTTCAGCTCCATCTCTAGCCCACAGGCCTGAGGTGGGGGAGGGGAAGGGAGGGTGTGCCCCAGCCTTCTCCTGTCCTCAGGGAGCCTGCTCTAGCACAGGGCCAGGAGGGTGACAGATTCAAGCTGTAGTGGGGAGAGGCTTTGTTCCAGGAGCTGGCCTTGAGGCGTGGGGGGGATGCCCTTGCACAGCAAGGGGATGAGACACATCAAAGAACAGGGTTGGCATGCCGGGTCAGAGGGTGGTCCCCGTGGACCCAGGCAGCAGGAGTGGAGTGGCGTTCCCCCATGTGGACAGGGCACAGTTGCGAGGTGCAGCCCTGCACTCAAGAGGCTAAAGTGCCTGTAGGGTTAAGGGAGAGAGAGGAGCAGACCCGGCGGGGTCTGGGCCAAGCTGGAGGGCAGAGGCCTGGGCTCAGAGTCCGCTCCCATCCTGCCTGGGACCCTCTGCCACAAGACCGGCCACAAAGAACTCGCTCAAATAGTGCTTCCTGAAACCTGAGCTGATAACCCAAGATATGACCATCCACCCAGTCTCCCAGGCCAGGAGCCCGGCAGTCATCCTGAATCTGGCTTCTCGCTGACCTCGCGCTCCCCATCGCCAGGCATGTCTCTTCCATGCCCAGGTACTTGTCCCACCCGGCCCCCTGTGCCACTGTCCCACGCTGCCTGCGCCACCATCTACGCTCACCTGGACAACAGCAGCAGCCTTGCCAGGGAAGGGGCTCCTGGCTTGAGCCCCACGAGCCAAGCAAAAGCCACATCTGATGCTGCCCCTCTCAGCTTCGAACACCTGCTCCCAGGATAAAGTCCAAATCCTCTAGGAGGCTCCAAGTTTCTGTGTAATCTTTCACTCCTTGCCCAGGGAGGCTCAGCTGAACTGCACTTCCCCCAGGCTGAGGAAGGACTGAGCTGCCTCACCCTACACTGGGCAGTGCTGCCCAACTCTCCTGGGGCCCCACACAGAGCCTGATGCAAAGGAGGCGCTGACCTTGGCCTGTTGAATGAATAAATGACACCCCCCCATCCGCCCCCAAATTCACACACCTGCACCTGCAGTCAGTGCTGCTGGGCTCTCAGAACTGGTCTGGGGTTCGAAAAAGTCTAGTCCTGCCTGGGCAAGGCACACCCCGATGAGGTGGCTCATGTACAGGAACTCGACGGGTCCCCCACAATGGGAGGGAAGTGGTGGAGAGCGGAGACACGGGGAAGGACTCCAGCCTTCCAAGCACTCTGAGCAGGATGGCTGATGGTCCGGAGGAGACCCGGCAAGGAAGGAGGGGAAACAGGAAGGGATCTCGGTTCCTACCTAGGTGCTCAGTGCCTGGCACCATGCCCGGCTGCTGCTGACTCAAAGCATGGGCTGGAACCCTGGCTCCAATGCCCCCCGCCCGCAACTCTGGAATCCTGCTCTCATGGAGGCAGAAAAGCGGGGGCTGGTAACGCCGCCTCACAGGGATCTGGGGAAGTGACCGGGCTGCTCCTGGCCCAGATCCTACAGCTCCAGCTCTCTGGGAGCCCGAGCAAGGTCGTCCACCTCCTTCAGGAGAGGTGGCCTGGAGCACGTGCCCCTGTGGAGCCTCCGTGGAACTGGAACAATGAGCCCTTTCTCTTTTCCCTTCCCAATCCACCTCTGCCCACCCCTGACTTCGAGGGGCTGCGGCGTCCTCAGCTCAGGACCCGACCGTCTCCACCAGGGGACACTCAAGAAGCCCTCACCAAATGGCACAGGGCACCATGAAGGGCTGTGGGCACCGGGCCCCTGCTCCTTCATATGGAGCCGCCAGTCTGTTCTTGCTCCTCTGATTAGTTAGTCTTTTCCCTCTGCTAGACCCCGAGAGCATTCCGGAAAAGGGCCGCAAGTGCCCAAATGTCCCACTGAGTGTGAGAAAGAAGAGAAAGGAACAGCAGTGACCAGACCATCACCACAAGGGGACAGAGTCATTCAGGAGTCAGGTGGCCAGGGTCCAGGCCTTAGCCGTGCCACTAGCTTGCCGGGAGAGCCTGAGCACCAGGTGAAGTGCTCCATCTTGCCTCACCGTCACGTGACCATTTCACAGAGGGGGAAACTGAGGTTTGGAGAGGGGACGGGACTCACCCGAGGTCTGGCAGCAGCCAGCTGTGGGGAGGTCCTGGCTCAGCAGAGACCACGTGCGTGCCACTGCAGCTCACCAATGCTCAAGGCCTCCCCGTTCCTGCCGGACCTCAGTTTCCCCCACTGACCACCGGGGGCACAGACTGGGTCTTCCAGCTTCCGGCCGACGTGAGTGTTCCAGGTTCTAGAAGGCCCACATTCTAGGTCTGCTGCTCCGTCTTCCTCCTCTAAGTTCCGTGATCCCGCTTCTCTGGTCTGGATCACGGGGTTCTACTTTCCAGGTGCTGTGTTCCGGTGCCTGGTCCCCAAGTTCGCCTCTAGAAAGGTCTGCAGCCCAGGCAGGTTCTCCAGCCAACAGGCTTCATTTTCATTTCCTGTATTCTCTCCCAGCCCCCAGCAGTCGGGGCCCACGGGTCACCACCTGGAGCTCCGGTTCCGTCGGCCCTCGGGGCTGCTTTAGGGCATGAAAATGGCCGGGGAGGCCTGTCCCAGGCCCCAGGTCACTGGGCTGAAGGGGATACTGGAGATCATCCTCACAGCTGGGCAGGAACACCCTTCCCCGTGTCTCCAGGACCACGTTTCTGACCACCCCCAGCCCTGCCGGCCTCTGCCCCCACCAGCCCGCACTGAGACAGCCCCCAACACGGCACTTCCCCAGGACAGAGACCTTGGGTCATGTTTCTTTGGGGTCAGAGCCTGGTACTTCCTTAGTGGGTGTCTGTTAAACACTTGCAGAATGAATCAACCACGTGTGCCCAGAGTCCCGGCAGGATTACACACTGTCACAGCCTCAAAGACCAGAGTTCACATATGACAGAGATGCTCACGCTGTGTGTGCGTGCAGGTGATGTGCACAAAACACGTGCTCAAAAACACACACACGTCACACCCTCAAGTCAGCAGATCTGTGCCCCTGGCACGTAGCCTGGGCCCTGGCACTTGGCTGAATAACAGCTGACCGAATGAATGGGTGCTCTGTACTAGGTACATGGGGGAGACGGAGATTGAATCCTCACCCAGGATCAAGGCTCAGCTGTGATTCCAAAGACCATTTCCACGAGGTCGAACTTGACTACATTGTAGGAGGACCCCCTGGAAAGGCACTTTGGGGCCGGAGTCGGTAAGGAAGGCAGTCAACAGTGCTACGCACCCACCTGGGCACCCGGATGGAGGTGAAGCAAATAGACCTAGGGCCACCTCTGGCTGGGAGGGGCAGAGGGCAGCCTGGGGTGGGGTGGGGTGGCTTTCCAGGTGGAGGTGGGAAGGCGAGGGCCCTGAGGCCTAACCAGCACGACAGGAAGGACAGCAGAGGTTTGAATGGAATTCTGGGTGTGCTACATCCCAGTAGCCCCAGGTCTGGACTCTCGCTGACCCAAATTCCGAGAAAGAGAGACACACGGGCTAAGCTGTCTGCCCTAGGCACGCCTGTTCTGGGGGATGGGCCCCGGGGCCAGGGTCCCTCTGGAAGCCACTCACACATGGTGACCCCAGAGTCTCATGAATGGGGAGCTGGCTGTTTTCAGGGCACCTTTTCTTAGACCTCTCTCCTTTCCACGGTAACTTCATTTTTCTGGTTATAAAGGTTTCACCTACAACCTAGGAAATGTGAAAATCACAGCAAAAGAAGGCTAATATCGCCCACCATCCCCGGGGCTAACATTTTGGCCTAAGTTCTCACAGGCTTTCCCCCCCCCCCCCCACCGTGCACCTTCTTGCTGGAATGAGCTATCAATGTGCATTTCCTGCCAGCCTTAGGACAGCAAGCATTTTCTCTAAGGAGCTTTGTCCTCCACGTGGGAAGACCGAGTGCAGGCCTGAGCCCTGGGGACTTTGCTCTCCTGGGCTTCTTCCCATCCCCCCCAGACCTGACCTGGATCCTGCAGACAAATGCTCCAGCTGGGGACCGGAGTGGGGCAGGGGTACGGCCACATAGCCCTGGGCTCTCCTCTTACAAGCCACAAAGGGACTACCAACCACTCCCCAGGGTGCTCTAGGTCAGTCCCAAGGACCTCGGGCCTTCAACGTTCCCTCTGTGAAATGGGCATGTTTGGCTAGCTATCTGGCCTCAAGGCTCCCCAGCCTGGTCTCCTCTCTGGGCTGCAGGGACAGTCGCCTGAACTGGGCTGCACCTTACAGCTGCTTTCCCTGTCCACTCCACTGGCATCTCAGACCAGGCCCTCAAGTTTTCAGCATCCTGTGGAGCAGCCAGATGGAAATCCTGGCAGGGCGGGTCAGCCTGGCCCTTGGGGTGGGAGTCAGGCAGGGCTTCCTGGAGGGGTCTTAAAGGATGAGCCAGCACCTTCCAGGAGAGGAGGGGAAGGCCACTGCAGACAGAGGGATAGCATCTGCAAAGACCCAGTGGCAGGGCAGGGCGGGGGTGAGGGAGGTGTGTGTGGGGGAAGCCAGCACCTGGATTTCTAGTCTGGGTGGGGTGCTGGTGCATTTCGCCCTCCCTACATGCCAGTGCCTGGAGGAGACCACAGAGTCTGTTACATCCCCCACTGGTGGCTGCAGGACCACTGCCCCTACTCAGGTATGGTCCCGAACTTCCGTGACAGCAATAACACGCCAGGCCCCACAGCAGTCCTGGACACCCCTGAGAGGGGTTTGCCTGGGGACCCTTTGGGGCCAGGCTCTGTGGTTGATTGGCTCTGACAGAGGTCATCCCGCACAGACAGAATCCCCCTGACCCATTCCCTGGACCTCTCGGCCGTGGTGGAGCAGCCTCACACCCTCTGCTCTAGTCCTTATGGCAGGTATGACCTTGGACCCGTCACTCACACCCTGTGGGCCTTGGCTCAAAGACTGAAGACTGATCTGGGCTGTTCCAAGGTCCAGATGGGACCAGAGCTGGCTCTGCCTGAACTGACCACAGGGGTCCCCAAACACCTACTATGTGCCAGAGCCCCCAACACTGCGTCTTTGTTTCTCTCTCCGGCCAGCGCGGAGGCGGGATCTCTTCCCACCACCGCCCCTTACAGACACAGAAGGCCCCTGGATGCAGGTTTTCTGACGCTGGGATGTGGGCATAGGTGAAAACGTAGAGCCACACCTCCAAGCCACAGCTGGAACCAACTGAGGTAAGGTGTTACTGCTTCATAAACTGTAGAGTACAGACTCATTGATTTTTTTTCGCACAACGGGCAAGGCTCCGTTCTGTAGGACCCCCTCCCAGCTGTGTGACCCTACTAAGTCACCTGTCTAGGGCTCAGTTTCCATTCAACGAAATAAGGATTACATCAGCACCCCCTCCCAGGGCTCCTGAGATACTGAAATGAAATCAAGCAAGAAAGCACCAGCCCCACTCCCATCCGAGCCATAAATGAGTTCGGACCATTAATATTCACGGTCCTCAGAGATGGCCCGGAAGGCACCTTCTCCATCTTTTGCCTAAACCGGCCAATCTGCACTGCTGCCGAAAGTGGCTCTCACCTGTCACACGACCCATCACCATATATTAAGCAGTTAAGAAACAGTCATCAAATGCCTTTTGCATGCTAGGCAAGGTGCCGGCCCCCAGAGAGTGCCTGTGCGCCCAGCCTAGAAGGCCCACCTGTCATGGGCAGCCCTCCCTTGTTCCGCCTTCCCCGGCCACCATCGCTCACCCACCACGATTCCCCCAGGCTGTGTGCCAGGCCCGGGCTAGCAAGAACGGGGCCGCGATCGACCAGTCCAGAGTATTACACAAGCTCTGTGGGGTCTGTGGCCAGCTGGGACCTGTTTCCAGAAATAAACAGCGGCAGTAGGTACCTGGATAAAGGCAAATTGGGGCGTGGGGGGTCAGTGTGGTGTGGTGTGTGCAGAGCTGGGTTAGGGTAGCAGGGGGCAGAGGCTGAGAACACAAGCGGGGGCAGGGTCATAGGGATCTGGGTTAAGTGCAAGGGAGTCTCTTAAAGCAGCCTGAACACCACTGGGCCGGGTAGTGGTTCTGGGAGTCCGCAGGCCTCTGTATCCCCAGGACAACATTTTAAAATCTGGGTTTCCAGCCCCCTCTCCCGCAGTGGGATTCTGACTCAGCGGGGTGTGGCAGGGCCTGGGAAATCTGTATTTTCCCCAAGCCGCCCAGGTGAGGCTACACGGGGCTTCCAGAGACAGAGCCCCAGGACTTTGGGGAAGAAGGGAGTGGCAATCAGGGCCACAAGGAGGGTGGCCTGGAGGCCAGGACACCAGTGACGTGGTTGTCTCGGGCGTCCAGGCTTCAGAGACCGTTCCCTTTTGAGTGACTGAGGGGCCTATCCGAGGGGCCCCTTCGGGCTCTGGGGGTTCTACAGTCTGGATACAATCCCAGCCCCACCACTTCCCGGCCCTGAGCCCCAGCCCCCAGGCACCCTCAAACTGCCAAATAGGGAGAATAATAGTACCTGCTTCAAGGGAAGTTAGCAGGCATAGCTGGGATGATGCAGACAAAGTGCTTGGCCCAGCGCCCAGCACATAGTAAGTGCTCGATATAGCAGCAAATTATCATGACTCAGAGGTCGAGGTGGGGTAGAACAGCCTGGGAAGTCATCCATTATGGGTCTCGGTCAACCAGAATCCTGGAGACTGCCTCTGGCCACCCTCCCTCGCTCAGACCCCCATCTGGGCTGCTGCTTCTGGGAAGTTCCCAGCCTGCTAAGAGAGGGCAACTGCAGGGCAGACCCTGAGGAGGCCCCAGTGTCAGCGCAGACTCTGGCCTCCTGCCTTGGCCCTCACCCTGCCCCTCCCAGGGGATTCCTCCTTCAGCAGGAGCCAAAGTCTAGAGCCAAACCGGCTCTAAATTCAGAAAGCAACGGAGTAATTAGGGTGTGTGAATGATTATTTCCAACTTTATTTTTCTAGATAAAACGAAAATAAGTGGGGCCAACAGGGGAATTTCCACTTGGGGCGGTGCAAGAAAAAGTATTTGGGGACCCCGTTAACTTCCTGGGTTACAGGCAGGGCTGTGGGCCCATGTCAGCCCCACTCTAGACCACAGGAGGGTGGTCCACTACCCTTCTACCATGCCTGCTTTCGGCCCCGCCAAAGCCTCACTTCCCCTTCCCTTCTGGCAGGTGTCACCAAGCAGGGTCCCTGTGACCAACCTTCCATGGTGTGAGGCTGTCCTCGGGAGGGTCTGTCTCCTCCCACAGGGATGAAAAGGGAGGAAGAACAGGGATGCTCCCTGGGGCTGAAAGTCATTCACTCACTCATTCATTTTCATTCACTCATTCACTCATTCACTCATTCATTCATTCATTCATTCGAGCTCCTATAGGATAGGGAACTCACGGCCAAGTGGAACACGCCACAGCAAACACACTGAAGAAAGAGAAGTGGTGCTCTGCCCAGCCCACAGCAAGGAGCCTCCTTGCACAACGAACGGATGCTCAAGCCGAGAGGCAAAGGATGGGTGATCGTTAACAAGACAGAGCCTCCATTCCCCCATCTACAAAAGGGATTATCACGGTACCTCTATCACAGGTTGCTGTACAGATGCAATGTTAGCTACTAATATTTTTATGGGCAGGCAGGGTGCACACGAGAGGGGCTGTAAGGCCAGAGGAACAGCAGAAGGGGAGAAGGGTCTGTGGGATTTGGGGTGGAGGAGGCTTTTGAAGGGTGACAGAGTTTCAGGGCACATAGGAAGAGGTGGGTGGAACAGACATTCAGGCAGAGGGAACAGCATAAGCAAGGGAATAGAATCTGACGTTTGAGACCCGTCTGGACCATTTCTCAGAGCTCTTTCAGGTTAATGCTTGGGATCCAGCTAGGTCATTCTGTGCAGACAGCCCAAACCAGGCCAAGGTCAAGAGGATCCAGAGCAGAAGTGATGCAGGGTCAGAGGTGCAGAGGTTCCCAGGAAGGGAGGACACCAGTCCTCCTTCCCCTCTGCCCTCCATCTCACCACGGGTTACTTATTCAGAGTGGTCTCTTGTCCTGGCCTCAGCCTGTCTGATGCCTCCCTCTCTCAGCTACAGTATGGCCTGGCAGCTCTCCAAGTCTTTGGAGCCTTCTGTCCTTATTCAACCATCATTTATTAAGCACCTACTGAATGCCTGGGTGCTAAAGCTGGCATGGACCAGCTCCCACTGTGAGATGTTGAAGCTGTTGCTAGCTTCAAATGGGCCTTGCTGGAAGATTTGCACCATGGAAACCTGCCAACGCTGTTGATCAGGTACCTTTTTCTCCCAGAGGGCCTGTTGCCAGCACACCATTGTCCCCTGCCCAAGCAACGGACACAGAAAGGCAGGCCCCCGCCTATAGGGACTCACACACAAAAGGAAGACGATAGCCTACTGGAGCAGGCTGTGTAGTCTTCCAGGAGGCAGGGGTGAACTGGGAGACCCATTCTGGAAAAGGGGGTGTAAATGCCCACTAGAAACTGAACCAAGCTGTTCAAATAGCACTAGTGTGCCTCGTTCCCATTTCAGAAGCAAGGAAACAGAGGCACGGAGAGGCAGAGTCACCAGTCCACGTTCACACAGTAAGAAGTGGCAGAGTTGAGATTTGAACCTGGGCCACTGGATCTGGAGTCCTTGCTTTTCACTTCTGCCCTTGACTGTCCCATGGTGCAATTATTGCATCTCCCAACCCCCCACCCCCCACCACCGCCCTCCGCCACACACACCCCTAAGCAGCCAGCACAGGGCTACGCAAGACCATGGAGACCCGACTGGTCTTGCTGCCCAACTACATTCCATTCTCCTGGGGCTAAGGTCTGTGTCCTCTCCACCCGGCTGCCCATGACAGTGCCCCTCACAGGAAGATATTGTGTTTGTTGGTCTCAGTGTCTGAAGACCCTTCTGGAAGGGAGCCCTGGTCCCCCATGTGCAGGGTTAGGGCTGACTAGGAGGAAGGGGTGCATCGTGCAGCATGGAGAACAAAGAGGCTTTGGCCTTGGGGAACACAGCAGGGTCCGTTGAATGCCATGGCTAAGGTGCCCATGGGGGCACAAGGAGGACCACCCCGCCCCGGCCACCGCCCACTGCTTCTCTCTTCTTCCAGAATAGCATGAGCACACGGACTTGCAGTGCCCCCAGCCCCTGGCTTCCCCGGGTCACATCCAGCCCTCACAGGATCCTCATCGCCACCAGGTAAAGTGAGCCTGGCCCACCAGCTGACATCAAGGCCCCCGTTTTCCAGGTACGCAAACTGGCACAGCGGCCAAGGATTTCCCGAGGCTTTCTCAGGTGCTGGGCTCCCTACACTCATCACCTCATGCAGACCTCCCCACAACCCTGTGGAGGAGTCTCCCCATTTGACAGATGTGGACACTGAGACTCAGAAAGCGGACTTGCTTGGGGTGATCCAGCCACCGGCAGATGTGGGCCAAGCAGCCCTGATGACAGCAGGGACCCTGGGCAGACTCCCAGAGGGCCTGCTGAGCCAGATGCCAGCACTGCCCGCCCCATCAGCGCCTCGCTGTCCTTGGGAGCTTGCTTGTGCCAGCTCGCTGGGATGGCCTGACACCTCACCTCCACCTGGCCCTCCTTCCCTTCGTTCACGTGGGTCACTCCCATGCCTGACCAGCCCCCCCCCCCTTCCACAACTCTCCACCCTGGCCAGGCGCTCACATCTCACAGCTTCTGCTCCAGCCATTCCCTCTACCTAGAGTGCCCTTCCCTTCTGTGCTGAGCAAGCCAACTCTTCCAGCAACTTCTCTCTCCTCCCTGGGCTGCCAGAACCTCTTCCAAACTTTCCCAAGACCCTGTGCCTATCTCCTCAGCACCCGGAGGCCTGGATCTTCAGCACCTGCCCTGCCCGGGGAGGTGACCCGCCAGTATCCACAGCTCCCATCAAGGCAGGTCAGGACTGGTGTCCCAGGAGTGCCAAGGAGTGCTATGGGTATGAGGCAGTGCCACTTCTGGGGCGCCATGGAGGCGGTCTCTCTGGGGTAGTATTCCTGCCCACAGGCCTTCTAGGGAGTCTTCCAGAGCCAGGAGAGTCACCTGACCTCCCGCTACTAGGGCTGGCTGAGACCCACCTCTGCTTCTCATGGCACGCCACCCAGCTCAGACGCCACCGTTCCCATTTACACCCAAGCTCTCCTCCCCACCCCAGCTTCCAGAACTCACTATCTGCAGATACTGATAGAGCCCTCCCCAGCCAGGTTCCCTTCCCCACCCTGGGCAGTGCAGTGAAAAGCGCCTGAGCCTCGCCGCGCTCCGCCCCCGCCCCAACCCCAAGGAAAGAACTAGGGGTGCTCTCCCCACGCCCCTCCGCCTGGTCCCCACAAGCAGCCCCATTCCCAGCCTCCGCACCCGCCCTGTTCTGGAACCGCGCCTGAGGCTTGGGTGGTGGGGGGCACAGCGCACAAAGTGCCTTTTGAGCCCCGCGCCTCGGGGACGCCCCCCGCCCAGGCCTAGGGAGGGCATCTAAGCATGAGGCTTTGCCCTCTGGGGCCTGGGAAACGTCCTGGGGCCAGCCAGGTTGGGGAAGGGGGCGTCAGAGCCCAGTAGTCTCCCTGGAATCCCGTCCCCACCTCCCTGTCTCGACGCCCACAACCCCCGGTCCCGGGGCTCCCACTCCCACCCCTAGAGTCACGCTCAGGAGGGAGGGGACTGTGCGAGCCGTGACGGCGTGGTCGGGGGGCGGTTGGTGCGCTGCGAGCCGGGAGATGGAGGCGGAGGGCCAGGAGTACGGGGATGCAGGGGCTGCGGCGCGGGCTCCCCAGGACGCCAGGGTCAACTCACCCATCTCCCACCGCGTCTCAGCAGCAGGGGCAGCAGCGGCGGCGGCGGGGGCGGCGGCGGCGGCGGTGGCTCCGCCGCCCCCAGCGGAGAGATGCTGGCGTCCGCCGCAGCCTCTCGCCCCATCCCGGGCTCAGGCGGCGGCTGCGGCGGGCGGCAGGCAACGAGGGCCTCGCGGCCCGGGCCCGGCCCCTATCTCCGCCCCACACCCCCACCTCCACCCCGTCCCGCGGTCCAGGCACGGCCGCCTGGCTGCACCCCGGGGCCGCGGCGGGGGGCCGGCGAGCGCACGGGCGCGGGGGAGGGGCCCCCCGGGAGGCGCGCGTCGGGGGAAAGAGGTGTGTTGAGGCGAGGCCCGAGCGCGGCGAGCAGAGGTGCAGGCTCCCGCTGGGCTTGGCGTCTCAGGCCCCTGCCCCACCCCCCCTCCGTTCGCTGCGCTGCCCAGGGCCTGGGGGCGCCTCTGGCTGCAGTCTCTGGCCACAGCTTCGCGCCTCCCGCGTGCGCGATCAAGTGTGTGTGTGTGTGTGTGTGTGTGTGTGTGTGTGTGTGTGTGTGTCTGTCTGGCGTGTGCCAGGGTCCGCGTGTCCGGTTCTGGTGTGTGCGTGGATGTGTGCGCCCGTGTTCTGCTGTGTGCATGGGAATGTGTGACCTACAGCTCCCGGGAGTGCATGGGCGTGTACATCTGTGTTAAGGTGTGTGCCAGGTCCTGGCGGCCCTTCCTGCCTGTACCTGAGCCGGGGTTATGTGCACGTGTCCGTGACCGCGTGGAGAGGCCTCTGGGGCCTGTATGCGTGCGTGGCTCTGGGCAGCTGTGCTTACGTGTACACCCATCCATGATCGTGTGCAGAGGCCTGGGCTTCTATTGTGGCGCGTGCATGGCGCTAGGCCTTTTACCGAGTCTACACAGGTCTGTGTCCGTGCAGGTGGCCAGAGTATACCGCCACTGGAGCACGGGCTTTGTCCACCTGTATCCTTCTGACTCCCTCCATCGCTGTATATGCCCAGAGTCATCGTGGCCCCGTGACTCCTGGCCCTGGAAGTCCAGGGCGTAAACCTCCCCCTCCCTCGCCCCCCTCAGCGGGCACTAAAACTCCCATGGTCGTCACTCTCCCCACCTCTTGAGTCTCCTCTCCTGCCATCTGGCCACCAGCGGTTCTCCAAGCGCCCACCACTTCACACTCTGGCCCCTCACGATCTTGCTTCGGGCTCCCAGGCAGCCCCCACGCGCTTCCCGCCCTTCTGGAAGTTCCTTCCGCCTCATTCGTTGATTTTATACATTGCTACTCTCCATATGCTAATATCTTGGTGAGGATTTTCTTGTCTCTATTTATGGATAATAATAATGCAAGCAATTTTGAACACTTTAACTTCACTTAACATCGCTCTGCACTTATGTGTGTTGTTGCTTTGTGTTTTAATTCTGTCTTGTGTCTTTTAAAAATACTCAACATTTTTGTAACTGATATGACACGTCCAATGTTCATTTCAATTTACCTATATATTTAATTATTTTTTTCCTCTCCTTGCATCTCAGAATTTCTATCTGGGACCATTTTTCTTCTGTTCATTTATGTACATACTTCAGAATTTTCATGAGTGAGAATGGCCTGGTAATGAATCTCTGTTTAAGAAATGTATTTATTTCCTCTTACTGTCTACTCATTTTCACTGAATAGACAGTTCTAGGTGGGTAGTTATTTTCTTTGATCATATAGGAAGTGTCATTCCACTGTCCTTTGTCTTTCCTAGTTGCTATTGAGAAATTAGCTGTCTACCTGTTTCTCCTTTGAACATAATTTATTCCCCACCATGCGCCTTTCCTGCACAATCTTCGGTTACTTTTACGATTTTACTTTTTTTTTTTTAGTGTTTACATATTTTTTTAGTGTTTACATATTTTTGACAGAGACAGAGAGTGAGAGAGAGAGAGAGAGCGCGCGCTCGCGCGCTCGCGCGCGCGCGCGCATAAGTGGGGGAGGGGCAGAGAGAGAGGGAGACACAGAATCTGAAGCAGGCCCCAGGTCCAAGCTGTCAGCACACAGCCCCGACGTGGGGCTCAAACTCGCGGATCGCAAGCTCATGACCTGAGCCGAAGTCGGATGCTCAACTGACTTAGCCACCTTGGTTTTGGGTTTACTGCAGTTATGTTATTATGTGTCTAGGTTTTGATGTCTTATTATTTCCCTTAATAAACAATGAATATTTTGTAATTTGAATTCATTTGGCTTTTTGATTCTGTGATTTAGTGTCTCAGATTAAATATATTTAGACTTTCTTATCTAGCTTCCCTGTTACTTAACCTCTCTCGTGTGTCCATGGTTGTATTTTTTTTTTTTTTTGGTCTCTTTCTTATATTCTCAATTATTTCTTCTATTTTCCTTGTTAATTGTCATTTATGCTGTATCCAATCTACTCCCTATAGAAATTTTGGTTGTTGCATCTTTAAAACAGTTTTCTTGGGGTCTTAAACAAGTCTAAAGGGGTGCCTGGGTGGCTCAGTCAGTTAAGCATCCAACTCTTGATTCCAGCTCAGGTCATGATCTCAGAGTGTGTGGGTTTGAGCCCTGGGTGGGACTCTGGGCTGACTGCATGGAGCCTGCTTGGGATTCTTTTTCTCACTCTCTTTCTGCCTCTCCCCTGCTCATGCTCCCTCTCTCAAAATAAATAAGTAAACTTTATTTAAAAATCTATTAAAATAATATAGGTTTTTACTCTGTGAAGAATATAGTTTTTATATCATTTACTGAAAACGTGCTTTTAACAAGATGTAAAGGATAAGGGTAGGGATCACAAGTCAGAAAATGGGAATGACTACACTTTAGTTCCTTTTTTGTTTTTCAGTGTTAAAGTGTGCAATGTGATGAATTGATATATGTATACATTCTGAGAGGATTTCCATGGGCTGAGCAATTAATATATTCAATCCCTATGTGTATATATATATATATATATATATATATATATATATATATTCAATATATATATATATATATATATATATATATATATATATATGAAAACACTTAAGTTTTAGTTTGGTAGCAAATTTCAATTATAGGACACAGAATTATCAAGTATAGCCACCATGTCATACATTAGATCTTCAAACCTTGTTCATGTTATAACAAAAGCTTATCTGCTTCTATCAACCTCTACCCATTTTCCCCACTCTCTAATCCGTGGCAACCAGGGATGTGCATATATATGCATAGTGTGTGTGTGTGTGTGTGTGTGTGTGTGTGTGTGTGTAACATTTACTTTATCCCTCAGTCCATCAATGGAAGCATGTTTTTTTTTCCCATACCTTGGCTATTGCAAACAGTGCTGTTGTGAACATGGGAGTGCAGATATCTCTTTGAAATAATAATTTAATTTCTTTTGGATAAATATACTCAGAAATGGGGCTGATGGGTCATATAGTAGTTCTATATTTTTTTTTATGAGAGAGAGAGAGAGAGAGAGTGAGAGAGAGATGGAGGAGGGGCAGAAGGAGAGAAAGAGAATCTTTAAGCAGGCTCAATGCAAGGCTACATCCCAGGACCCTGAGATCATGTCCTGAGCTGAAATCAAGAGTCGGGTGCTCAAATGACTGAGCCACCCAGGCGCCCCAATGTAGTTCTATTTTTAATTTCTTGAGGAACCTCCATAGTGTTTTTAGTGGTAGCAGGACCACTTTACATTCCCACCAAAGGCATATGAGCGTTTCCTTCTCTCCTCTTGTTTTTTGGATAATAGACATCCTAACAAGTATAAAGTTGTGTCTCATTCTCTGTTAATCAGCGATGTTGAACACATTTTCATGTATGTGTTGGCCATTTTTATGTCTTGGAAAAAGGTCTATTCAGGTCTTTTGACCATCTTTCAATTGAGTTTTCTAGCTAGCTATTGCATTGTATGAGTTCCGTATATGTTTTTAGATATGAACCTCTTATTGGTTATGGTTTGGAAATATTTTCTCCCCATTTCATAAGTTGCCTTTTTAAAAACGTTTTTATTTGGGCTCAGTTGGTTGGGCATCCAACTTTGGCTCAGGTCATGGTCTCAAGGGTTCGTGGGTTTGAGCCCTGCACTGGGCTCTGTGCTGACAGCTCAGAGTCTGGAGTCTGCTTCAGATTCTGTCTCCTTCTCTCTCGGCCCCTCTCCTCTCCTTCTTGTGCTCTGCCTCTCTCTCTCTCTCTCTCTCTCTCTCTCCCTCTCTCTTCAAAAATAAGCATTAAAGAATAAAATAAAAAGTTTTTATTTTAATGAGCCGGTGTTCATCATAACAAGTGCCTTCCTTAATCCCCATCACCTATTTCACCAATCCCCTCCACCCACCTCCCTTCGGGTAACCATCAGCTCTCTGTAGTTAAGAGTCTGTTTCTTGGTGTCTCTCTCTGTTTTTCCCTTTGCTTATTTGCTTTGTTTCTTAAATTCCAAATATGAGTAAAATCAGAGTATCTGTCTTTCTCTCTTTTACTTAGCATTATAGTCTCTAGTTTCATCCATGTAATGGCAAGATTTTGTTCTTTTTTGAATGTTTACTTCCCTTGCTCTAGGAGATACATCTCAACAAATGTTGATATGACTGATGTTAGAGAAATTACTGCCTATGTAGTCTTTTAGGATATTGATGGTTTCAGGTCTCACATTTGGATCTTTAATCTACTTTGAGTTCATTTTTGTGTATAGTTTCAGTAAGTGGCTCAGTTTTATTGTTTTACAATTGGCTGTCCTGTTTTCCCATCACCATGTATTGAAGAGACTATCTTTTCCCCCATTTTAGATTCTTGCCTCCTTTGTCATAGGTGAGTTGACCTAATAAGTGTATACTTATTTCTGATCACTTTCTGTTCCATTGATCTGTCTGTCTTTTTTGTGCCAACACCATACTGTTGTGTTTATTTTTTTTTTACTTTTTATATTCTCATTGTTATTTCTTTTTCTTCCTTTTAACTTTAGAGTCTGTCTGCTTTTATTTATTTTTCTTTTTTAGGACCATCTTGTTTTGATTACTACAGCTTTGTAGTATATCTTTAATTCTGGAATGGTGACACCTCCAGCTTTGTTTTTCTTTCTCAAGATTGCTTTAGTTATTTCAGATCCATTGTGATCAAGAAAAAAAGAGACAGACCCAAATAAATAAAATCAGAAATCAAATAGGAGAAGTCACAAAAGACATCACAGTAATACAAAGTATAAGAGAATACCATGAACAATGATATGCCAACAAATTGGACAACCTTCAAGAAATGGATAAATCCCTAGAAACATGTAATCTTCCAAAACTGAATCAGGAAGAAATAGAAACTCATTTCTGATTTTGTTTGTTTGAGTCTTCTTTTGTTTTCTTTTCAGTGCAAAGTTTCCTCAACCCTTTCTTTTAAAAACCAGCTTTTAGTTTTGTTCATCTTTTCTATTGCTTTTCTGGCTTCTCTTTTCTTTCTTTCTTTCTTTCTTTCTTTCTTTCTTTCTTTCTTTCAGGTTTGTTTGTCTGCTGTTTGTTTATCTATCTAATCTATTGATCTATCTATCTATCTATCTACCTACCTATCTATCTATCTAACTATCTAGGCCGAGAGAGAGGGAGAGAATCCCAAGCAGGCTTCGCACTGTCAGAGCCCGACATGGGGCTCAGTCTCACGAACCACGAGAACATGATCTGAGATGAGATCAAGAGTCAGATGCTTAACCAACTGACCCACCCAGGTGCCCCATCTGCTGTCTTTATCTCTGCTTTGATCTTTATTATTTCCCTTCTTTTCCAATATTTACTCATTGATTTTCTGTCTGGATGACCTATCGTCTGTGGAAAGTAGGGTATTAAAGTCTTCCATTATTGTATTGTTTGTTTTTCTCTTCAGGTCTATTAGTATTTGTTTAATATAGGTAGGTGTTCTTCATGTTGGGTGTGTATATATTTATGAGTGTTATATCTTCTTAATCAATTGACTCCTGTATCACTGTGTAATGACCTTCTTTGCCCCTTGTTACCATTTTTGGCTTCAAGTCTATTTTGTCTCATGTAAGTATAGCTACCCCTGCCTGCTTTCTTGCGGTTTCCGCTTGCGTGGAATATCTTTTTCCATCCCTTCCCTTTTAGACTATGGACATTAAAGCTGAAGTAAATCTCCTGTAGGAAGCATACTTTGGGTCTTATGTATATTTATCCATTCAGTCACTCTATGTCTTTTCATGGGAGAAGTTAATGCATTTCTTAAACAAGTTTTATTTGAGATGGGGGGAGAGGGGTAGAGGGAGAAAGAGAGAGACTCTCAAACAGGCTCCATGGCAAGCATGGAGCCCCTGACGTGGGGCTCAATCTCACGACCCTGGGATCGTGAGCTGAGATGAAATCAAGAGTTGGGCACTTAACCAACTGAGCCACCCAGGAATCCTTTCAATACATTTTCACTTAGAGTACTTACTGATACGTAAGGACTTGCTTAAGCCATCGTATTGTTTCCTGGCTGTTTTGTGGTTCCCTTCTACCTTTCTTCCTCTTTTGCTGCCTTCCTTTCTGAACTGATGTTTTTCTTTAGTGGTATGCTTTGATTCTCTTCTGTTTATTGTGAACCTATTGTAGGTTTTTGCTTTCTGGTTACCATGAGACTTGCACGAAGCATCTTACATATATAACAGTCTATTTCATACTGATGACAATTAAATTTCAATCACATACAGAAACCCTACCCTTTTGCCTCCTCCTTTTATATTCTTGATGTCAAAGTTTACTTCTTTTTATATTGTATATTCATTAATAAATTATTGTACCTATAGCTATTTTTTTAAACACTTTTGTCCTTTCACCTTTAAACTAGAATTAAGTAGTTAACACACCATCATATTGGAGTAGGAGTATTCTGAATCAGAGTATGTTTGTCTTTACCAGTGTGTTTTATATTTTCATGTGTTTTAATGTTAGTAATAAGCATCCTTTCATTCCAGCGTGAAGGACTCCTCTCAGCATTTCTTACGAGACAGGTCTAGCGGTGGTGAGCTCCCTCAGCTTTTCTTTGTGAGGGAAAGTCTTTATTCTGCCTTCATTTCTGAAGACAACTCTGCCAGTTAAGTCTTCCTGGTTGGCAGTTTCTTTCCTGTAGTACTTTGACTATATCACTGCATTCTCTCCTGGCCTGCAAGCTCTCTGCTCAGAAATCTGCTTTAGCTTTATGGGGTTTACCTGGTATGGGAGTTTTCTTTTGTTTTGTTTTGTTTTCTCTCCCATTGCTTTTTAACTTATTTCTTTGACTTCGATTTATTCAGTTTTATTATAATGTGTCTTGGAGATGATTATTGTGGATTGAAACTTCGTGGTGATTCATTAGCTTCATAAACTTGGACGTCCAAATCTCTCCCCAGGTTTGGGAAGTTCTTAGCCACTATTTCTCTGGATAAGCTTTTTTACCCCTTTTTCTCGCCTCCTCCTGGGACTCCAGTGATACTTACATTGTTTGTTTGTTTGTTTGTTTGTTTGTTTGTTTTGTTTTTTTTGGTGGGGCCCTTAAGTTTCATAGGTTTTCTTTGTTCTTTGCCATTCTTTTCTCCTTTTACTCTCCTATTTGGATAATTTCTCAAAAAAAATTAATGTTTATTTGTTACAGAGTGAGACAGAGCACGAGCAGGAGAGGGGCAGGGACAGAGGGAGGCACAGAATCCAAAGCAGGCTCCAGGCTCTGAGTCGTCAGCACAGAGCCCAATGGGGGATCTCGCAAACTGCGAGATCATGACCTGAGTCGAAGTCGGACATTTCACTGACTGAGCCATCCAGACGCCTCCTTATTTGGATAATTTCAAATGATCTGTGTTTCAGCTCACTGATTCTTTATTCTGCTTTGACAAGTCTGAGAGTGAAGCTCTCTACTGAACTATTCAGTTACTGCATTCTACCAGGTCCCACAGTTCTTATTGCTGTATTTAAAAATAGTGTCTAACTCTTTGTTGACCTTCTCAGTTTCTTCTTGTGTTGTCTTCCTGATATTGTTAAATTGTTTATATGTGTCTTCTTATAGCTCCATGAACATCTTTAGAACAACTGCTTTGAATGATTTGTTGAACAATGCTTGGATCTCCATGTCTTTGGGGCCAGTTACTGGAAGTTTACTCTATTCCTTTGGCGGAGTCATGTTTCCCTAATTCTTTGTGATTCCTATTGCATTTTGTACATCTGTGCATTTGAAGAAGTAGTCACCTCTTCTGGACTTTATGGCCTGACTTTGATAAGGTAAGACTTTCACCTCAGAGTGGGGGCATGTTGATGCAGGACCCCAAGTGTAGGGTGTGGATGACACTGGGTCTTTGGCTCAGGCCACTGGGATCCACAGCATCTACAACCCTGTGGTCCTTGGCAAGCGTTCGAGGGGTCCATAGTGGCTTAAAGGGCACTTGGGGTTCTCAGTGGCACCTCCACATATCGTGGTTAGGGAGCAGGCAGGTAGTGGTGGTGGCCAGAGCTTGTGGTGACATACTTGGCTTCAGGGCCCAGCTGTAGGTGCCTGTGTAGTGTCATGTGCCACTCGGACATGCAATGTAGTGGTGGGGTCAGGGTAGGCATGAAAGGACGGACCTCACTACAGGTCACTGGCATGCGCTACTGTGGCTGCTGGGTATCGCCATGGGTGCACAACAGTCTAGACTGTTGACAGAAATCAAGCCTGCGGTGTGTGGGTGCACAGCTGGAGAGACTAGCTGCAGGTGATGATAGTGGCACAGGCCAGTGACAGAAGACAGGGCCTAATTCAGGCCCACAAGCAGTTGCAGAAGCCCTGGCTGTTGGTGTCCTCTCCTGTGCCTCCACAGCCTTCCTCCAAGGCATGCACACTACAGTGGAGGACGGTGACAGTTGGCAGGCTGGCTGTGTGCAAGTGCACAGCAGAGTGGGCTAACCCCAAGTACACACCTGGTGGTGGGTCAGCCTCAAGGGCCTAGGCTGGCTGGCATCTTACACTTGTGCAACCACAGAGACCTGGGATGGCTGCCGCTGCAGTTGCCAGGCCCTTATGGGAACAGGAGAGGGGAGGTAGTGGCAAGAGACTCAGGAAACTGGTAGCAGCGAATGCCAGCACCTGTGGGGTGAAAGCTGATGAAAACTGCAGGGGTTCCATGGAGGCTAAGTTGGTCATTGATTTCTTCAGTGGCAAAAGCTGCTGGGTTTTTCTGGAGAGTAGGTCCTGCTGAGTGGCTTCTATGAGTAGTTCCTGCACGCCTTTCTTGTTCCTCTGTACATGTCAGCTCTATCGGTCTCTGGGTGGGGTGAAACTGAAGTGGGACCTTCCAAAAGGCAAGGGAAACTGGTCACTCACCCTGCTCTTCTTTTTCTGGTAAGTGGGACTCTTGTTAGCTGGGAACTTCCCTCTTGGCACTGAGCAGTGCCAACTTGAAGGATGAGATGATGCAGGCAAGATGAAGTGTTCTTTTCTTTTTGTGTAGTTATTCTCAATTTGTTTTTGTTTTTGTTTTTGTTTTGTTTTGCCCCACTGTGTCGCTGAAGTTTCTTAGGAGGACTCTTGGGCTCTTCCAGAGCCATTTTTTTTTGTTTTTTCATGGATAGCTGTCTGTTGATCGTTGTGATGGGATGGAGGTCTCCTACGTTGTTATTTTGGCGACATCACTCCCAAGTTTCCCAGATCTTAAATTCACTCCAAAATTTGTGAATGATTATGCTAGATAGGAAGGAAGGGAGAAGGTAAGAACCATGTTTTGTTGATCCTGAGTTAGCATAATTCACCATATTGACACTCATTACAAACTGTTACATTATTTAGTTATCATCACTGTCACCGTTACAAATTAATTTTGAAAATGAAAGCTGAAATGCTTTTTATTATTTCCTTTATGAAGCACTAGAAGGCCAAACCACAGTCTGGGGAATCATCAAGATGATTGTCAGTCAAGATGGATGATCAGCTCCTCTCATCACCAGACCATCTCAGAGGCAGCAGGGAAGGCTCCTATAGAGCATCTGTTTGACTCCTGTTGAGCCATTAAGAGTGCAGCACATCGAGGCTCATTGGAATGTCTGCTGGAGACCTCACTGAATTGGACACCCTGCTTGGCAAACACCACTGGAAGAAACAAGCCATAGGGGGCTCCTGGTCTGAAGCTTGGATCAGTGAAAGGCAACAGTGGCCACACTGAAATCTTCAGTGGGAATAGCAGGCCTCATTAAGTTACTTCTGATGATGTCCATCAAAAGATTCTTCCATCTTTGCACTATTGAGACAGCGTAAACAGCATAAGTGGTTGGATCTGCCCATTCTAGGAAGCCTGGAGACTTGGGAAGAATCCCAAGAATTTGGCAGAGGAGCTTGGGTTTGCAGTTTTGAATCTGGGGTAGCCAACATGCATGTTGTCATCAGGCAGTTGAAACAGCAATCTCACAATCTTAGGAGGCTGTATGAAACATTTTCATAGTCTGCAGCTTTAAGGAAATCCCTCCAGCTCCCAGTGGAAGACATGGCTCATCATCTGGGCCCAAATCACTGCAAAATCTGGCCTATACAGCATCCTGTAGAAGGAGCCACACAAGCTACCTGTACCGGAAAGCATTTGTAATAGCTTCCTCAGAACATCTAAGGCAACAGCTAGAATCGGCAGCCACAGAGGGAACAGTTAAAAGTTGGGGTCCCCCCCAACTAATATTCATATTCTGTGGAAATGGACTCCACCGTTTGAAAACCTATTGACATAAGTGACTATTTCATTTCACCTTTCACAATGTAATATATTGAAGAAGATAATATTACGAAGCCAAAAGTGAAGCTTGGACTTATGTCCATGTTGTGTTTAAAGCAGGCAACCCAAACCCTAAAGCCCTTAATGCAGTGGCTGGCACACAGTAGGTCCTAAATATATGGTTCTAAGATATGGGGGGGGGGTGGCTACCAAGCAACCATTTCACAACTCTGGGCTCCCCGGGGACTCTCACTGGAGATAGTGGGGCGGTGGGTTGTGATTGAGACTCCCCTTCCCCAGCAAAAAGCAGACATAAGTCTCAGGACAGGCCAGTAGGATGCTCCCTCCTTGGAACAGGAACCTCCAACAGCTGGAGCTCCTTCCACCTGAGTGGTGGCACCCTAACCACTCTGTCCTTGCCAGGCAACTATTCCCAAGGGTCTCTCTTTCTGGAGCTACCTTGCTTTCAACCCAGTCCTCCAGGCCCCCCTTGGACTCTGGGAGTGCCCATTATCGTTCCAGCTTAATTTTTTTTCCCCTAAGCTAGTCAAAATCATCTTCTCTGGCTTATGGCACTGACAAATGGAGAAAAGGGGACTCTAAATCCCCTCAGCAAGAGGGCATTCTCTGTGCTGTGACAGGAGGGCTGAAACCCAGGGGGCACTTGAGGGCAGGATGCAAGTCATTTAGGTGGACTCCAAGGCCTTAACAGGACCTTGGAAGACTGCCAACCCTTCTTGTTCATGCCACTCCAGCCCCACTGGCCTCCTAGCTATTTGTCATACCCAGTGGCACACTCCTACCTCAGGGCCTTTGCACTTGATGTTCACTTTGCCTGGAATTCTCTTCCTCCAGAAATCCCCCAATATACTCTTCTCTTCTTTGCTCAGATGGCATCTCCTCATGCGGCCTCCCTCAAGCACCCTACTTCAAAACTACAAACCCCACCTGTCTCCTTTGCCTACTTCATTTTTCTCCAGAAACTTCCAGCATACCACATCATCTGCTTATTTATTTTTCTGTCTACGTCCTATGCCCTGTGAGGGCAGGCTTTTGCCCATCTTGCTCACTTCCGTATCCTCAGTACAGTAACCTGGCATGTAGTAGGTGCTTGATAAACGTTTGTAAACCCATGTTGCAGTCTGGGTGGACGTGGTCAGGAACTTGGTGGAATAAGCGTTGGTCCCAAAGAGTGTTGGAGATCCTGGCTGACAAGTGCCCTATTGGGGTCCTGGAAGGATCCCACTCTGCCACTCTCCCAGTGACCTGTGTGTGGGGGAGGGAGTAACATAAGGCCAGGCCAATCTGGGTGGAGAGCCACTGTATCTTAGAAGACTCAATGATAATAATAATAATAATAAAAATGGCAGCTTTTATGGTTGCTGGTCTTTTTTCCTATGCCTCTGTTAAGTGCTTTACATTCACTATCTCTTTTTTTTTGTCTTTTTTTTTCAATATATGAAATTTATTGTCAAATTGGTTTCCATACAACACCCCGTGCTCATCCGAAAAGGTGCCCTCCTCAATACCCATCACCCACCCGCCCCTCACTCCCACCCCCCATCAACCCTCAGTTTGTTCTCAGTTTTTAACAGTCTCTTATGCTTTGGCTCTCTCCCACTCTAACCTTTTTTTTTTCCTTCCCCTCCCCCATGGGTTTCTGTTAAGTTTCTCAGGATCCACATAAGAGTGAAACCATATGGTATCTGTCTTTCTCTGTATGGCTTATTTCACTTAGCATCACACTCTCCAGTTCCATCCACGTTGCTACAAAAGGCCATATTTCATTCTTTCTCATTGCCACGTAGTATTCTATTGTGTATATAAACCACAATTTCTTTATCCATTCATCAGTTGATGGACATTTAGGCTCTTTCCATAATTTGGCTATTGTTGAGAGTGCTGCTATAAACATCGGGGTACAAGTGCCCCTATGCATCAGTACTCCTGTATCCCTTGGGTAAATTCTTAGCAGTGCTATTGCTGGGTCATAGGGTAGGTCTATTTTTAATTTTCTGAGGAACCTCCACACTGCTTTCCAGAGCGGCTGCACCAATTTGCATTCCCACCAACAGTGCAAGAGGGTTCCCATTTCTCCACATCCTCTCCAGCATCTATAGTCTCCTGATTTGTTCATTTTGGCCACTCTGACTGGCGTGAGGTGATATCTGAGTGTGGTTTTGATTTGTAGTTCCCTGATAAGGAGTGACGTTGAGCATCTTTTCATGTGCCTGTTGGCCATCCAGATGTCTTCTTTAGAGAAGTGTCTATTCATGTTTTCTGCCCATTTCTTCACTGGGTTATTTGTTTTTCGGGTGTGGAGTTTGGTGAGCTCTTTATAGATTTTGGATACTAGCCCTTTGTCCAATATGTCATTTGCAAATATCTTTTCCCATTCCGTTGGTTGCCTTTAAGTTTTTTTGGTTGTTTCCTTTGCTGTGCAGAAACTTTTTATCTTCATAAGGTCCCAGTAATTCATTTTTGCTTTCAATTCCCTTACCTTTGGGGATGTGTCGAGTAAGAGATTGCTACAGCTGAGGTCAGAGAGGTCTTTTCCTGCTTTCTCCTCTAGGGTTTGAATGGTTTCCTGTCTCACATTCAGGTCCTTTATCCATTTTGAGTTTATTTTTGTGAATAGTGTGAGAAAGTGGTCTAGTTTCAATCTTCTGCATGTTGCTGTCCAGTTCTCCCAGCACCATTTGTTAAAGAGACTGTCGTTTTTCCCTTGGACGTTCTTTCCTGCTTTGTCAAAGATTAGTTGGCCATACGTTTGTGGGTCTAGTTCTGGGGTTTCTATTTTATTCCATTGGTCTATGTGTCTGTTTTTGTGCCAATACCATGCTGTCTTGATGATGACAGCTTTGTAGTAGAGGCTAAAGTCTGGGATTGTGATGCCTTCTGCTTTGGTCTTCTTCTTCAAAATTACTTTGGCTATTCTGGGCCTTTTGTGGTTCCATAAGAATTTTAGGATTGCTTGTTCTAGTTTGGAGAAGAATGCTGGTGCAATTTTGATTGGGATTGCATTGAATGTGTAGATAGCTTTGGGTAGTATTGACATTTTCACAATATTTATTCCTCCAATCCATGAGCAGGAATGTCTTTCCATTTCTTTATATCTTCTTCAATTACCTTCATAAGGTTTCTATAGTTTTCAGCATACAGATCTTTTACATCTTTGGTTAGATTTACTCGTAGGTATTTTATGCTTCTTGGTGCAATTGTGAATGGGATCAGTTTCTTCATTTGTCTTTCTGTTGCTTCATTGTTAGTGTATAAGAATGCAACTGATTTCTGCACATTGATTTTGTATCCTGCAACTTTGCTGAATTCATGTATCAGTTCTAGCAGACTTTTGGTGGAGTCTATCGGATTTTCCATGTATAATATCATGTCATCTGCAAAAAGCGAGAGCTTGACTTCATCTTTGCCAATTTTGATGCCTTTGATTTCCTTTTGTTGTCTGCTGATGCTAGAAATTCCAACACTATGTTAAACAACAGAGGTGAGAGTGGGCATCCCTGTCGTGTTCCTGCTCTCAGAGAAAAAGATCTCAGTTTTTCCCCATTGAGGATGATGTTAGCTGTGGGCTTTTCATAAATGGCTTTTATGATGTGTAAGTATGTTCCTTCTATCCCGAATTTTTCAAGGGTTTTTATTAAGAAAGGACGCTGGATTTTGTCAAAGGCCTTTTCTGCATCGATTGACAGGATCATATGGTTCTTCTCTTTTTTTAATTTTTTTCTTCTCTTTTTTTTTATTAATGTGATGTATCACGTTGATTGATTTGCGAATGTTGAACCAGCCCTGCATCCCAGGAATGAATCCCACTTGATCATGGTGAATAATTCTTTTTATATGCTGTTGAATTCTATTTGCTAGTATCTTATTGAGAATTTTTGCATCCATATTCATCAGGGATATTGGCCTGTAGTTCTCTTTTTTTACTGGGTCTCTGTCTGGTTTACGAATCAAAGTAATACTGGCTTCATAGAATGAGTCTGGAAGTTTTCCTTCCCTTTCTATTTCTTGGAATAGCTTGAGAAAGATAGGTATTATCCCTCCTTTAAACGTCTGGCAGAACTCCCCTGGGAAGCCATCTGGTCCTGGACTCTTATTTGTTGGGAGATTTTTGATAACCGATTCAATTTCTTCGCTGGTTATGGGTCTGTTCAAGCTTTCTCTTTTCTCCTGATTGAGTTTTGGAAGAGTGTGGGTGTTTAGGAATTTGTCCATTTCTTCCAGGTTGTCCAATTTGTTGGCATATAATTTTTCATAGTATTGCCTGATAATTGTTTGTATCTCTGAGGGATTGGTTGTAATAATTCCATTTTCATTCATGATTTTATCTATTTGGGTCATCTCCCTTTTCTTTTTGAGAAGCCTGGCTAGAGGTTTGTCAATTTTGTGTATTTTTTCAAAAAACCAACTCTTGGTTTCGTTGATCTGCTCTACCGTTTTTTTAGATTCTATATTGTTTATTTCTGCTCTGGTCTTTACTATTTCTCTTCTTCTGCTGGGTTTAGGCTGCCTTTGCTGTTCTGATTCTATTTCCTTTAGGTGTGCTGTTAGATTTTGTATTTGGGATTTTTCTTGTTTCTTGAGATAGGCCTGGATTGCGATGTATTTTCCTCTCAGGACTGCCTTCGCAGCATCCCAAAGCGTCTGCATTGTTGTATTTTCATTTTCCTTTGTTTCCATATATTTTTTAATTTCTTCTCTAATTGCCTGGTTGACCCACTCATTCTTTAGTAAGGTGTTCTTTAACCTCCATGCTTTTTGAGGTTTTCCAGACTTTTTCCTGTAGTTGATTTCAAGCTTCATAGCATTGTGGTCTGAAAGTATGCATGGTATCATTTCAATTCTTGTAAACTTATGAAGGGCTGTTTTGTGACCCAGTATATGATCTATCATGGAGAATGTTCCATGTGCACTCGAGAAGAAAGTATATTCTGTTGCTTTGGGATGCAGAGTTCTAAATATATCTGTCAAGTCCATCTGATCCAATGTATCATTCAGGGCCCTTGTTTCTTTATTGACCGTGTGTCTAGAGGATCTATCCATTTCTGTAAGTGGAGTGTTAAAGTCCCCTGCAATTACCACATTCTTATCAATAAGGTTGCGTATGTTTATGAGTAATTGTTTTATATATTTGGGGGCTCCGGTATTCGGCGCATAGACATTTATAATTGTTAGCTCTTCCTGATGGATAGACCCTGTAATTATTATATAATGCCCTTCTTCATCTCTTGTTACAGCCTTTAATTTAAAGTCTAGTTTGTCTGATATAAGTATGGCTACTCCAGCTTTCTTTTGGCTTCCAGTAGCATGATAAATAGTTCTCCATCCCCTCACTCTCAATCTAAAGGTGTCCTCAGATCTAAAATGAGTCTCTTGTAGACAGAAAATAGATGGATTTTGTTTTTTTTATCCATTCTGATACCCTATGTCTTTTGGTTGGCGCATTGAATCCATTTACATTCAGTGTTATTATAGAAAGATACGGGTTTAGAGTCATTGTGATGTCTGTATGTTTTATGCTTGTAGCGATGTCTCTGGTACTTTGTCTCACAGGATCCCCCTTAGGATCTCTTGTAGGGCTGGTTTCGTGGTGACAAATTCCTTCAGTTTTTGTTTGTTTGGGAAGACCTTTATCTCTCCTTCTATTCTAAATGACAGACTTGCTGGATAAAGGATTCTCGGCTGCATATTTTTTCTGTTTAGCACACTGAAGATCTCGTGCCAATCCTTTCTGGCCTGCCAAGTTTCAGAAGAGAGATTAGTCACGAGACTTATAGGTCTCCCTTTATATGTTAGGGCACGTTTATCCCTCGCTGCTTTCAGAATTTTCTCTTTATCCTTGTATTTTGCCAGTTTCACTATGATATGTCGTGCAGAAGATCGATTCAAGTTACGTCTGAAGGGAGTTCTCTGTGCCTCCTGGATTTCAATGCCTTTTTCCTTCCCCAGTTCAGGGAAGTTCTCAGCTATTATTTCTTCAAGTACCCCTTCAGCACCTTTCCCTCTCTCTTCCTCCTCTGGGATACCAATTATGCGTATATTATTTCTTTTTAGTGTATCACTTAGTTCTCTAATTTTCCCCTCATACTCCTGGATTTTTTTGTCTCTCTTTTTCTCAGCTTCCTCTTTTTCCATAACTTTATCTTCTAGTTCACCTATTCTCTCCTCTGCCTCTTCAATCCGAGCCGTCGTCGTTTCCATTTTGTTTTGCATTTCGTTTAAAGCGTTTTTCAGCTCCTCGTGACTGTTCCTTAGTCCCTTGATCTCTGTAGCAAGAGATTCTCTGCTGTCCTCTATACTGTTTTCAAGCCCAGCGATTAATTTTATGACTATTATTCTAAATTCACTTTCTGTTATATTATTTAAATCGTTTTTGATCAGTTCATTAGCTGTTGTTATTTCCTGGAGATTCTTCTGAGGGGAATTCTTCCGTTTGGTCATTTTGGATAGTCCCTGGAGTGGTGAGGACCTGCAGGGCACTTCCCCTGTGCTGTGGTGTATAACTGGAGCTGGTGGGTGGAGCCACAGTCAGACCTGATGTCTGCCCCCAGCCCACTGCTGGGGCCACAGTCAGACTGGTGTGTGCCTTCTCTTCCCCTCTCCTAGGGGCGGGATTCACTGTGGGGTGGCGTGGCCTGTCTAGGCTACTTGCACACTGCCAGGCTTGTGGTGCCGGGGATCTGGTGTATTAGCTGGGGTGGGTAGGCAAGGTGCACGGGGGCAGGAGGGGAAGGCTTAGCTCGCTTCTCCTTAGGGGATCCACTTCAGGATGGGCCCTGTGGCAGTGGGAGGGAGTCAGATCTGCTGCCGGAGGTTTGGCTCCGCAGAAGCACAGAGTTGGGTGTTTGCATGGAGCGAGCAAGTTCCCTGGCAGGAACTGTTTCCCTTTGGGATTTTGGCTGGGGGTTGGGAGAGGGAGATGGCGCTGGCGAGTGCCTTTGTTCCCCAACAAACTGAGCTCTGTCGTCCGGGAGCTCAGCAGCTCTCCCTCCCTTTGTCCTCCAGCCTTCCCGCTTTCTCAGCAGAGCTGTTAACTTATGACCTCCCAGACGCTAAGTCGCGCTTGCTGTCGGAACACAGTCCGTCCGGCCCCTCCGCTTTTGCCAGCCAGACTCGGGGGCCCTGCTAGGCCGGCAGGCCGCCCCTCAGCCCCGGCTCCCTCCCGCCAGTCCATAGAGCGTGCACCGCCTCTCCGCCCTTCCTACCCTCTTCCATGGGCCTCTCATCTGCACTCGGCTCCAGAGACTCCATTCTGCTAATGCGCTGGAGGTTTTCTGGGTTATTTAGGCAGGTGTAGGTGGAATCTAAGTGATCAGCAGGACGCGCGGTGAGCCCAGTGTCCTCCTATGCCGCCATCTTCCAACCCTCACTATCTCTTTTATGTCTCGTATCATTCTGATGAGGTGGCCCTATTACATCCCTTTTATACATATACATATATTTTAATGTTTATTTATTTTAGAGACAGAGCACAAGCAGAGTCGGGGCAGAGACAGAGGGAGACAGAATCGGAAACAGGCTCCAGGCTCTGAGCAGTCAGCACAGAACCCGATGCAAGGCTCGAACCCATGAACCATGAGATCATGACCTGAGCCGAAGTCGGACACTCAACCGACTGAGCCACCCAGGCGCCCCTATTACATCCATTTTAAAGATGAGAACCCTGAGGCTTGCAGCGTGTAACAGGCCCCACCGCCTCAGGCCACTTCCCTGCAGCCTGGCAAGGAGCGTATCTGGGAATGAACGATACATTTCCGCCCTGCCCAATAGGGGGGGCGTGGGACCTGGGGCGCCAGGCGTGGGAGGCGGGGCTTCCCACGGAGGCAGGGCTGCTGGTAGTAGGGGCCCAGAGCATGTATAGGCCCTGAGAACCTTCCTGCCAGGGGCCAGGCTGCGCGGTGGCGACAGTGGCGGCGTGCGGTGGCTGCTGGCCGGAGGTGCTGGGCGGCTGTGCGCGGCGGGGCCTGACATCTCCGGGCGCTAGGCCCGGCCCCCACGGCTGCAGCTGCAGAGCTAGAGAGCCCATGCAGTCTGGGCTGAGAACACAGCGCATGCGGCCATGGCCTCTAGCACCTCGGCTAAGCCGGCGCAGCCGCGGGAGCGGCGGGAGGGCAGCCCCGGGCCCCCGCCCCCAGTGCTTGGCTGACCGGCTGCCCCCTCGTGTCTTCCCACAGAGGCAGACACTCGAAAGAGGCTGCTGCGCACCGTCCAGAAGGAGGTGGGTGCTGGAGGTGGGGGCGGGGTCACGATCCTGTGGGAGGGGGCTTTCAAGCACCCGGGGAAGGGTCTCCAAAGGAGAGGTGGCCGGTGGCGGCGGCGGGGACGGCCATTTCCAGTTTGGGGCTCACCTAGCTTGGTATTTACCTCCCGTGGAACTGGAGGCGGGTGAGTTTGGGGGTTGGAGTATAGGGGGACTCTGGATTTTTTTATGCTGTGTGAGGGGCGGGTGCAGCGGGAGGGCCCCCTGGGTGTGGGGCACCCCTGGATATGTCTGGGTAGGACCTCCTCTTGTGGAGGAGCCGGTGGTTGCATCTCAGGAAGGTGAGGCAAGCGCCTGGGGGTGCTGACTGGGTGTATTGGGTGGTGGAGGGCTGAATGGAGCTGCAGAAGGAAGACCAGACTTCGGAAGGGGGGAAAGGTTCACTGTGGAAAAATGCCCCTCGTCCCAGATCTCCCCTTTCCCGCAAATTCTCAGTGCTTGGAGCCACCCCCAGGAGCCAAGAGACTCCCCCCGCCCCCCATCCCTGAAAGCCCCTGGCAAGTGGGTGACTCCATTTGTGGGCTTGTCCCCTGCTGTTCTGGCAGGTGGGTTTCCCTTACCCCCTACCCTGCCCCCACATGCAGTAGAGTGAGGAGCAAGCAAGGTTCAACTGTCCCTCTGCCCCTTCCCTCTCCTTGGGGCCAACTGGGAACCCAGTCCAGCCTTTCTAGCCCTGGACTGCCCGCAGAGGGGAGAATCCATAGTGGTTGGTTCCCGGGGAGCGTTTAGATGCTTGGAATGTGTGTGTGCATGTGTGTAAAGCATGCACACGCCTATGTGGGCGAGGACATGTGGCTGTGAGTGCCTCTGAGCATGTCTGTGCATCGGTCTGGAGATATCCAAGTATATCTTCTTATTGCGTGTACATGGGTCTGTGTGTTTATGTGTTTTCGTGAGTATGAGGTGTATCTGTGTGATGCATGAGTCTCTGTGTACATTGGTGAGGCTGTGACCATGTATGTGTGATTGTATGTGTGTCTATCGCCTTCCTTATGTCACTTCACATCCTGGGACCCCGTCACTGCTGAGCTGCCTCACCCCTGTATCTTGAGTCCTCAGCCTGAGACCACAAATGCCCTCAGACCTTGGGGGCTGGCCTCATATCTGTGCCTGTGTATGTGTGTTGAGGGTGTCCACATGTGGTGTCAGCACTGAGCACCAAGAAGCCCCTCCCCGCCTGGTGGCAGACAGCCACCAAAGGACAGGCTTGAAGCCTGGACCTGTTGCTGCCCCTGCCTGCTCAGAAAGCTCGGGCATATGTCTACGTATAGGTCTCTAGGTGTGGCATGTCTCACGTTGTTGAAAGAATCAGCTCCAGGGCTGACTGTACATTCTAGCATTTCTTTTTTTTTTTGTTTTAACGTTTATTTAGTTTTGAGACAGAGAGGGACAGAGCACGAATGGGGGAGGGTCGGAGAGAGAGGCAGACATAGAATCTGAAGCAGGGTCCAGGCACTGAGACGTCAGCACAGAGCCCAACGCGAGGCTGGAACTCACAGACCGTGAGATCATGACCTGAGCTACAGTCGGACGCTTAACCGACTGAGCCACCCAGGCACCCCTCATTCTAGCATTTCTCAATAAGGTGGGATGTGTGGAATTCCTCAGAAAGGCCCAGATGTTTTCAGTTTAGCCCTCTTAGAGGCCCTGTGGGGACCTGAAGAAAGCTCTATGTAGATAGACCACCTTCCAACAAAACATACAGACCTACAGTATTCTGATGACTGTGTTAGGGGAGGGTGTCTCTAGCACCTCCCCCAAATGCCTTCAGGTTAAAAACCTGCAGACTCTTTGTTCATTGTTTAACCAACCTAGCTGTAATATGTGCTCTGCAGATGTTTGCAACTGGAATGGCTGTGTTTTCAAGGAAATGGTTGGCTGTTCAACTGGGAGTGGGGGGCCACAGGCAGAAGAATGTGTGAACAAGGCATCTGCCTCTGGGCAGGGCTCCAGCTGGGACCCTGGTCCCAGCTCTGCCAGCAGCTCCCTCGATACCCTGTACAAGTCCTTTCCCCTCTCGAGGACTCAGTTTCCACATGTGGAGAAGGAGAGTCCTTGGAGATCCCACCCATATCAGTCTAGTTTGGATTATTGGCTGCGGGGTGGGGGACTGGGGTGGTGGGGTGGGTATACTTTGCCCCTGGTGACCAGAGGTGTGGGCCTGCATCCTCTCTCCTGGGAGCAGCCGAGTTTGGGGCATCGAATGAGCTTTCTGCCAGACATGAGGCCAAGGCCATCGCCTGATCAGAGGGACCTGTGTGGCATCCCACTTGGTGCCTCAGGGGGGCAGGGACAGAACCTTGCAAATTTGGGCAAAAGGCCTCTAGCGCCCATTGACTCTGGATCTGCAGTCAGAAGGCACAGCTTACAGTAGTGAGTTGGTGGCTGATTCTGAATTCTGTATTTCGTGGGGCACATCGTTTCAGGAATCAGAACTTCCATTTCCTGGGGGCTACTCTGTGCCGTACCCTGTGTGTACAGGTAACTTTCTGAGGAGAGTGCGATGGTCCCACTTTACACACAGAGAACCCGAGCTTGGAGGGGAGGCGTGAGTTGCTCAAGAGCACACAGCCAACGGGTGTGGAGCCAGGGTCTTCACCCCCAGGTCTGTATGACATCAGAGCCAGGCTTTTACCTGTCATAACCCAAATGTGTCCATCCACATCTACACAGCACTGCAATGTCAGCACGTGTGGTGCCATGATTTCCATCACACGGATGTGAAAACTGGCCCAGAGAGAATAAATGATGTCCCAAGGGCACAGAACCAGTAAAGGACAAGTTCAGGTCTTCTGTCTGTGAGCCCTTTGTTCAGCACGGGTGACCCCTGAGGGCATGGCGACAAGCCCCTGTCCCACTAAAGCCGACTTCCTCTCTCCTTCCCTTTCTCTGCCCACCTCTTTGGGGAGCATCTCCCCCCAGTATCAGAGAGCCAGGCTCCAGTGGAGTGGCATAGGGAAGCTCTTTGCCTAGAAATCCAGGAGTCAAGTCAACTCTTCCTTCTCCCCATTTTCTGGGTTCAGAGGAGCCACATCCCTGCCTGTCACAGCCTTGCCCAGAGACACCTCCCACCCTTCTTTCTGGAACTGTTGGCTTGTCAGTGGTTTTTATTTTTTCTATTTAAAAAATATTTTTAATGTTTTTCTTTATTTTTGAAGGAGAAAGAGAGACAGAGCATGAGCGAGGGAGGAGCAGAGAGAGAGACCCAGAATTCGAAGCAGGCTCCAGGCACTAAGCTGTCAGCACAGAGCCCGATGTGGGGCTCAAACCCACAAACTGTGAGATGATGACCTGAGCCAAAGCCAGACACTAGTGCACTGTACAATCTGAAAAGTAGGAAGAAAGCTTTAACTTGGTAGACTGTTACCAAAGACCTTCTGTAGGTTAGTTTTGGAAGTTACAGGAAAGGCAAAGATCGAGCAGACAGCGTTTGGATCATGAAGGTGCTCGTAACAGAATAGAGCTGTCCCTGCGGTTTTTGAAACAGAAAAGTTTCTGTGGTTTTTAAAAATAATTTTCAAAGGAAGCATTTTTATTCACGCCCATTTGTTCACTTCACAAGTCACTCTTAAGTGCCTTTTAGCTACTAAGTGTTATCCTGTTGTTGTAGAATACAAACATTCAAAAACCAGTCTCTGTGCCCCAGGAGTTTGTTGTTATCCCTGTCATTTGTATTACTCCCTTTCGTGCTTACTAGGTGCCAGAGTCTCGTGGAGCTTATAATTATCATTGTTACTTTGTACTGGCATTTGTTCCAGTTACAGTAAGTTCATGGTGAAGAATCAGAGTTTTCAAAGACTGGGTAGAATCTACAGTAAGCATGCAGGGTGAGTGGTTCAGTTTGCCAGGTAGAGAGGCAGAATGACAATGTTTGGCAGGACCAACATTTGTATGTTTGACAATGTTTGTAAACTATCACGATTACGTGTTTGGCTGAATACACAGCAGTGCAGAGGCGAAGGTGTATGAGTGAACTTAGCAGGATTTATGAGCAGTTGGGTTTTGCTGGTAGAAAACGTGTGCTATGGGAATGGTTGGGAATGAGGTGAATACCTACGTAAGACAAGCTTATGGAAGTTTGTCAGTGCTATAGAGAGGAGTAGATCTTACCCGATAGGCCTTGGGAAGTTTCTTCGGTAGAATGCTTTTGGCGGCAAATAATAGGTGACTTCTAACAGTGACGAAAACAGTAGGAACCAGAAAAATTTTGATGGTTTGGTGATGTCATCAGGATCCCAGTCGTCTCTTGTTCAGTTTTGGAGTTGGTGGTGTTTTTATTTCTCCTTTCCGGGGTGGCTAATTAGCAACTGCTCCAGGTATCATATTCTCACATGGCAACATCCAGTGGGTGGGAAGGACTGCTTTTCTTTAGGTGTTTCTTTTCACTAGGAAGAGTCTTGCAGTAGACTTCCTCTAGCATTTTAAAGACTAGGTTACATCATATACTCACTCCTAAACTGGTCCCTGGGAAATCAGGTACTGTGATTAGCTTAGAATAATCCTTTCTCTTTTTGAAGCCAGGGTGAGGCCACCTTCTTTGTGTATGGAGACAGTAATGTCCAAATAAAGTTGTGATTCTCTAGCAAGAATGAAGAATATGGAATGGCTCTTAGGGAGGGAGGCAGCAGTATTTAATGCAGGGATTTTGGAGAATTTGAAGCAGAAGACTAAGAAGATTAGATTTGAGTTAGGACACTCTGGTTATGGCATAAAATACAGATCACCAAGCCTTTTTCCTAAAGAGCCAGTGAATATTTTAGGTGATGTGGTCTCTCAGCTCTGCCCTTGTAGTGTGAAAGCAGCCATAGCAATATGTAAGTGAAGACATGGGACTAGGCCCCAATAAAACATTACTTACAGAACCAGATGGCAGGTTGGATTTGGCCTGTGGCTGTAGTTTGCTGAACCCTCATATGGAGGATAGGTTATAGGAAACCACATAAAGAGACTGGGAGGCAAAGGAAGCTCTTGTTTTCTTAGCCTGGTATTAGTCCATTGTGAAACTTTCAGCTGTGTAGATTGAAAACGTCAGGGGGTTCAAATTATTCCATTAATTTTTTTTCTGGGCCTTGTGTCTTTCTCATTTGTTTTGCTGAAATTTTTTTCTATTCACTTAAGAAATAACATTAATATTTGGTGTTTTTTTTTCCCTGCGAAAATCATCAGTTAAGAACTTGTGTTTGACTAGGGCAGTGGCAGGGGAAAGATAAAGCAGAGACAGAAACAGTATAGTTAATACGAATTTGTGATTCCTGAATATAAAAAGTTAGGGGGTGAGAGAGAACTCTCAGAAGATTCAGAGGTTTCCAGGTTGTGTGCCGGCATTTAAATTGGACATGAAGAATGAGTAGGACTTTATCAGATGAACAGAGGAGAGCAGCAGGAATGAAGACACAGTAATTATGACTTTTTGATTATTTTGGCAGTAAGTGCCTTTAACAGGTGAACTATATTTTTAATTTTCTAAGAAATTAAGGAAAAGAAACAAACAAAAAAAAACCTGTAATCAGTAGTATGTTTTTATACTGGGTCTGATAGTTCTGTTTTTTCTAGAACAATCCCTGTTACTTCTTGATTCCTATTGGCCAGAAAAATGAACTAAGTCCTAGTGAGTTGGAGAAAATTAACAGATTTTTCATATTTGAGAGGAACTTTTATATGGTAGAACATAGTGGCAGTCACCAGGATTCTCTTTTTTTTTCTGGTAAAATAGGATTGTTGCTTGTTTCACACTTTCTGACATCATGATTTCATCTATTGCTTTCAAACCTTTCTTCAAATGGATATATAGGAATGTAGGAATTTTCCAGCCAAATACCAAGAAAAAGAGTTTCCAGGAAAGGTATTCTGTGACATAACCTTCTGACTGTAACCACGTGTAAGATATCAACACAAATAATAACAATTTCATATAACGTAGTTGTGTTAGAGGCACCCCAACGACACCCAGATTTGATTATTCACTAGAAGAGCTCACAGGACTCAGCATATAGTTGCACTCATGCCTGTGGTTTGGTATGGGGACAGGCTAGAAAGGCTAATCAGCACAGAGAAAAGGTGCATGGGGTGAAGTCCAGAGGAGACCAAGCGCAGGCTTCCAGGAATTCTTTCTCTATGGAGTTAGCAGGATGTGCTTAATTCCTCCAGCACGAAATTAGGACAGCGCAAGTGAAATGTTGTCTGCCAGTACGAGGCTTATGGATACTCCGTGCCCAAGGTTTTCATCAAATGCTAATCACATAGGCATCTTCTCCTTAGCATGTTCCAAAGTTCCAGGTTTCCAGAAGGAAATCAAGTGTACGGCCTTAAGCACATTGATTTTACCAGCACTTAGGCACAGTGAGCCACTCTTGACCAGGTAGGGAATGGTGGGAACCCTCCTTAAATCCACGATCCCAGGGAACAACCAAGGGCCAGTCATTCAAGTAGGATGTTCTGAGGGTAGCCATCTTTGGCCTGCTGGATGAAACCTGTTCTGCATAGGAATTATAGCCCTGACTTAATATTTGGTGGTGTCTTAAAATTTTATTTTACTAGCAAGTAATATGACGGTTATGATGGTACTGGTTTCAGTTTCATCATGCATATGAAGTAGGTATTTGTACAAAAAAGACTAGGGCAATATTAGGTCATTATAATCTTCTTTGATGGGATTAAGTTTTCCTTATGATTCTTAGATACAATCAACATAATGATTTTTGATTTAAAATTAGAATAAAATCTCTTAATTATATGGAAAACCCAGGTTTGATTCCTATAGTGCTGAGTCCCTGTTTAGAAGATATTTGATCCTATTCACCAATTGTTTTCTTTCCTAAGTATACAAATAACTGTTGTATTTTTGTATTTTGCTTTATGTTTTTCATATGCTTCCATATGGGAGACAGTACCCCTATTGTGTTACTTTGATCTCTATCTTAATTTTCAAGGTGACTGTATCATGCGTTAATATATGGCAAGAGTAACTTCAAGGGATACCGTGTTTTGTTGTTGTTGTTTTTTACATTTAATGAGCCTTATTGTTACAGCAGTGTTAAGTTCACAGGAAAATATAATAGAAAGTACAGAGAGTCTCCATATGCCATACCATGCTCCCGTACACACCTAGCCTCCCCTGTTGTCAACATCTTGCATGACAGTGGTCCATTTTTAGTAGTATATATTTTTCAGTTCCTTTAGTTTTGAGCGACAGAGCATGCACGTGTGTGAGCAGCAAAGGGGAAGAGAGAGAGGGGAGAAAGAATCCTGTGCTGTCAGCACAGAGCCTGATGCAGGACTTGATCCCATGAACTGTGAGATCATGACCTGAGCTCAGATCCAGACTTGGACGCTGAACCAACTGAGCCACCCAGGCACCCTGACAACAGTGGTGCATTTTATACGGACACTAACTCATCATTTTCAGGCAAAGTCTCTAATTTGCATTAGTGTTCAGCCTTGGTGTTATACATCCTATGAGTTTTAACAAATGTGTAATGATGTGAATCCACCTTTGTGGTATCGTGTCAAAGAGTTCACTGCCTTAAAAGTCCTCTGTGCTGTGCCCCTTTATCCCTACATTCACCCCAACGCTTACCTCCATAGTCTTGCTCTCTCCAGAGTGTCATATAGTTAGAATTATACAGTGGATATCTTTGAATGTTTAGAAAATTAAAAATCCCCGTAATTGAATGTAGGCATTCAAGATATTCTTTGCCCTTTATTTTGTTTTGTTGCTCATCAGTAGAGGATCTGATGATATATGCCTTCCATGAAAAAAAGCATAATTTCTCTAGATATGTGTCACCTAATGGGGAGGGTTGAGAAAAATGACATCATGAACCACTACATAGCACTCACATTGGGATCGTCCTCCTCTGTGATGTCTGGTGGGTCTAGATAGACTCTCTAGCAATGGAAGGAGACAGTCTCAAGAGGTTAGAACTTTATCAAACTGGAATGCCAAATCCTTCTTCCTTAACTTCCCATTGGAAATAAGGCCAGGGAGAGTCTATTTGACACGGTTTGGCCATGCTGCAAAGTACAACAGCTATAGAGCACACTTTGTGAGGGGGTGTTTCGTCCTAAAACTGAACAGTCTGTACTAAAGAACTGGGGAAGTTCTGTCGTGTTACAGCAAAAATAAACATACTCTCTTTTAACTCCTCTAGTAGTGGAAGTCCAGAAAAATCATGCTAGTTTCAGTTTCACATTGTCAGCTTAGGATAATCATTCTCCTAACGATACCATTTTCCTCCAGCGTCATAGAGTCGGTCAGTGATGGTCATTGTAAACATCAGTTCACCTGTAGGTGTCAAATTCCGATAAAACCTATTCTTGCTTTTGGTCAATATAGAGGAGAGGGTAAGATTTCTTAGTGTTTTAAGCCTACCAATGGCATAGTTACCATTCAGTGTAGTGTGGTTTCCAGGTGTGGTCCCAAAGGAATACTTTTTAACAAATCATTAGCCGTACACTTGTAATTTCCTATATATTTCGATTGTTGATTTAACATGTATTTTGCTTTCTTCTTTAGGAGCAGATAAGAATGCTGAAGAAGACTCTATAACCAGATAGGATTTTTATGGATTTGTAAAAATGACATTTGTTGGGGCACCTGGGTGGCTCAGTCGGTTAAGGGTGTGACACTTGATTTCAACTCAGGTTTGTGAGTTCAAGCCCAACGTCGGGTTATGCACTGACAGCCTCCTCGGGGTATCTTTCCCTCTTTCTGTGTGTACTCACTCTCAAAATATAAAGGAATGAAATGAAAGGAAACGGAAAATGAAAGGAAAGGGAATGAAATGAATGAACTGAAAATTATGTGTTTCCTCAGGGAACGCAGACAACAAAAGCATTTGTTGAGTGTTCTACCCTGGACGAGACACTATATCCTATGCAGAACATCTGTTTAGTTATACAGTCATTGCATAGCTTGCAAAGTAGCTATGTTATTATAGCCTACTTTTTATTACTTTGGCAGCTGTGTTTCAGGGAGGTTGATTACTCGACCCATGATTCCACAGTTAATGAGTAGCTGACCCGGGGGTTTGCCCATCAGCCTGTGTAGCTTCCACATCCATTCTCTGGTTCCTCAGCAGCACTGAGATGAAGACACAGATCCTAGGGCAGATCAACTCAGAATGTCAAAGGTAATGATGTCGGAACTCTAATTTAGGGTTTTCTTAAGAAACCAGGTTAGTCCAAGCATTTGCCCTTATATGTTTGAACACTAGTGCTAACAAAAGTAATTAGTGCAGTGGTAACTAGTTCCTTGTTTTTACCATCAGAGATTTTAGGGTGGATGTCAGCTATGGCCATGGTGTCACGGCTTTTACATAATAAGTTCTAGCCAGGCATCTCCTTAGATGTGGTGATATCCCTCTTCTTGAGACAAATCAGTTTTCTGTAAGGGAAGGATATCTAGTTGTAGACCATGTTTCGTTAATTAAATTCAGCCTTTATTTGGAGGATATTGCTCTTTGATTCTCTGTTGCCTAAGTTCCCAGTCTGGTTTCCCTTTGGGCCAGTACCCTTGACTTGTTCTAGGAAGCTTTTTCCCTTTTTGGAGATGTTTTTTCCCATGACTTTTCTGTACTGTGTTTTTGCCTTTTTACTTTCTTCTCTGGTTTTCTTGGTATTTCTTTTTTTACCATTAATTTTTCCACTTATGCCATCTAAGTACTCTCCATTTTTCCAGAGGCCAAATCAAAAGCACTTAGAATCTCAAGATTGAGGGAACCTCAGAGATTAATTCATCAAAATACCCTCTGGTACTTCAAACTATGTTTAACCTCCTTGCCCAATGGTTGTTTACATGGAGAATTTGAAACTCAAAAGAGATTGAAGTGACCTATTTGGATATGATAAGTGACAGAAATGTGATTTAAATTCGGGTTCTTCTCTTTCTTTCTTTCCTTCCTTCCTTCCTTCCTTCCTTCCTTTCTTTCCCTCCCTCCCTCCCTCCCTCCCTCCCTCCTATCTTTCTTTCTTTCTTTCTTTCTTTCTTTCTTTCTTTCTTTCTTTCCTTTCTTTGTATTTTGTCTTCACATTGCAGGCAAATGTTTTAATAGTAGAAAGCTGGGGAGCGGGTCTAATGAATACAATGAAGGAGGGTAAGAATCGAATTAGCAGAGGAGACCAGGTTTCAAGAAGAACAACACTGAGCTGGATAGGAATAAGAGTTTTAGAAAAGATGTCAGAATATGGGGGTTTATGCCAAGTGAGATAAAGGTGAATGACAGGAATGAAGGACCCAGGATTAGGGGAGTTGTTTAGAAAGGCATATTCAAATAGGGAGTTCAAGAGGGTCCTGACCAGGTTTCTGCTTTTGTGTCTGTTGGTTTCATTGAAGGTGTGAGCATACTTCAGATTTTCTGTTGAGAGAGATTGAAAATCATTTGAGCAGCTGGGAAGAGTCTGTTTACAGCAAAGAGAAATAGGATATCATCTACTTCCGCCCCCACTTAGGGAGGATGGCTTAGATCCTCTCAAGGAATTGGGGGTGGGGGGTGAAGATTCTGAACTACAGAGATGTATGGCCCAAGGCAAGCTGTCTCCTCACTCCACCTCTGTTCCTAAATCTGTGATGCCCTTCCCATGTACCTGTAGGGCTGGGCAGGGGGAGGACTGACTTGTCAAATCAGTAAGGGAGCTTCATCTGGATAGGTGATAACATGCCTAAGTTGAGGTGACTGTGTGGATGACTGAGACTCCCAATTAACTTGTTCTCCAGGAGCAGGACATGTCTCCTACCCTCGGTCATTTGAGCCCATCCTTGTTGTAGGAGTCTGTGCCTTCCTAGGCTAAAGAATTGAAAGGTTGGAGAATGGCACTGAACCGTGCCGAAGAGTGATGTAGGAGTGGGAGCTCATGGGGAAGAAAATATTCAGGCCGTGTATAGAGAAATAGAGGCACAACTACCAGGACCATTTTGATCGCAGTCTCTCTCCTTGGGTAGCTGAATGCCCCTGAAGGCTTGGAAGGTCTTGCTAGTTATTATGGACCTAAATAAAGCAAGACCAGTGTAGGAACAAAGTTGACCTTGGGAACTTTTAATCTTTTAATCTCTAGTTGGTACTTCCACTCATAACATAGAAACCTTCACTTTGGTATATTTACTTAAACGGAGGTCTACCGGACACATAATGTAATAGGTGATGCAACAACTCTGGATTTTCCACCATGCTCGCCTTAAGGGTAGCTTCCATCTGTTAATGTATAATGCTATTACGATATCACTGACTAGATTCCCTATGCTATACCTTTGAGCCTTGTGATTTATTCATTCTGTGACTGGAACCCTGAACTTCCCTCTCCGCTTCACCCATTTTGTCCATCCACCCAACTCCCCTCCCTTCGGGCAACAGTCAATTCTCTGCATTTATGGGTCTGTTTCTGCTTTTTCTCTGTTTGTTCATTTGTTCCCTTGTTTTGATTCTACATAGAAGTGAAATCACATAGGATTTGTGTTTCTCTGACTTATCTCACT
Organism: Panthera tigris; assembly: GCF_018350195.1. Lineage (NCBI taxonomy): Eukaryota > Metazoa > Chordata > Mammalia > Carnivora > Felidae > Panthera > Panthera tigris. The sequence continues at coordinate 27,566,596 of NC_056671.1, forward strand.
TAGCCTCATACCGTCTAGGTATATCCATGATATTGCAGATGGCAAGTTCTCATTCTGGTTTATAGCTGCGTAATATTCCATCGTGTGTGTGTGTGTGCGCGCGCGTGTGTGTGTGTGTGTGTGTGTGTGTGGTGTGTTCATGTATTGGTGGACACTTGGGTTGCTTCCATATCTTGTCTATTGTCAATAATGCTATAATAAAGATAGGGTTGCATATATCTTTTCAAATTAGTATTTCCATTTCCCTTGGGTAAATAAATACCCAGTAGTGGAATTACTGGATCCTATGGTATTTGTATTTTTTTTATTTGTTGAGGCCCGTCTATACTGGCTTTCGCTGTGGCGATACCAATTTACATCCCATGAACAGTGCACAAGGGTTGTTTTTCTCCACACCCTGAGCAACCCTTGTTGTTTCCTGTGTGTTGAAACTGAGCCATTCTGACAGATGTGAGGTGAGAAGTCATTGTGGTAACTTTTATACATTTAATTTTCAACCATTTCAGAGAATTCCCTGCCTGTCACACTTGGTTACGGAAACTCAGACTGGGTCTTTCCTGGAGATTTCACAGGTTAGGAGAGGTGGAGGCAAAATAGCGAACTGAAAGCTGTTTTAAAACAGGGTCCAAATTTTGAAAGACTTGTACTCTGGAAACCGTAAAACACTGATCAAAGAAATGGAAGGTGACGGAAAGAGAAAGACTTCCGATGCTCATAGATGGGAAGAATATGTATTTTTAAAGTGTGTACACTGCCCAAAGGAATCTACCGATGTAATGCAATCCCTGTCAACATACCAATAGCATTTGTCACAGAGCTATACAAACAATCCTAACCGTTGTATAGAACCACAAAAGACCTTGAATGGCCAAAGCAATATTGCAAAAGAGGAAAACTGGAGGGATCACAATCTCAGATTTCAAGTTTTATTCCAAAGCTGTAGTAATCCCATCAGTATGGTGGGTACTGGCGTGAAAAATAGCCACATAGCTCAATGGAATAGAACCAAAAACCCAGAAAGAAATCCACAACTGTATGGGCAGTTAATCTTCCACAAACAGGAAAGACTATCCAGTGGGGAAAAGGCAGTCTCTTCACCAAATGGTGTTGGGAAAACTGGACAAGCCACATGCCAAAGAATGAACCTGGACCAATTTCTTTACCATAGACAGAAATAAACTCAAAATGATTTAAGACCTAAGTGTGAGACCTGAAACCATAAAAAAAAATCCATGAAGAGAGCACAGGCCGTCATTTCTCTGACTTTGGCTGTAGCAACATTTTACTAGTTATGTCTCCTGAGCCAAGGGAAATGAAGCAAGAATAAACTATGGGGACTACATCAAACTACAAAGCTTTTGCACAGTGAAGGAAACCGTCAAAACTAAAAGGCAACCTCTGGGATGGGAGAACACATTTGCAAATGTTTTGCAAATCCAGTAAAGGGTTAGTATCCACAATGTGTAAAATATGGATACAAGTCAGCATCCCTCCCCCTCCATAAAAGCCCAGTTTAAAAATGAGCAGAAGACATAACCAGACATTTTTCCACAAACAAAATATAGATGGTCAAGAGACACCTGAAAAGATCCTCCCCAAAACTACAACGAGATACCACATCACACCTGTCAGAATGGCTAAACTCCAAGACACAAGAAGCAAGTGTTTGCGAGGATGTGGAGACAGAGGAAACCTCTTGCACTGTTGGTGGAAATGGAAATGGGTGCGGACCCTGTGGAAAACAGTATGGAGGTTCCTCAAAAAATTACAAACAGAACTCTCCTATGATCCAGTAATTGCACTCCTGGATACTACCCAAAAGAATTACAAAAACACGAATTCCATGGGACACACACACCCCTGTGTTTATTGCAGCATTATTTCCAATAGCCAGCACAAGCGTCCATGGACAAATAGTGAACGAAGAAGTCCTATATGTATGTATGTATGTGTGTGTGTGTGTGTGTATGTATATCGATACACAAACACACACACACACACACACACACACACTGGAATATTACTCAACCATAAAACAATGAAATCTTGCCATTTGCAATGACCTGGATGGAGCCTTAGAGTAGTATGTTAAGGAAAGTCAGGGAAAGACAAATACCATATGATTTTACTCATGTAGCACTTAAGAAATAATGAATGAGCAAAGGGAGAAAAAAAAGGGAGAGACAAACCAAGAAACAGGCTCTTAACTGCAGAGAACAGATGGTTCCCAGAGAGGAGGTGAGTGGTGGGAGGGTTGAAAGAGGTGATGGGGATCAAAGAGTGCCCTTGTCGTGATGAGCACGGGGTGAACATGGAGTTGGTGAATCACTATATTGTACAACTTAAACTAATATAACACTGGATGTTGCTATTACTGGAATTAAAATAAAACTTAATGAAAAAACCAGAGGCCAATTTTTAATTATACCAAGAAACTTCGTTGAATAAACAGATAGCTGACCTTTCCCTTAATTTTTTCCTTAAAGCACTTTTTCGACTCAAAGGTAAGTCACCTAAAACAGAGTAAATTAAAACACAAAAACTTAAAAAAATTAAAAATAAAAATAAAAACTTTAACATGAAGCAAATTTTGCCCATGTAATCAAATTATATGAAATTAGTGTAACTAATTTCTACAAGATCTAACCGATGCTTACATTTCAATTAGTTCTATTTATGCAGGCAATTAAGTACCATCATATGGCCTCACCACAGCAGAAAAAGAAACTTTATGCCTTTTTCTTTCAAACACCGCTACGTAGCAAACAAAAAACCTGTTCAGTATATTCTTACAATTGTGTGTGTGTGTATTTATTTTTATGTCAGAAATAATTACCTTGGGTTATACCTTTGTATCTGTTGCCTCATTCTATTTCTTCTTCTAAGATTCAAATACACATATGCTGAATCTCCTTTTCTGCTTTCCACATCATTTTCTCTAATGTGTTTTAAGATTTGTATTCACTTTGATAAATGCCACCCACTTTTTCCATTTCTAGCTTCCCTGTCCTTTATTTTGTTTTCCAGTCTCTACTGTCCCTTGTGATCCTTCTAATTTCACCTTCATTGCAGCGATGGTTTTATTTTCTTACCTTATTTTTCTTTCTGCTCAATCAGCTTACATTGAATTTTCTCATGTGGCTACACTATCTCCTCCCTGACCTCTTCTATCACTGCTTTGTGCTCTCAGTGCTAAATACTTCCAAAAAGTGTTCTAAATTAACAAAATGGTTGGACATGATTTTCAACTCCCTTACAGAAGTATTTTTTCTGTTGAGTATGTTTTATCCGTCCTTGGTTTTTCTGCTACTTTCTTCCTTTTTGATTCTGGAAAGGTAGGAGTGGCCTTCAGCTGAAATCCTTTTGTTCATTCATCTTTAAAGGAGGTTGGGGGTTTTTTGGATAAGCTATTGGTAAGAGGTTCATGAAGAAGGCCATAGTGACTCCAGTTCCTGACCAGAAAAACTTTGTCTTGATTCAGGGTTTTCCATGAGAATCTTTTTTTTTTTTTTTTAATTCTCAACAGCCACTGGAGACAAGCAGCCCTGAGGTTTTCAGGATGCAAAGACATCTCTTCCCCACTGCTACAGAGACAGAAAAATGCCAAAAAAAACCCAAAAAACAAAAAAACACCTGTTTGGCTTCATCTCCCCAACTTCTTAGAATCAAACCAGGTACAGGGAAACTCCTGCCATCAGCTTTAAAAGCCCATGTTGCTTTTGCAAACAAGGGATTTTGGTTTTGCATCTCAGGGTGGGCCTCTCGGTTTCGTGAAGCATCTCTTGCTGGTTCCGAGCTCTATAGCTGTGGTATCCTCGCTCCACTTCCCACATGCAGCCTGCTTATTCTCGCTGCTTTTGGCAGACATTCCGCCTATTTTGTGGCCTAGGGTTTTTAGCTCTCTTCTAGTTTAGTGGAATACAGCGTATGTGTTTTAGTTTTTCCCTCTCTTTGTTGTTACTCTGGCCGACTGCCAGAAAGGAAAAAAAGAAAACGCCAACTTTATTGTACCATCCTCAGACTCAAAATCTAACAAATATGTTAAAAGGATATTTTATACAAGACAAAAACTTGAATGTCTCACCACGTTACTGAAAGATAAAAGTATGCTTTCCTTACTATTTTATTGGTAAGATACTAATTTTCCACAATGCACTAATTTTTACCAGGTCATTATAGCAAATGGGCTAATTGCTTTTATTTTAAAAACTCATGTGTATGTTAGTTATAACCTAAGGCAGAAAATAATCTGATACCTAAATGTAAAAGATACTTTTCAAGACCTAGGGCCCATCTGGGGAACAAATTATGTATATACTCATCAGTATGCCACAATCTCAGTATTTGTTTTTAAAACAGAAAAAGTCTTTTTAATAGGAAGGACAACTTCAGCTGAAATCCTTTTGTTCATTCATCTTTAAAGGAGGTTGGGGGTTTTTTGGATAAGCTATTGGTAAGAGGTTCATGAAGAAGGCCATAGTGACTCCAGTTCCTGACCAGAAAAACTTTGGTTTTGGTCTGATAATTTATCAGACTCCCCAGATTCCAATTGCGTTTGAAATGAGGACAGATGGCTTTATATTATATATGGATCATTCCCTTAGTAAAATTTTAACTCTAGGCAAATTTATTTTCCTGCCAGTTACTACCCTTCTCCTCACTATCCATTGTTAGGCATGTTCTGAGTGAAATGAAGTTTTACTACCAATTTTTTAAAGGAACAAGTAATATATAAAAGCCAAATTAAAATGGATTTTAAGTTACTAGTGTTTTAAATTTTTTTTTAATGTTTTTATTTTATTTTTGAGAGAGAGTGAGAGACAGAGCGTGAGCCAGGGAGGGGCACAGAGAGAGGGAGACACAGAATCTGAAGCAGGCTCCAGGCTCTGAGCTGTCAGCACAGAGCCTGACGCGGGGCTCGAACTCACGAACCATGAGGTCATGACCTGAGCCAAGGCTCGATGCTTAACCGACTAAGCCACCCAGGTGTCCCTAAATTACTAGTGTTTTAAATGACTCCTTTTCACACACATAAAAGTAAATCGGTAAATGTTAATATGCCACACAAAAGCTAAGTAATGCTTGGTATAACTGACTAAACATTTAGAGGCACCGTGAGTACATATTGGTAGAAAGAAACATAAAAGAGACCTCCTCCTTACAGAATTGTAAATAAGAAATGTAGATGGAATGATGGGATTTGAAAAATCACTGTTTGATAACCACCATATTTAGAATGACAGAATGACACTTCATAGTAGAGAAATTTGGCATATGCCACTTTAAGTAACCTAAAACCCATCACAGGATTGGTACACATATCCACCACGCTCTGAGAAACACTTTGAAGAATTCCTGTCAAAAAGGCATAACCTGAATCTAACCATGAGGATACTCTAGACAAATGCAATTGAAGGATGTTCTACAATGTAACTGACTTGTAAGAACTCCAAAAATGTAAAAGCCATGAAAGACAAAGAAAGACTGGAGAGAATGACTGGAGAGAAATTGTGTGTGTTCCTGGACTGGATCCTGGACCAGAAACAAAACATAGTTTTTTCTTTTTTTTTTCCTAAATAAGACATTAGGGAGACAATTAATGAAATCTGTCCACATAGAGTAGAATTGTATCCATCTTCATTTAGGAAATACACACCAAAGTATTTAGAGGTTAATCATGTCTCCAGTTTTAGTCTCAATTAAAAAAACAAAAAAAAAAACGAAACAAAAAAAACCCAAGAATACTGGTATGTGTATGTAAAGGAAGAATGATACAGCATACGTTTAAAGCATAAATATTAATGTTTGGGGTATGCAAAAATTCTTGTACTATTTTTATAAGCTTTCTCTAAGTATGAAATTATTTAACATTTGAAAAAAAAGGAAACAAAAATAAATCTACACACACAATAAATGAAAACAAATAAAGCCAGTTAAGAGAAACTCATTTTTCCTAAAAATAAGGCTAGGATCGTATTTACTACATTCTGCTCAGCAGATCATGAAATTTTAGAGCTGTAAGAAAAATGTATTATCGCTCTGAAAACAGTGAAGTTAAAGGACTTTCTCAACATCTAGACAACTGGTTCAAGGCAGAGCCAAGACTACTATCCTGCTCTGACTCAGCTCTTTCACATCCTGCACGCTGTCTCTTGATACTTTTCTATTGTCATCTACTCTCTAAACATGTGACACACCAAAATATTTAGCTCTCTTTTCTCATGCATTCTAGTAAGCTAGTGTAGCAAACCACTTTCAGGCAATCTAAATTTCATTTTAAAAAGCCACTTAGGTATTAGTGCTTCTAACAATCTTTAACAACTAATATCAATAAACCTGTTGAGTTCAGAACATATGCAGGATACTGTAGCAAACCAGGAGATCATGACCTGAGCCAAAACCAAGAGTTGGATGCTTAACCGACTGAGCCAGCCAGACACCCCTAGAAAATGATTTATATTTATTGTCTTTGAAGACTTTATGTTTATGTAACCAGCATATGAAACATATAGGACTCATGAGGTATAAACATAATGCAACTTTATTTTTGTCTCCCTTTGTTCCCTTTAAGTTTGTGGGTAAGAGTAAGATCTTCCTCTGCCCCATGAAAACTCAGACAGGCTATGTGACTTTTGTGGTCATTAGCAGGTAGGACCAAATCCTCCAGTCAGAGTTAAAATGTCCATGTCCAGGTCCATGTAATAAACAAAATTGGTAACTTGATTTAAAGTTAAGGTGGGCTCCAGCACCCTTTGCTAGAGCATGCTGCATGGGATAGCCCTTAATGGGGAGAAAGGAGCTTACCAGTTCTCTTCTTCTTTTTTTTTTCCTGAATATAATTTATTGTCAAGTTAGCTGACATACAGAGGACACAGTGTGCTCTTGGTTTCAGGGTAGATTCCCATGATTCTTCGCTGACATATAACACCCAGTGCTCATCCCAACAAGTGCCCTCCTCAATGCCCATTACCAATTTTCCCCTCACCTCACCCCCCCAAATCAAGCCTCAGTTTTCTGTATTTAAGAGTCTCTTATGGTTTGCCTCCCTCTCTGTTTGAAATGATTTTTTACCCTTCCCTTCCCTCATGGACTTCTGTTAAGTTTCTCAGATTCGACATATGAGTGAAAACATATGATACCTGTCTTTCTCTGACTGACTTATTTCACTTAGCATAATACCCTCCAGTTCTATCCACGTTGTTGCAAATGGCAAGATTTCATTCTTTCTCATTGCCAAGTAGTATTCCATTGTATATATAAACCACATCTTCTTTTTTAAATTTTTAAAATTTAATTTATTTTTTAAAATTTACATCCAAGTTAGTTAGCATATAGTGCAACAATGATTTCAGAAGTAGATTCTTTAATGCCCTTACCCATTTAGCCCATCCCCCTCCCACAACTCCTCCTACAACAGTAACCCTCTGTTTGCTCTCCATATTTAAGAGTCTCTTATGTTTTGTCCCTCTCCCTGTTTTTGTATTATTTTTGTTTCCCTTCCCTTATGTTCATCTGTTTTGTATATTAAAGTCCTCATATGAGTGAAGTCACATGATATTTGTCTTTCTCTGACTAATTTTGCTTAGCATAACACCCTCTAGTTCCATCCACGTAGTTGCAAATGGCAATATTTCATTCTTTCTCATTTCCAAGTAGTGTTCCATTGTATATATAAACCACATCTTTTTTTGGTAATTTTTAACGTTTATTTATTTATTTTTGAGACAGAGAGAGACAGAGCATGAACGGGGGAGGGTCAGAGAGAGGGAGACACAGAATCTGAAACAGGCTGCAGGCTCTGAGCTGTCAGCACAGAGCCCAACGCAGGGCTCCAACTCACGGACTGGGAGATCATGACCTGAGCTGAAGTCGGTCGCTTAACCGACTGAGCCACCCAGGAGCCCCATAAACCACATCTTCTTTATCCATTCATCAGTTGATGGACATTTGGGCTCTTTCTGTATTTTGGCTATTGTTGGTAGCACTGCTATAAACATGGGGGTTCGTGTGCCCCCATGAATCAGCACTCCTGTATCCTTTGGATACATTGTTTTCCAGAGCAGCTGCACCAACTGTGCATTCCCACCCACAGTGCAAGAGGGTTTGCATTCCCACCACAGTGCAAGAGTGTTCCCATTTCTCCACATCCTTGCCAACATCTGTTGTTTCCTGAGTTGTTAATTTTAGCCACTCTGGTGTGAGGTGGTATCTCACTGTGGTTTTAATTTGTATTTCCCTGATGTTGAGTGACGTTGAGTATCTTTTCATGTGTCTGTTGGCCATCTGGATGCCTTCTTTGGTCTAATCGTGTCTTCTGGCTATTTCTTCACTGGATTATTTCAGGTGTTGATTTTGGTAAGTTCTTCATAGATTTTGGATAATAAGCCTTTATGTTATATGTCATTTGCAAATATCTTCCCCCATTCTGTTGGTTCGCTAGCCCTCTTCTATCCCTTCTCTTCCCGTTTCCCATCTTGCTTAGTTGGAGCATGTCCAAGGAGAAAAAGAAAGGGAGGAGGGAAATCCTTAAGGCACAGCTGCTGCCACGATGCTTCAATACATGCCTTTTCTAGGCTTTAAAATAAAACCAAATCTCCTTTGAGTGTGTTTGTAAATTCCTAGAACATCTCCCACTCCTATCTCTCTGTTATCACTGAGAATCTCTTATCTCTGGTCTGGACAACAGCCTCCTAGACAGTCCCTAAGACATTGCCCATCCTGCCTGACTCATTTACACTTACATATGAAGGTTATCCTTGCACATATGCATTTACCTCACACAGAACCCTTATTTGCACCTATTTTAGGGTTCCGTATTTCTTGTCTGATTGTGAAGTCATATGAACAAACTTTTTCAAGTATATGCTCTAGCCTGAACCTCATTCTACAGCAAGTAGTGGTATATTGATCTTCTTGTCTCCTTCAAAATTGTCTCACATTTTGGACATGACAACATTTACACCAAATATTAGATCCGTTTCTGAAACAAGCTTGAAAATCTTTCCCTTCTCAAATACACTGTAAACTGTTGTTTACTTATGAGAAACATCATTACCTTTGAAGGAAGATGTGGATCTCTTACCAAACATATAGATTGTTGTCTAAGAACAATAAGTTCTAATTTAGCCCTTCCCTGTCAGGTAAATAAAAAATTCAGAAGGTTGGCCATCTTGCTGCCTGCACTGGAGTCATATGGGGAAGGTTTTAGACATAAAGATTCTGCAGCTTCCCTACCAACCTACTGAATCAGGATCTGCATAGCCAGGTTCCAGGAGATCTAAAGTTCTAAGACTTCCCTAGGTCATTCTGATAAACTGCTTAAAACAAAATCCTTCTCAGGGGTGCCTGGGTGGCTCTGTCAGCTAAGCGTCTTGGCTCTAGGCTTCAGCTCAGGTCATGATCTCGTGGTTCATGGGTTTTAGCCCCACTTCGTGTTCTGCGCTGACAGTGTGGAGCCTGCTTGCCATTCTCTCTCTCTGTCTCTCTCTGTCAGCCTCTCTCTCTCAAGAGAAATGAATTTAAAAAAAAAAAAAAACTTTCTTGGAGACCAGAATATCTGCAAGTGTATTCACCAAACTCCTACAGTGTTCCATCTTAAAATCTTTCCTTCCATTGTCTATTGCACATTAAAGTAAAGATCATTTAGACAAAGTCAACTCAGCACGTAGTCAAGATAAAGTCACTATAGGCAATAATATACTTCACTCCCTCCTTTACATCATCTGAAAATTTTATACCAAAAAATTCAGAAACTTTTAAGAGGGAATGTCATATGTAACTCATTCATCTTTCTGATTTCAAAGTTCATCTTTGTTACTTTCTTATTTCAAACTGCTATAAACCAACATTGTTGTTTTAAGAAAGTACTCATTATAATCAAATTTTATTCTAACAAGGAATTTTACTTTTGCTCTGGAATTTTGCACATGTGGTTGGTTTGGGGCCCTGAGTTTAACTCATAGCACTGGTATGTTGAAAAAAATAAATAAATAAAACCATGGTGTAGAAATTTTTTTGCAGAATAAGAAAGTTTAGCTATTTTACTGTTGTCTTGCCTAAAGGTCATGGTCATGTTGCTGTGTTAGAATCAGTGCTTCTATTTCCATAGTTGACTCTCCTAGTCTTCCATCCAAACTTAGTTTCTCTCTCCTCCTAAAAATATCTAGAGACAAGTATCAGTCATTTGTTTTGAAGCAGTTAACAAAAAAGCAAAATATAAAACCAGAGGTGGTTGTCAATATTTTCAAATTTAATATTGTGGTTATTGGGTAGGTAAAGTGCTGAATCCATACTTTAAAATGCTGCCTATATATTCCCATTTTTGTTGGTCCAGCAAAGAAAAAGGCACAGGCTGTGTTATTAAAAATGGACTAGAGGGGCGCCTGGGTGGCTCAGATGGTTAACTGTCTGACTTTGGCTCAGGTCATGATCTCATTGTTTGTGGGTTCAAGCCCCACATCAGGCTCTGCACTGGTAGTGTGGAGCCTGCTTGGTAGTCTCTCTCTCTCTCTCTCTCTCTCTCTGCCTCTCCCCCACTTGTGCTCTCTCTCAAAAATAAATAAGTAAACTTAACATTTTTTAAATATTTATTTATTTTTGAGAGAGAGAGAAAGAGAGAGAGAGAGAGAGAGAGAGAGAATGAATGGGTGGGGGCAGAGAGAGGGGAGACAACAAGTCCAAAGCAGGCTCCCAGCTCCAAACCATCAGCACAGAGCTGAACATGGGGCTCAAACCCACAAACCATGAGATTATGACCTGAGCCAAAGTCAGTTGTTTGACTGAGCCACCCAGGCACCCCATAAATAAACTTTTTTTTTAATGGACTACATTTCTAGTTATTTTGTAATTAGTAGCAACTTTCCTAGAGCCCTCTTCACCAGTAGACAAGAATCCTGAAAACGTTTTAGGAGGAGACTTTCATACATTTTCTTAATCACAATACATATTGAACTGGTTTTGAAATTCAAGAGCTGTTTAGAATTGCATCTATGGCTACTTGGAGTCAAGGGTGGGTGAAAAGAGCGCTGAATATGGATACTTTCCCTGGTAGAGCTTGCCCTCCCTTTGCTGTTGTATTCCATTGACACCCTTTGAAGATCAGGGTGTAATTAACCATCTGAAGTTTTTGGCATATCTTTATGGCTCTGAACTGGTGGTGAGTGAATTTGTGCTTGCCCAGCTGCAGAAGAATTGCTCAGGAAGTTTGGTAAAAGTACTGATTCACAGCTTTTCTGTTCCCTCCACCCTTTTTCCCACTTGGTCTGGGACAGTGCCTGGGAATTAAAGGTCTTCAGCAGACAGGTATGGGAATTATTGCCCAAGAGCTTTCTGAACAGATGTCCAAGTAGAGAATGTTATAAACTGATGGAATTTCAGTGTGGAAGCTACCACCACAAATTCCATGATTTTTCCCTCCAAATGTACAGGTGTGACTGTGTACGAAACAAAATGTGGGCTGCAACCTTGGGAGTGATTTCTGCTGCCTTGGCAGTGGTGAGCGGCTTTGGCCTGATGTTGTACATTGGGGTGCCATTTGTGATTAGTTGCAAATTCACCATTTCTTATTCTAGGTGAGTAAAACCAAATGTGAAGCTACACATTGTGTATGTGGGGGCATGGGGTAGATAAGGGAAAGAATTTATGTTAGATTAAGCAAAATAATTATATTCAGGTGGCTCCACAGATCCAAAATGAGGTGACAGGAGAGAAGAAAATCAAATTGAAGTGTGTGTGTTTGGAGGCAGAAAAATCTAGTACCCCAAGTGGAAAAACACAGACAAGAGACATGAACAGGCAGTTCACACATACACACAAACACACACACACACACGTCCCTCACTGGAAGTAGAGGGAAAAAATAATTTGACTTCTCAATTAATGAATGGATGCAAATTAAACCAAAAGTGAGATACCTTGTCTTCTTATTAAATTAATAAATATTAGCAAGATTGAAGATATGAGGAAGGTTGTATATAAATGAATACTCATTCTGCTGGGAGAAAATTATAAATTGTTACACACTTTTTTAAATCCAATTTTGCAGCAAATCAAAAGAGTTAAACATCACACAGCAAATATCTTTGGCTTAGCAATTCCATTTTTAGAAATTTGTCTTAACAATTAGACAAGTACTCAAAGAGCAGAACGAGTATGTTCACTTCAGCATTATTTAGAACGGAAGAGTTTTGAAAACCTAATTCCATATCAACATGGGATTGGTCAACTCAAACACAGCATATTAATACTTTTGAATCATATCCAGTCTTCAAAAGGAGGTAGATATATAATGTTAAATGAAAAATACTGGTATTGAAACCAGGTGTTTGAAATCGAGAGATACAGTTATATGTGCATCTTTGTATAGAGCAAATTCTGGATGGATATACATAAAAATGCAGGGTGGAATTACTGTTGTTTACACTTTTTCTCTGCATTTTCTTGTACTTCCAGAATTTATTTGACAATAAGCATGAAAAACAAAGGTGTTTATATGATATTTTATTTTTTTAATTTAAAGAGACACCAATTATTTATTTTTTGTTAAATATAATTTATTGTCAAATTGGTTTCCATACAACACCCCGTGCTCATTCCAACAGGTGCTCTCCTCAATGCCCATCACCCGCTTTCCTCTCTGCCCACCCCCCATCAACCTTCAGTTTGTTCTCAGTATTTAAGAGTCTCTTATGGTTTGCCTCCCTCCCTCTCTGTAACTTTTTTCCCCCTCCCCCCTCCCCCGTGGTCTTCTGTGAAGTTACTCAGGATCCACATATGAGTGAAAACGTATGGTATCTGTCCTTCTCTCCCTGATTTACTTCACTTCGCATAATACCCTCTAGTTCCATCCACGTTGCTGCAAATGGCCAGATTTCATCTGTTCTCCTTGCCAAGTAGTATTCCACTGTATATATAAACCACATCTTCTTTATCCATTCTACATTTTAGAAAGTAAGGAACTTGGAAGGAATAGTATTTGGTTTCCATGGGGAGACAGTGGAAAAGCTGTTTGCTGGATGTCAACTTATTTACTCTAACTCTTCAGGACACACCTACCTAGTACACACCCGCGCTTAGCCACTCAGTATTCCCCACAGCCATAAACAACTATAGCTAAAGTGTATATAATTGATTCAATATAAACCAGCACTGAATAGTCCGTGTGTACATAGTGTACATAGGAGTGTGTGTGTGTGTGTGTGTGTGTGTGTGAGAGAGAGAGAGAGAGATTTAAGCAACTCAAGCAAGAAATGTTCAAGGAAAATTTCTGAATAAGTTTCTATAAATCATAAAACTAGTTTTTCAATACCTAATACATATCAAGAGTTCATTCTTGGTCCCTAGTACTTCTGATTCTTCCCTTTTGTGCTGCTGAGCCCAAGTGAAATCCTCAAAGCTGGTAAGCCATGGGATGTCAGGATGCAGTTTATGACAGAATGTTTAGACTTGTGTCAATACAGATTCTTCTATCTTCTTGATCATACCTATAAAACATCAGAGGCAAAGTTGCAATTCCCAGTACCCTCCCATGTAACCCATGCACAAGATCCCCCCAAATTGAAATTAGATCAGCATTTTATTGCAGTTTATTTCCTTACTTATTTTTTGAGTTTGCATCAATATACAGGGGAACAAAGGTATACATGAGTGAAAGTAGAGTCAACTCTAGTAGAAATCTTGAGAGAGGTGCAAACACTGCTGGTTAGATGCCAACTGTAGAATAGATAAGTCCAGTTTATATTTTAAGCAACAGAATGTTGGCTTCCTGTGTTTGTGCATTCATTAAGATGGTTTATGAGAGAAAATGGTCTTTCAAGTCATCCAGTAGTCAAAGATACAATGCTAATCCTGCTTCGACTAACACCTACAACATGTTTCCTGACTCACCATTACAACACCCTAAATGAAGAGTAGGAGTAGAGTATCCTGTGCTATGTACAAATAATAAGAGTATGAATAAAGCACAGAGTTATTACAGAGGAAGGGGTGGATTCTGTTGTGGATTCAGAAGCAACCAGAGAAAGTGACAAAGTGGTAGTATCAAAGCACAGATCAGGCAAGATAAATAAGATCTAAGAGATGGAAAAAGAAGATGGTTCGAGTTTACGTGTTTAATTTTTCATCGATATTAATATGTATGCAAATTATTTCTTTGTTTTTTTAACAGGTGTTGGGGTTGATGACATGTTTATAATGATTTCTGCCTGGCAGAAGACCAGCCTCATGGATAACATCAAACAGCGGCTGTCCAGTGTCTATTCCAAAGTGGCAGTGTCCATTATAATCACCACTATCACCAACGTCCTGGCCTTCTATACAGGGATTATGACCTTTTTTGGGTCCGTACAATACTTTTGCACTTATACAGGAACAACCCTGCTCTTTCGTTATTTTTATAACATCACCTGTTTTGGAGCATTTATGGCCCTGGATGGTAAAAGAGAAGTAGTCTGTCTACGTTGGTTGAAAAAGCCAGAAACTCCTGACCAAAAGTGTTCTTCATTTAAAAAGTCCTACTGTGTCCCATGTGATTCTCTCCCAGATGAACAAGAAACTGATGTCCATCCAATGAATTTGTTCTTCAGAGACTATTTAGGCCCTTTTCTCACAAGCACTGAGTCCAAGTTTTTTGTAGTGCTTCTATACATTTTGTACATCATTAGTAGTATATATGGGTGTTTCCAAGTGCAGGAAGGGTTAGACCTTCGAAATTTGGCAAGTGACGATTCCTACATCACACCATTTTTTAATGTAGAAGAAGACTATTTTTCGGATTATGGCCCCAGGGTTATGGTTATTGTTACTGAAACTCTTGACTACTGGGATAAAGATGCTAGGCAAAAACTGGAAAAATGTCTGGCAGATTTGGAAAACAGTGACTATGTAGATAAAAATGTTACAGAGTTTTGGTTACGAGAGTATGTGCAATATATGGAAAATAGCGGGCAAGATGTAAATGATAAGAATACTTTTATAAAGAGTTTGCCCAGTTTTTTAACAAATTTTCCACTTTTTATGTGTGATATTAATATTTCATCTTCACATGAAATCATTGCTTCCCGGGGCTTCATTCAGACCATCAGCGTTTCTTCTTCAACCAATAAGAAGATGATGTTATTCCAGTTATGAAGCATAGCCGAAAAGTGTGAAATTCCCCTAATGGTGTACAACCCGGCATTCATATATTTTGATCAGTACGCCGCAATATTAGAAAACACTGTTCGAAATGTCATTGTTGCATCCTAAGCTATGTTCATTGTTTCCTTATTGTTCATTCCTCATCCACTGTGTTCCTTGTGGGTAACTTTTGCTATTGTTTCTGTGATTGTGGGAGTAACAGGGTTCATGGCATTCTGGAATGTCAATCTTGATTCCATATCCATGATTAATCTTGTCATTTGTATAGGGTTTTCTTTCGATTTTTCTGCACACATTTCTTACGCATTTTTTTCCCGTTCTAAGCCCTCAGTAAACCAAAAAATAATTGAGGCATTGTATCTGCTAGGCTACCCAGTGTTACAAAGTACAGTTTCAACAGTAATAGGGGTGTGTGTTTTATCTGCAGCTAAAGCATACATCTTCAGGACATTTTTTAAGATTATGTTTCTTGTTATGGTATTTGGGGCTGCTCATGGCCTAATTTTTATTCCAGTATTCTTAACCTTTTTTTGAAGGTTTGTTTGAACATCCACTAACAAATCAAAGACCAATTATAGAATTCCTGCTTGCCACAATCCAATCTGGTAAAAACACACTATTTGAAATAGTCAATAAACTAAAAACAAAGGCATGTTTCCTTGGCTTGGAAATCCCATTAAAAAATGGTACTTAAAACTGAGGGTTGATGGGGGGTGGGAGGGCAGGGAGGGTGGGTGATGGGTATTGAGGAGGGCACCTTTTTGGATGAGCACTGGGTGTTGTATGGAAACCAATTTAACAATAAACTCCATATATTGAAAAAAATAAAAATAAATAAAAATGTTACTTAAAATATCCTGAGAAAAATTAATTAGTCTTACATTAAAATATCTTTACTAGGGGCGCCTGGGTGGCTCATTCGATTAAGCATCCCACTTTGGCTCAGGTCATGATCTCGCGGTCCATGAGTTCGAGCCCTGCGTTGGGCTCTGTGCTGACAGCCCAGAGCCTGGAGCCTGTTTCAGATTCTGTGTCTCCCTCGCTCTCTGCCCCTCCCCTGCTCATGCTCTGTCTCTGCTGTGTGTCTCTCTCTCTCTCAAAAATGAATAAACGTTAAAAAATAAATAAAATATCTTCACTAAATTAGGAAGTGTTATCATCTTTATTGTAGTCTATACAATCAAGCATAAGGTATAACTCTCCAGTTATTTTTTCCTTTTGTTTCATTATTAGAAGTTTATGCCTGGAATTCAAGTATTTTATATAATATAAATGGAATATTAATTTCATTATACTTCCTATATCATTATTATGTAAAAGTACAACTTGTTATTAATCCTCCCAGTGTTGGGCTTTGTATGCCTTTTCTTAATGGTGTATTTTGACAAACTGAAGTTTTTGAAGTTTTGAAATCAAATTTCTCTTTTTTTGGGGCTGGTGTTTTCTGTGTCCTCCCCAAGAAGTCTTTGCCTATTCTAAGATCACAAAAAAATCCATCCATGTTTTCTTCTCAAGGCTAATAGTTTAATTTTACATTTGGGTCTATGGTCCATAGATCTATATTTGTTGAGAAGTGTGGATAAAATTCATTATGTTCCCATAATAATTATCCATCCAGTTGTCCCAGCGTCATTAGTAAAAAGACTACATTTTCAGCACAGGATTAATTTGGGACCTCTGTCAAAGAATCAATTGACAATTTGTGTGTGGCTCTGTTTCTGTGCATTGATCTGTTTCTCTGTTCTAAAGCCAATGCCACAGTGCCTTGATTACTGAAGCTTTATATTAATTCTTGAAGTCAGGTTGTATAATTTATCCAGCATTTTTCTTCTTTTCCAAATTGCTTTGGCTATTCTAGGTTCTTCCCGTTTAGATACTCATTTTAGAATCACTTGTCAATTTACCAGAAAGCCTTCTGGGTTCATGATTGGGTTATGGTGAATCTACAGATCAATTTGGGGAAAATAGATATCTTAGCCATTTGGACTATTCTAATCTGTGAACATGGTTTATCTCTCCATTTATTTATGTCTTCCTTAATTTCTATCAGGAATATCTTACAGATTTAGGTAGATTTACTTCCAAATATTTTTATCTTTATGGCATTGTAAATAAATTCCTTTTCCATTTTGCTTTTACTACTACATAAAAATACAATGGATTTTGGTATACCTACCTTATCTGTGTAACCTCATTAGGTTCATTTATTAGTTTGTGTGGATCTTTGTAGTTTCTGTAGTAGTTTTTATCTGTACGATTATGTAAAGGTCACAGAAAGGCCATTTTATTTCTTCCAATATAATCTTTCTCTCTTACTTGGCTTACTGCTTAAAACATCCAGTAAAAGGTGGGAAAACATTCTAAAGGCCACATCTCACTGCCTTGTTCCCAACTCTACGGGAAATGTTCAACATTTCATCATTAAATATGATGATTACCTGGAGGTATTTCATAGTTATTTCTATCAGTTTGAGGAAGGTCCTTTCTAGTCCTAGTTTGCTGAGATGTTTTACCATGAATGGGTATTGAATTTTGTCAAATAATTTTTGTGCATCTGGGAAGATTATCATGTCATTTTTTAATTTAAATCTGTGAATGTGGCAATTTATGTTGAATGACTTTTTAATATTACACCATTTTGCATTCCTAAGTTGACTTACATTTGGTCATGGCATATTATTATTTTCATATGTTGCTGTCTTTGTGTTGTTCATATGTTGTCAATGATATTTGTTCCTATGATCATGAGGGATATTGGTCTACAATTCCCTTTTCTTGTAATGTCTTCCTCAGGTTTTGATATGAGAGTTATGCTGCCTTCAGGAAATGAGCTGGAAAATTTTCCTCTTCTATTTTCTGAAATATATGACATATGGTTGATACAATTTCTTACTTAAATGTTTGGTAGAATTCACCAGTGAAATCATCTGGGCACAGAGTTTTCCTAGAAAAGTTTCTTATTTAAAATTTACTTTTTTGGGGGTGGTTGGGTGGGTCGGTCGGTTAAGGGTCTGACTTCAGCTCAGGTCATGATCTCATGGTTTGTGAGTTCGAGCCCCATGTGGGACTCTGTGTTGACAGCTAGGAGCCTGAAGCCTGCTTCAGATGCTGTGCCTCCCTCTCTCCCTGCCCACCCCCCACTCACACTCTGTCTGTCTCTCTCTCTTTCTCTCTCTCAAAAATAAATAAAACATTAAAAAAATTTTAACAAATAAAATAAAATAAAATTTACTTTCTTTAACAAATATAAGGGCATTCAGATGTTTTCTTCTTGGATCAGTTTTGGTATGTTTTAATGACCATTTTTTATTAAGTGGCCAAGTGATTATTTTCTTATTATCATTTTAATGTCTCTAGTGATGTCCCCTGTGTAACTCTTGATACTGCTAATTTGTATTATATCCCTTCTATTTCTTTTTTTTTTAATTATTTTTATTTTGAGAGAGAGAGAGAGCAGGGGAGAGGGGCAGAGGGAAAGAGAGAGAGAATCCCAAGCAGGCCCCACACTCCGCATTCAACATGGAACCCAAAGTAGGGCTCCATCCCACGACCCCAGGATCATGACCTGAGCCAAAATCAGGATGCTCAACCAACTAAGCCACCCAGGGCGCCCCCCACCTTCTGTTTCTTGATAGAGGGATTCTCAATTTTATTAAATTTTTCCAAGAACCATCTTTTGGCTTTATTGATTTCCTCTATTATCTTTCTGTTTGCTACTTCACTGGCTTCTTCTTTTTGTTCTCCTCTGGTTTCCTTATTTATTTATTTATTTTAAAGTAAGCTCCTTGCCCTATGCTGCACTTGAATTCTTGATCCCAAGATCAAAAGTTGCATGCTCTACCAACTGAGCCAGCCAGGAGCCCCATGTTCCTCCTTGTTTTCTACTTTAAGTTTAATTTTCTCTTAATTTTCCAGCTCTTAAAGGTAGTAAGTTAAATCACTGATTTGAAATATTTAAGAAAACATTTAATACTATAAATTTCTTTGTAACTACCATTTTAACTGTATGCACAAATTTTTATAGGATAGGTGTTTTTCAACATTTCTTTTCAAGATAAGTTTCCATTTCTTTTGTGATTTCTTCTTTGGTCATGGAACAAACAATGCCTTTGCTTTCTCTTTAGTTTTGTTTTTTTTTTTTTAAAGAATTCTTTAACTGGATATAGAATTTCAGGGTTTCTTCAGCACTTTAAAAATGTCATTGTAGAGGCACCTGGGTGGCTCAGTCGGTTAAGCGTCCGACTTCGGCTCAGGTCATGATCTCGCGGTCCGTGAGTTCGAGCCCCGAGTCGGGCTCTGTGCTGACAGCTCAGAGCCCAGAGCCCGTTTCAGATTCTGTGTGTGTCTCTCTCTCTCTGACCCTCCCCTGTTCATGCTCTGTCTCTCTCTGTCTCAAAAATAAATAAATGTTAAAAAAAATTTTTTTAAAAATGTCATTGTATTGTCTTCTTGATTAGAATTCAGCTTCCATTGTTACATTGTTCATATGGAATATGTCTTTTTTCACTAGCTGTTTTTAAGATTTTTCCTTTATTGTTGTTTTTCAGCAATTTTACTATGATGTGGTTGTGTGTAATGTTTTTCCTATTCAGCCTTCTTGGGTATCTTGAGTTTTTAAGACCTGTAGCTTGATGTTTTCCATCATATTTGGAAATACTTTAGCCTTTATTTCTTCAAATATTTCTCTGTCGCATTGTCTGTCCCTTCTCCTTCTGGGACTCTAATTACAAATACATTCTTGTTATTTTTTAGTTGGTACATAATAATGTAATGTTCTTCAAGTTTGCATTTCATCACTAATAAATTTGTTGACACCTTCAATAGACTTTTCTCTGTAGCCCATATTGTATTGAAAAAATAGTCTTGGGGCGCCTGGGTGGCTCAGTCGGTTGAGCGTCCGACTTCAGCTCAGGTCATGATCTCACGGTTCGTGAGTTCGAGCCCCACGTCAGGCTCTGGGCTGATGGCTCAGAGCCTGGAGCCTGCTTCCGATTCTGCGTCTCCCTCTCTCTCTGCCCCTCCCCCATTCATGCTCTGTCTCTCTCTGTCTCAAAAATAAATAAACATTAAAAAAAATTTAAAAAAAAGAAAAAATAGTCTTTGTACATATGGTGAGATTCCTGGTTAAGTTCAGAAAAATTCTGCTTTGTGAACGTTATTGATTATGCCTTTGTGTATGGAAATATTGGAATATTTCAGTCAATATATGTTCATCGTTACTGTCCTTTTTTATTTCATTGAGATTGTCATTCTTTGACAAATGTTTTATTACAAAACATTCATCAAATAAGATGTCTCTATTTCTGATTATCTTGAATGTTTGGCAAACCAGTTGGAGATGTTGCAAAATAATAAGTCTTTTCCATTTAATTCCATTCATTACAGAATGTAAATTTTTCCCCAAAATTGAAGATCATCAAAAATTCTTTTCCCAACTTAAGAAATTACAAAGCACAATTATAAAATTGCAAAATTAAATCAGGTACACTGTCTGAGCTCTCCTTGTTTGATTTGTTCCTTTCCTTCCTTACTTTTGTAGTGATAAATTCAATGGCTTCCTATTCACACACTTCGTTTCCAATAATTCCAGTTTGCTAAAGGCTTCAAAACGTTCTTTGGTGTTCCCTTCATTGAACATTTAATTAAAGATTCACAACGAATTTTGAACAAATTGCAACAAGAACAAATGGTGGACTCACTCACAAACTAGTTCAACACCGTTGTAGGGTGCTAGATTGATTTTCAAAGTAGTTTTTCAAAGAATCAGACATTTGTAACATCTGGCTGATGGTGGACAGCTGAGAGGAAAAAGTACATACTGTCATGCTTGAATATTTTTAAATTCAACCTCAGCTTAATCACGAAATATTTGTCGTTCGTTTACTATACGTATTTTATCAGCTCATCTTGTTCCTTCTGCATGTATTCCTCAGATGTAATCTTTGGTTATCCATTCACATTTACAAATGAAGCCTATTTTGCTGAGTATAGGTCATTATTAATTTGCCTGTGTGATTGTTAACTCTATCTCCAGCAGCCAAAAACTGGTTTTC
This sequence comes from Panthera tigris, assembly GCF_018350195.1. Lineage (NCBI taxonomy): Eukaryota > Metazoa > Chordata > Mammalia > Carnivora > Felidae > Panthera > Panthera tigris. The sequence continues at coordinate 27,587,784 of NC_056671.1, forward strand.
CACTGTTGTCTTGGTATGCCACCTAATTTAAATTTGGATATCTTATTTTAAATGAAGTATTAACACTAACAGTTCAATTAAAATAAGCCTGGATTGGTTTGATATACCTCTGCTTTTTGCTTTCAGATTCTGCCACGTATGGTCTAGTGATGTGGATGACCCAGGAGCAATAAATAGAATTCTCACTTTAACATGTGGTTAACTCTGAAAGTTAAACTACCTCCCTTCCAGAGCCTTTACAAATGCTGTGTAACTAACACTTCCCTTTCACTGGAAGTTGGCAGAGTACTCACTGAATAAAACGAAGTGCGCTCAGACATGAGCGGTCAGGGTCAGCTATCTCTTCATTGGATGCCTTATTGGTAAAGCCACACTAGCCACTTTAATAATAGGTTCCAACACTTTAGTGGCTTATCCCAGTGGAAGTATATTTGTCACTCATGTACCAGTCACAGTGGATGTTCCTCATCAGTGAGTAGCTATCCTGATCATGGTGGTTCAGGGACCCAGATTCCTGCCAACATATGGTGTCACAATTTAAATAGACTCCTCTGTTGTGTGTCTAGATGGCAGATGGAACAGAGAGCCTCTTAAAGGTCTTGACCTGTAGGTGACACACATCACCTCCACTTATATTCTGTAGTTGATTACAGACTACATGTCTACACATGTAGGTCAAAGGGACTAGAAAATGCAGTCGTTAAATTGGGCAGCCATGTTTCAACTGCCATTCCTTATCGTAGAAAGATAGGACAATTTTTGGTTGACAGCAAGCACTCAATGTCATTGATTCCTAACCTCTTATATTATACTAAAACAAATTCCAGATGGTTATTTACATTTTTTAAGTAGATAATTATAATCAAAGAAAGGGAAAAGTCTTTGTATTATGATGCAAAATGTAGAGCTCGTGAAACCAAAACATTAATTATTTCACCTAGAAACATACACCAAGGTCACCAGCAAGTTGGCAGGGGTAAGCAGGTGGAGGGAAGAGTTCATGACTCAAACCACAGGTAAAAGTGATCACTTCTTTAATATATGAATGGTTCCCATAAATGAAGAAGAAAACCCTACAGCCCCAAAGGTAAACCAGAAAAACACATAAAGTGATAGTTCACCCAGGAGCACCTAGGTGGGTCGGTCAGTTAACCTTACAACTCTTGGTTTCAACTCAGGTCATGATCTCACAGTTTGTGAGCTCCAGTGCGCTCATGGCCTGGAACCTGCTTGGGATTCTCTGTCTCCGTCTCTCTCTGCCCCTCCCCTGCCTTCTCTCTATCCCTCTCTCTCAAACTAAATAAACTTAAGAAAATAAATAACAAAGCCTATGCTTTTTTAAAAAATAAAAGATGATAGTTCACCCAAAGAGGAAATATGATAATTCTAAGCAATAATTTAAAAATAAAACCAGCAGGGTAGCCTGGGTGGCTCAGTTGTTTAAGCTTCCAACCCTTGATTTCTGCTCAGGTGATGATCTCACCATTGTGGGATCTAGCCCTGTGCTGGGCTCCATGTGAAGCCTGCTCAGGATTCTCTCTCACCCTCTCTCTCTCTGTCTCTGCCCCTCCCCTGCTCACTCTCTCTCAAAATAAGCATTTAAAAATAAATAAATAAATAAATAAATAAATAAATAAATAAATAATTTTAAAAAGCTGTTAAAATTACTAGGATAAACCATTTAAAAAATTTCCAGGCCTCTCCAACCACATATCCTTCTCCTCTCCACCTTGCTAAGCTGGCTCCTGGCCTGGAGCACAATGTAGGAGGGGTTACACAGCTTCTCAAGGTTCTCTGATTAGGTGTCCTAGTGATGTGGGACTGGGCTATAATCTGCAGTACACAGTCTTTGAATTAACTTCCTTGCCTGGGTGTAGTGGTAGAACAGGCTCTCCAAGACTGGTATGACTGGCTGGATGGGTACTGGAATCAGGAAGCACTCCCCACCAAGTTCCCTGACCCGACAGACAAGTGACTCAGCTCTGTAGGTTGGCAAAACCACTGGCTGGGCTCTCTGTGCAACTCCTACTATGTATATATGGGGCTGTAGGATTGTCTGTGCAGCTTCCCCGGTAATCTGGTTAGGCTTCCTGTTCTGGCAGGTGGGAATATTAGGCAGGGCTTTGAGCCGGATTCCCTGCCAAGGCATGAGTATTGAACAGGCTCCAAGATGTGTATGGCTTATTTGCTGTGGACCTAAATCCCCAACCAGACTGGGCCACCAGCTCATCTCAGCAGATGGTCAGAGACCCTGGCTACCATCTCTACTTGGTTGCTCCTCCAGGGAAGAATGCTGTCAGCCAAGCTCTGAACACTGGTTGCTGTAAACCCCACCCCCACTCCTCCATCTCAATATGATCCCCAGGGATCAAGGAGAGAGGTGGGGTTTGTATTTTTGAAGTAGGGTGCTTGAGGGAGGCCGCATGAGGAGATGCCATTTGAGCAAAGAAGAGAAGACTATATTGGGGGATTTCTGGAGGAAGAGCATTCCAGGCAAAGTGAACAGCAAGTGCAAAGGCCCTAAGGTAGGAGTGTGCCACTGGGTATGACAAATAGCTAGGAGGCCAGTGGGGCTGGAGTGGCATGAACAAGAAGGGTTGGCAGTCTTCCAAGGTCCTGGTTAGGCCTTGAAGTCCACTTAAAGGACTTGCATCCTGCCCTCAAGAGCCCCCTGGGTTTCAGCCCTCCTGTCACAGCTCAGAGCACGCCCTCTTGCTGAGGGGATTCAGAGTCCCCTTTTCTCCATTTGTCAGTGCCATAAGCCAGAGAAGATGATTTTGACTAGCTTAGGGAAAAGAAAATAAGCTGGAAGGATAATGGGCATTCCCAGAGTCCAAGGGGGGCCTGGAGGACTGGGTTGAAAGCAAGGTAGCTCCAGAAAGAGAACCCATGGGAATAGTCGCCTGGCAAGGACAGAGTGGTTAGGGTGCCACCACTCAGGTGGAAGGAGCTCCAGCTGTTGGAGGTTCCTGTTCCAAGGAGGGAGCATCCTACTGGCCTGTCCTGAGACTTATGCCTGCTTCTTGCTGGGGAAGGGGAGTCTCAATCACAACCCACCGCCCCACTATCTCCAGTGAGAGTCCCCGGGGAGCCCAGAGTTGTGAAATGGTTGCTTGGTAGCCACCCCCCCCCCATATCTTAGAACCATATATTGAGGACCTACTGTGTGCCAGCCACTGCATTAAGGGCTTTAGGGTTTGGGTTACCTGCTTTAAACACAAAACGGACATAAGTCCAAGCTTCACTTTTGGCTTCTTAATATTATCTTCTTCAATATATTACATTGTGAAAGGTGAAATGAAATAGTCACTTATGTCAACAGGTCTTCAAATGGAGCCAGAGGCCAGTAAGGAGATGAGCCTTATGCACATCCTCACCGGTAGGAGAACCACAAATGTTGGAACCGGGCCAAACTGCAACTCTTCCAGGGACTCACCCAAACACCTGCAGCTTGCTATACTAAGAGACCCCGCTTAGTGATAGCCTTAGAAACCAGTTACGGTCACCAAGTTTAGTTTCCTGCCACCAACACCAATCTTGGTCATCAGAATTCTTAGTAAACGACATATACAAGCATTCCCTTTTGTCTTCAAAACCTTTTCCTTTTATTCCCTGGATGGGGGTGGGGAGGGTAGAGGCACTACTTTGGTTGCTGCCCAAATGTGTCTTTCCCAAACTGCAATTCTGAGACCCCAAATAAATAACTTTGTTTTTATTTCAGCTCTGCCTCTTCTCTCAGTTGACAGAGTTACATTGTGCATCGCTAAGTAGGAATGCACAAATGCTTTCTTCACAGCTTCTAGGCCTCTTCATTTTGATACAATTTGAAACCTGTGGGGGTGGTGGGCGGAGGAATTCAAGCACAGCACAAAGCATCTTGATATATTGATCAACTCAATTCATCAGTTGTTAACTGAGATTCATCCACTGTTAATATTTGCTGCATTACCTTTACGTTCTCTGTCTCCCTCTTTTTACAACAAATTGCACACATTGATTGTATAAATCTTGATGAATTTTCTCCTATGCACTCACCTGTAACACCATCACTATAATGAAGGTACTAAATATATTCATCACCTCCAGAAATGGATGTGTGTTCTTTCGTGGTTGTTTATTTCTTTGGGTAGGAACGTGTAGCATGTAATCTATCTCCTGGAAGCAGAGGTGTGGGAACAAGGTGTGGGAGGGAAACATGAAGGAAGCAGAGAGGGAGCAATTGATGTGATTTTATGCAAGGTGGTGTAGACAACCATCCCTTTTACCCAGGTTTCTCCATTACTTTGCAGAGGCCTGTAAATTATTCCTCTTCTCATCCTTTCCCTCTCTGTGATCATTTCTTCATTATCTTTGCAAAGATTCTCGGCGCTTTCTTTTTGTCTTCATTAGGCTTCTTGGTGGTTTAGCCGCTTAGCTGCTATCTTGATTTCTTAAAGAACCACCTTAGTTTTTTCACCTTCCATTTTGTCAGCCTCTTCCATTAGGTTTATTTTGGTGTGTGATTGTGTTTTCTCATTTCAGGTGTAAGTAAATACATACATACACAAGTTCATGCAAGAATGTGTGTGTAGGTCCAGTATATGTACAAACTGTATATCCAAATTGCATTTAGTTGTCTACAGCTTTTTGACTGTGTATCCCCAGTTTTCCAACTTAAATACCACTTTCTCTCCCACTGCCCTCCACTCCTTTTTTTTTTTTCCCAGAAAGAACACTGGCAGATTCCTGCATGTCATCAGGAAGGTAATGATACTCAGATCAACTCTGTGGCAATTGGGGTTGTTTATAAGAGTTATAAGTCAGGCGCACCTGGGTGGCTCAGTCATTTGCGTGTCCGACTTCGGCTCAGGTCATGATCCCGCGGTCCGTGAGTTCGAGCCCCACATCAGGCTCTGTGCTGACAGCTCAGAGCCTGGAGCCTGTTTCAGATTCTCTGTCTCCCTCTCTCTGCCCCTCCCCAACTCATGCTCTCTCTCTCTCTCTCTCTATCTGTGTGTGTGTGTGTGTGTCAAAAATAAGTAAACATTAAAGAAAACAAAAGAGTTATAAGTCCGATTTCCCAGGGATTCATCATTAAATGTAATCAATCATTCGTGCATCCATCGATTCTCTCTTAACATATGAATTGAGTGCCTAGTCCTGGTCAGGTACTGTTATCTCTATTGGAGAAAGAGCAGAGAAAGAACAGATCCTTCCCCTGAGGCCCTTCTATTCTGTTGGTGAAAGACCACTCATAAGTAGTGATGTAGACTCTATGGAGCTCAGGAACAAATTCAGTGCATGACCTGTTAATGCCAGTGGGCAGAAAATGGTACAACTTTTCTGAAAGGCATGAGAGAAGACTTACTGGGAAGAGTCCCAAGTGCCATGAAGAGGCAGCTCCTTACTGAAGGATGCATCTCAGGTGTGCTTAATACTAAGAACCTGCTATACCCAAGGACTGGCCTAGACTCAGGGCAGGACACCGAGTCCATAAGTGATGTCTGGGAGTCTCATCCAATTTGCTGTTCCAGAGTTTTCTCCTCTTCTTCTCCCTACACCCTCTCACAGGTTACCCTCCACCAGACAAACCAGAATCTGAAACCAGAACACTCAGTACACTTAGCCTAGTATTAGTCCATTGTGAAATTTTCAGCTGTGTAGATTGAAAACGTCAGGGGGTTCAATTTATTCCATTATTTTTTTTTCTGGGCCTTGTGTCTTTCTCATTTGTTTTGCTGAAAAGTTTTTATTCGTTTGATAAATAACAATAATATTTGCTGGCTTTTTTTTTTTTCCCCTGCGAAAATCATCAGTTAAGAACTCATGTTTGACTAGGGCAGTGGCAGGGGAAAGATAAAGCAGAGACAGAAACAGTACAGTTAATATGAGTTTGTGATTCCTGAATATAAAAAGTTAGGGGGTGAGAGAGAACTCTCAGAAGATTCAGAGGTTTCCAGGTTGTGCGCCAGCGTTTAAATTGGACATGAAGAATGAATAGGACTTTATCAGATGAACAGAGGAGAGCAGCAGGAATGAGGAAGACCAGTAGTTTTCTGTATATGTTGACTTTGATGGAATATCCATGTAGGATATTCTCAGTCATTGGATAATTGAATAATAGGAGTTTCCAGCTGGAGATAGACCTTCAAGATTGGAGGTGCAGATTTGAAATAATCTGCTGAGAATTATTAGGCAGAGTCATAGCTTGGATAAAGATTGAGCTTGTCCATGATGGAGAACATGGAGAATGAGAAGGCCAGTGAACAAACCCTGGGAATACCAATTCAGAGAGAATGGATGGAAGAATGGCAGTTAGTAAAGAAGACTGAGGAGTGCTAGGGAAAAAGTAGGCGAGGAATTAGAGGAAGTGATGTTGAGAAAATTTTTAAAAATTTCAAGCAGGAGTATTTTATCAAATTACTACCAAGAAAGTTGGATTTAACTTTTAAAAGTTCTCTGGTGGTAACCTTTTCAAAAGAACAATTTGTGAGTTGTAAGGCCTTTTATTTACGTGGTTGGTGCTTTCGGTGTCCAAATGTGGAAAAATAACATATCCACCAAGTTCCTATCTAACTTTTTGTAAATGCAACACCTACCCAGGCAGGGTCAAGGGAAAATGGTCTAGCCTGGTGAGTATACTTGCCCAGGATTTTTCCATAACTGTCAAAACCTAGGAGTCAAGTGTGAGGAAAAGTGTTGTCGTTCTTACCTGCTTCTTGTGGGAGTACTTGAGGTTTTCCTCAAGTCCTTGAAGAACTCTTCTGGATGAATACTGAGACAAAAATCTGGCAGCAACAGCTGGAAGCCACTGTCAGGCCCTGTCTCTGGAATGGAATCCCTAGACAGCTGTATTTTTTTTATATGAAATTTATTGTCAAATTTGTTTCCATACAACACCCAGTGCTCATCCCAAAAGGTGCCCTCCTCAATACCCATCACCCACCCGCCCCTCCCTCCCACCCCCCATCAACCCTCAGTTTGTTCTCAGTTTTTAACAGTCTCTTATGCTTTGGCTCTCTCCCCCTCTAACCTCTTTTTTTTTTCCTTCCCCTCCCCCATGGGTTTCTGTTAAGTTTCTCAGGATCCACATAAGGGTGAAACCATATGGTATCTGTCTTTCTCTGTATGGCTTATTTCACTTAGCATCACACTCTTCAGTTCCATCCACGTTGCTACAAAAGGCCATATTTCATTTTTTTCTCATTGCCACGTAGTATTCCATTGTGTATATAAACCACAATTTCTTTATCCATTCATCAGTTGATGGACATTTAGGCTCTTTCCATAATTTGGCTATTGTTGAGAGTGCTGCTATAAACATTGGGGTACAAGTGCCCCTATGCATCAGTACTCCTGTATCCCTTGGGGAAATTCCTAGCAGTGCTATTGCTGGGTCATAGGGTAGGTCTATTTTTAATTTTCTGAGGAACCTCCACACTGCTTTCCAGAGCGGCTGCACCAATTTGCATTCCCACCAACAGTGCAAGAGGGTTCCCATTTCTCCACATCCTCTCCAGCATCTATAGTCTCCTGATTTGTTCATTTTGGCCACTCTGACTGGCGTGAGGTGATATCTGAGTGAGGTTTTGATTTGTATTTCCCTGATGAGGAGCGACGTTGAACATCTTTTCATGTGCCTGTTGGCCATCCGGATGTCTTCTTTAGAGAAGTGTCTATTCATGTTTTCTGCCCATTTCTTCATTGGGTTACTTGTTTTTCGGGTGTGGAGTTTGGTGAGCTCTTTATAGATTTTGGATACTAGCCCTTTGTCCGATATGTCATTTGCAAATATCTTTTCCCATTCCGTTGGTTGCCTTTTAGTTTTGTTGGTTGTTTCCTTTGCTTAGACAGCTGTATTTTTAATAGTTTTAAGTTTTGATCAGAAATAGTTTCCAGAGCAGCAGATTGGAGAAACTGACCTCGTGTCAATATGTTATTGCAGAAAACTAATATCATAACAAGGAGAAAATGTCAGGTGATGCGCTGAATCTACTAGTTCTCAGTAGTTTGGGAATTCTAGTGATGTCAGTAAAAAAGTCAATACAGGATTACTTTTGCTTGTGTCTTTTTTGTTATGTTGGAATACCTGACTGTATTTTGTTAGTGCTGTCTCCCTTTATTTTCTTTTGATTGGCCTTCTACTGATATCTCTCCTTTTAGTCTGCCTTTCTGCATTTGATCCCTAAAGAAAACTCTAAGAAAAATTGTCTTGGAATCTACTACTATTAGAATACATTTCCACCATATGCATGTTGAACGTATATGTATATTTCCTTCTAAGGCATTGGGCTACCTAATCTCAAGGTTGTGTCATCTTTATGAGTTTCTTAGGCAAAACGACTTTCTACCTATACACACAGTGATAGTGATAGTGTCAGTGATGATGTTCTGTCAGGATTGAAAGCATTTTCTGGATTGTCAGGTAGAAATTTTTATAGGGTACAGTTTTAAAGCAAACTGCTTTAATATTTTTTTTTCAGAAATTGGTAAGATGTGACTTAACAAGAATATACGGCCAATTGGAATACCAAGTTTTGAACCAGTTATATATAAGATAACTCACTTTGCCTTCCCCCAAAAGGGTCCTATTGATCTTTAATGCTCAAATCTGTTTTCAGGGTGGAGTGGATAATTCCCCTGATAATTTGGACACAGTAGTTATGACTTTTTGATTATTTTGGCAATAACTGCCTTTAATAGATGAAATATATTTTTAATTCTCTAAGAAACTAAGGAAAAGAAACAAAAAAACTATAATTGGTAGAGTGTTTTTATACTGGGTCTGATAGTTCTGTTTTTTTCTAGAATGATCCCTGTTGCTTCTAGGATTGTTGCTTGCTTCACACTTTCTGACATCATGATTTCATCTATTCCTCTTAAACTTTCTTCAAATGGATATATAGGAATGTAGAAATTTTCCAGGCAAATACCAAGAAAAAGAGTTTCCAGTAAAGGTATTCTGTGACATAACCTTCTGACTATACCCACGTGCAAGACATCAACCCAAATAATAAAAGTTTCATATAACGCAGTTGTGTTAGATGTAACCCAACGACACCCAGATTTGATTATTCACTAGAAGAGCTCACAGGACTCAGCATATAGTTGTACTCATGCCTGTGGTTTGGTATGGGGACAGGCTAGAAAGGCCAATCAGCACAGAGAAAAGGTGAATGGGGTGAAGTCCAGAGGAGACCAAGCGCAGGCTTCCAGGAATCCTTTCTCTATGGAGTTAGCAGGATGTGCTTAACTCCTCCAGCATGAAATTAGGACAGCACAAGTGAAATGTTGTCTGCTGGTACGAAGCTTATGGATACTCAGTGCCCGAGGTTTCATCAAATGCTAATCACATAGGCATCTTCTCCTTAGCATATCCCAAAATTCCAGGTTTCCAGAAGGAAATCAAGTGTGTGGCCTTAAGCACACTGATTGTACTAGCACTTAGGCACAGTGAGCCACTCTTGACCAGGTATGGAATGGTGAGAACCCTCCTTAAATCCAAGATACCAGGGAACAACCAAGGGCCAGTCATTCAAGTAGGATGTTCTGAGGGTAGCCATCTTTGGCCTGCTGGATGAAATCTGTTCTGCATAGGAATTATAGCCCTGACTTAATTTTTGGTGGTGTCTTAAAATTTTATTTTACTAGCAAGTAATATGATGGTTACCATGGTACTGGTTTCAGTTTCATCATCCATATGAAGTAGTTGTTTGTACAAAAAAGACTAGGGCCATATTAGGTCATTATAATCTTTTTTGATGTGATTAAGCTTTCCTTATGATTCTTAGATACGATCAACATAATTATTTTTGATTTAAAATTAGAATAAAATCTCTTAATTATATAGAAAACCCAGGTTTGATTCCTATCGTGCTGAATCCCTGTTTATAGTTATAAGATACTTGATCATATTAACCAATTGTTTTCTTTCCTAAGTATAGAAATAACTTTTGTATTTTTGTATTTTGCTTTATGTATTTTCATATGCTTCCATATGGGAGACAGTACCCCTATTGTGTTACTTTGATCTCTATCTTAATGTTCAAGGTGACTGTATCATGCGTTAATATATGGTAAGAGTAGCTTCAATGGATACAGTGTTTTGTTGTTGTTGTTTTTTACATTTAGCGAGCCTTATTCATTACAGCAGTTTTAAGTTCACAGCAAAATATCATAGAAAGTACAGAGAGTCTCCATATGCCATACCATGCTCCCGTACACGCCTAGCCTCCCCTGTTGTCAACATCTTGCACGACAGTGGTCCATTTTTAGTAGTATATTTTTTTCAGTTCCTTTGTTTAGTTTTGAGCAAGAGCATGCACATGTGTGAGCAGCAAAGGGGCAGAGAGAGAGAAGAGAAAGAATTCTGTGCTGTCAGCACAGAGCCTGATGCAGGACTTGATCCCATGAACTGTGAGGTCATGACCTGAGCTCAGATCCAGACTTGGACGCTGAACCAACTGAGCCACCCAGGCACCCTGACAACAGTGGAGCATTTTATACGGACACTAACTCATCATTTTCAGGCAAAGTCTCTAATTTGCATTAGTGTTCAGCCTTGGTGTTATGCATTCTATGAGTTTTAACAAATGTGTAATGATGTGAATCCACCTTTGTGGTATTGTGTGAAAGAGTTTCACTGCCTTCAAGGTCCTCTGTGCTGTGCCCCTTTATCCCTACATTCACCTCAACCCTTACCTCCATAGTCTTGCTCTTTCCAGAGTGTCATATAGTTAGAATCATACAGTGGATATCTTTGAATGTTTAGAAAGTTAAAATTCCCTGGTAATTGAAGGTAGGCATTCAAGATATTCTTTGCCTTTGTTTTGTTTTTTTGCTCAGCAGTAGAGGATCTGATGACATTTGCCTTCCATGAAAAAAAGCATGATTTCTCTAGATGTGTGTCACCTAATGGGGAGGGTTGAGAAAAATGACATCATGAACCACTACATAGCACTCACACTGGGATCATCCTCCTCTGTGATGTGCGGTGGGACTAGATAGAGTCTCTAGCAATGGAAGGAGACAGGCTCAAGAGGTTAGAACTTTATCAAACTGGAATGCCAAATCCTTCTTCCTTAACTTCCCATTGGAAATAAGGCCAGGGAGAGACTGTTTGCTATGGTTTGGCCATGCTGCAAAGTACAATAGCTATAGAGCACACTTTGTGAGGAGGTGTTTCGTCCTAAAACTGAACAGTGTCTGCTGAAGAGCTGGGGAAGTTCTGCCGTGCGTGTAACAGCAAAATAAAGATACTCTCTTTTAACTCCTCTAGTAGTGGAAGTCCAGAAAAATCATGCTGGTTTCAGTTTGACATTGTCAACTTAGGATAAACATTCACCTAACGATACCATTTTCCTCCAGCGTCATAGAGTCAGTCAGTGATGGTCATTGTAAACGTCAGTTCACCTGTAGGTGTCAAATTCTGATAAAACCCATTCTTGCTTTTGGTCAATATAGAGGAGAAGGTAAGATTTCTTAGTGCTTTAAGCCTACCAATGGTATAATTACCATTCAGTGTAGTGTGGTTTCCAGGTGTGGTCCCAAAGGAAGACTTTTTCACAAATCATTAGCCATACACTTGTAATTTCCTATGTTTTTTGATTGTTGATTTAACATGTATTTTGCTTTCTTCTCTAGGAGCAGATAAGAATGCTGAGGAAGACTCTATAACCAGGTAGGATTTTTATGGATTTGTAAAAAATGACATTTGTTGGGGCACCTGGGTGGCTCAGTGGGTTAAGGGTGTGACTCTTGATTTCAACTCAGGTTTGTGAGTTCAAGCCCCACGTCGGGTTTTGTGCTGACAGCCTCCTCGGGGTATCTTTCCCTCTTTCTGTGTGCACTCACTCTCAAAGTATAAAGGAATGAAATGAAAGGAAACAAAAAATGAAATGAAAGGAAATGAAATGTATGAAATGAAAATTATGTGTTTCCTAAGGGAACACAGAGAACAAAAGCAGTTGTTGAGCGTTCTACCCTGGACGAGACACTATATCCTATGCGTAACATCTGTTAAGTTAGTCATTGCATAGCTTTGCAAAGTAGCTGTGTTATTGTAGCCTACTTTTTATTACTATGGCAACTGTGGTTCAGGGAGGTTGATTACTCGACCCATGATTCCATAGTTAAGAGTAGCTGAGGGGTTTGCCCGTCAGCCTGTGTAGCTTCCACATCCATTCTCTGGTTCCTCAGAAGCACTGAGATGAAGACACAGATCCTAGGGCAGATCAACTCAGAATGTCAAAGGTAATGATGTCGGAACTTTAATTTAGGGTTTTCTTAAGAAACCAGGTTAGTCCAAGCATTTGCCCTTACATATTTCACCACTAGTGCAAACAAAAGTAATTAGTACAGTGGTAACTAGTCCCTTGTTTTTACCATCAGAGATTTTAAGGTGGATGTCAGCTATGGCCATGGTGTCACGGCTTTTACATAATAAGATCTAGTCAGACAGCTCCTTAGATGTGGTGGTATCTCCTCTTCTTGAGACGATTGAGTTTTCTGTAAGGGAAGGATATCTAGTTGTAGACCATGTTACGTTAATTAAATTCAGCCTCTCTTTTGAGGATATTGCTATATGATTCTCTGTTGCCTAAGTTCCCAGTCTGGTTTCCCTTTGGGCTAGTACCCTTGACTAATTCTAGGAAGCATTTTCTTTTTTTATAGATTTTTTCCCCATGACTTTTCTGTACTGTGTTTTTGCCTTACTTTCTTCTCTGGTTTTCTTGGTATTTCTTTTTTTCCATTAACTTTTCCACTTCTGCCATCTAAGGACTCTCCATATTTCCAGAGTCCAAATCAAAAGCACACTTAGAATCTCAAGATTTAGGGAACGTCAGAGATTAATTCATGAAAATAGCCTCTGGTACTTCAACTTGTGTTTAACCTCCTTGCCCAATGGTTGTTTCCATGGAGAATTTGAAACTCAAAAGAGATTGAAGTGACCTATTTGGATATAAGAGACAGAAATGAGATTTAAATTTGGGTTATTTTCTTTCTTTCTTTCTTTCTTTCTTTCTTCTTTCCTTCTTTCTTTCTTTCTTTCTTTTCTTTTTTTCTTTCCTTTCTTTCTTTATTTTTGTCTTCACCGTGCAGGCAAATGTTTTAATAATAGAAAGCTGGGGAGCGGGTCTAATGAATACAATGAAGGAGGGTAAGAATCGAATTAGCAGAGGAGACCAGATTTCAAGAAGAACACTGAGTTGGATAGGAATAAGAGTTTTAGAAAAGATGTCAGAAGATGGGGGTTTATGCCAAGTGAGATAAAGGTGAATGACAGGAATGAAGGACCCAGGATTAGGGGAGTTGCTTAGAAAGGCATATTCAAATAGAGAGTTCAAGAGGGTCCTGACCAGTTTTCTGCTTTTGTGTCTGTTGGTTTCATTGAAGGTGCGAGCATACTTCAGATTTTCTGTTGAGAGAGATTGAAAATCATTTGAGCTGCTGGGAAGAGTCTGTTTACAGCAAAGAGAAATAGGATATCATCTACTTGCACCCCCACTTAGGGAGGATGGCTTAGATCCTCTCAAGGAATTGAGGGTTGGATGTGGAGATTCTGAACTACAGAGATGTATGGCCCAAGGCAAGCTGTCTCCTCACTCCACCTCTATTCCTGAATCTGTGATGCCCTTCCCATGTACCTGTAGGGCTGGGTAGAGGTAAGACTGACTTGTCAAATCAGTAAGGGAGCTTCATCTGGATAGGTGATAACATGCCTATGTTGAGGTGACTGTGTGGATGACTGAGACTCCCAATTAGCTTGTTCTCCAGGAGCAGGACATGGCTCCTACCCTCGGTCATTTGAGCCCATCCTTCTTTTAGGAGTCTGTGCCTTCATAGGCTAAAGATTGAAAGGTTGGAGAATGCCACTGAACCATGCTGAAGAGTGATGGAGGAGTGGGAGCTCATAGGGAAGAAAATATTCAGGCAGCGAATAGAGAAATAGAGGCACAACTACCGGGACCATTTTGATCGCAGTCTCTCTCCTTGGGTAGCTGAATGCCCCTGAAGGTTTTTAAGGACTTGCTAGTTATTATGGACCTCAATACGGCAAGACCAGTGTAGGAAAAGAGTTGGCCTTGGGAACTTTTAATCTTTTAATCTCTAGTTAGTACTTCCACTCATAACATAGAAACCTTCACTTTCGTATATTTACTTAAACGCAGGTCTACCTGAATCACAATGTAATGTGTGATGCGACAATTCTGGATGTTCCTCCATGCTCGCCTTAATGTAGCTCCCATCTGTTAATGTATAATGCTATTACGATATCACTGACTAGATTCTCTATGGTGTACCTTTGATCCTTGTGATTTATTCATTCTATAACTGGAAACCTGAACTTCCCTCTCCCCTTCACCCACTTTGTCCATCCCCCCACCTCCCCTCCCTTCTGGCAACAGTCAATTCTCTGCATTCATGGGTCTGTTTCTGCTTTTTCTCTGTTTGTTCATTTGTTCCCTTGTTTCGATTCTACATAGAAGTGAAATCATATAGGATTTGTCATTCTCTGTCTGACTTATTTCACTTAGCCTCATACCATCTAGGTATATCCATGATGTTGCTGATGACACGATCTCATTCTGTTTTATAGCTGTGTAATATTCCAGTGTGTGTGTGTGTGTGTGTGTGTGTGTATGGGTGTGTGTGTACGTGGTCTGTTCATGTATTTTTGGACACTTGGGTTGCTTCATATCTTGTCTATTGTCAATAATGCTATAATAAAGATAGGGGTGCATATATCTTTTCAAATTAGTATTCCATTTCCCTTGGGTAAATAAATACCCAGTAGTGGAATTACTGGATCCTATGGTACTTGTATTTTTAATTTCTTGAGGCCCCTCCATACTGGCTTTCACTGTGGCGATACCAATTTACATCCCATGACCAGTGCACAAGGGTTGTTTTTCTCCACACCCTGAGCAATGATTGTTGTTTCCTGTGTGTTGAAATTGAGCCATTCTGACAGATGTGAGGTGAGAAGTCATTGTGGTAACGTTTATAGATTTAATTTTCAACCGTTTCAGAGAATTCCCTGCCTCTCACACTTGGTTATGGAAACTCAGACTGGGTCTTTCCTGGAGATTTCACAGGTTAGGAGAGGTGGAGGCAAAATAGCGAACTGAAAGCTTTTTTAAAACAGGGTCCAAAGTATGAAAGACCTGTACTCTGGAAACCGTGAAACACTGATGAAAGAAATTGAAGATGACAGAAAGAATGAGAAAGACATCTGATGCTTATAGATGGGAAGAATACATATTTTTAAAATGTCTACACTACCTACCCAAAGCAATTTACAGATGTAATACAATCCTTGTCAACATACCAACAGCATTTGCCACAGAGCTGGACAAACAATCCTAACCATTGTATAGAACCACAAAAGACCTTGAATGGCAAAAGCAATATTGCAAAAAAGGAAAACTGGAGGTATCGTAATCTCAGATTTCAATTTTATTCCAAAGGTGTAGTGATCCAAACAGTATGGTTGGTACTGGCATAAAAATAGTCACATAACTCAATGGAATAGAACCGAAAACCTAGACATAAATCCACAACTGTATGGTCAGTTAATCTTCCACAAACAGGAAAGTCTGTCCAGTGGGGAAAAGGCAGTCTCTTCACCAAATGGTGTTGGGAAAACTGGACAAGCCACATGCCAAAGAATGAACCTGGACCAATTTCTTTACCATACACAGAAATAAACTCAAAATGAATTAAAGACCTAAGTGTGAGACCTGAAACCATAAAAATTCCTTGAAGAGAGCACAGGCCGTCATTTCTCTGACATTTGGCTGTAGCAAGATTTTACTAGTTATGTCTCCTGAGCCAAGGGAAATAAAGCAAGAATAAACTATGGGGACTACATCAAACTACAAAGCTTTTGCATAGTGGAGGAAACCGTCAAAACTAAAAGGCAACCTCTGGGATGGGAGAACATATTTGCAAATGTTTTGCAAATCCTGTAAAGGGTTAGTATCCACAATGTATAAAAAATTGATACAAGGCAACATCCCCCCTCCAAAAAAAAAGCCCAGTTTAAAAATGAGCAGAAGACATAGCCAGACATTTTTCCAAAGACAACATGCAGATGGTCAACAGACACATGAAAAGATGCTCCCCAAAACTACAACGAGATACCACGTTCACACCTGTCAGAATGGCTAAACTCCAAGACCCGAGAAGCAAGTGTTTGCGAGGATGTGGAGACAAAGGAAACCTCTGGCACTGTTGGTGGAAATGCAAATGGGTGCGGCCCCTGTGGAAAACAATATGGAGGTTCCTCAAAAAATTAAAAACAGAACTCTCCTATGATCCAGTAATTGCACTACTGGATACTACCCAAAAGAATACAGAAACACGAATTCCATGGGACACACCCCCCTCTGTGTTTATTGCAGCATTATTTCCAATAGCCAGCACAAGCGTCCATTGACAAACGAGTGAACGAAGAAGAAGTCCTATATGTATGTATGTGTGTGGATATGTATACACACACACACACACACACACACACACACACACTGGAATATTACTCAACCATAAAACAATGAAATCTTGCCATTTCCAATGACCTTGATGGTGCCCGAGAGTAGTATGGTAAGCAAAGTCAGGGAAAGACAAATACCATAAGATTTTACTCACGTAGTATTTAAGAAACAACAAATGAGCAAAGGAAGAAAGAAAAGGGAGAGACAAACCAAGAAACAGGCTCTTAACTGCAGAGAACAAACAGAGAGGAGGTGAGTGGTGGGAGGGGTGAAAGAGGTGATGGGGATGAAGGAGTGCCCTTGTCATGATGAGCACGGGGTGAGTATGGAGTTGGAAAATCACTGTATTGTACAACTTAAACTAATATAACACTGGATGTTAATATTACTGGAATTAAAATAAAACTTAATGGAAAAAACAGAGGCCAACTTTTAATTATGCCAACAAACTTCGTTGAATAAACAGATAGCTGACCTTTCCCTTAATTTTTTAAATTTTGTTTTTAAAAAAAAATGAACATGGTTTTGTTGTATATTTTTGCTCCAAAGTCTTTCCGACAAACCTGGTCCTGATGATTCATGGCCTACATCAACTAGCCAACACTTCGATTTTGGTACCAAGGTAAAGTACCCTCCTGTGAAACTCACTTTCCTGCTCTGAATTTAGTTTTCTCCCTTATTTACTCTGAAAATTTAACAGTAGCCTGTGTATCATCATTTTATGTGTGTGATGGAAAGTTAGCAAGAACAAACTGGACAGCAACATGCAGAAGAATGAAACTAGAGAATTGTCTTATACCATTCACAAAAATAAACTGAACATGGATAAAGGACCTGAATGTGAGACAGGAAACCATCAAAACCCTAGAGGAGAAAGCAGGAAAAAACCCGCTCTGAACTCAGCTGCAGCAATTTCTTACTTGACACATCTCCAAAGGCAAGGGAATTAAAAGCACAAATGAACTATTGGGACCTCATCAAGATGAAAAGCTTCTGCACTGCAAAGGAAACAATCAACAAAACTAAAAGGCAACCGATGGAATGGAAAAGATATTTGCAAATGACATATCACACAAAGGGCTAGTTTCCAAAATCTATAAAGAACTCACCAATCTCCACACCCAAAAAACCCATCCTCCAGTGAAGAAATGGGCAGAAGACATGAATAGACATTTTTCCAAAGAAGACATCCAGATGGCCAACAGGCACATGACAAGATACTCAATGTCACTCCTCATCAGGGAAATACAAATCAAAACCACACTGAGATACCACCTCACAACAGTCAGAATGGCTAAAGTGAACACATCCAGAGACTATAGATACTGGAGAGGATGCGGGGAAATGGGAATCCTCTTGCACTGTAGGTGGGAATGCAAACTGGTGCAGCCACTCTGGAAAACAGTGTGGAGGTTCCTCAAAAACTTAAAGATAGATCTACCCTATCACCCAGGAATAACACTGCTAGGAACTTATCCAAGGGATACAGGAGTGCTGATGCATACGGGCACTTGTACCCAATGTTTATAGCAGCACTTTCAACAATAGCCAAATTATGGGAAAGAGCCTAAATGTCCATCAACTGATGAATGGATAAAGAAACTGTGGTTTATATACACAATGGAATACTACTTGGCAATGAGAAAGAATGAAATATGACCTTTTGTAGCAACGTGGATGGAACTGGAGAGTGTGATGCTAAGTGAAATAAGCCATAGTGAGAAAGACAGATACCATATGTTTTACTCTTATGTGGATCCTGAGAAACTTAACAGAAGACTATGGGGGAGGGGAAGGAAAGAAAAGTTAGAGAGGGATTGAGTCAAACCATAAGAGACTCTTTAAAACTGAGAATAAACTGAGAGTTGATGGAGGGTGGGAGGGAGGGGAAAGTGGTTGATGGGCTTTGAGGAGGGCACCTTTTCGGATGAGCACTGGGTGTTGTATGGAAACCAATTTGACAATAAAGTTCATATTTAAAAAAAAAAAAGACTCCACCAAACAACTGCTAGAACTGTTACATGAATTCAGCAAAGTCGCAGGATATGAAACCAATGTACAGAAATCAATTGCATTCTGTACACCAATAATGAAGCAGAAGGAAGAGAAATTAAGGAATCTATCCCATTAACAATTGCATCCCAAACTATAAGATACATAGGAATAAACGTATCCAAGGAGGTAAAAGATCTGTACGCTAAAAAGTATCGAGAGCTTATGAAGAAACTGAAGAAGACACAAAGAATTGGAATGACATTCCACGCTCATGGATTGGAAGAAAAAATACTGTTCAAACATTTATACTCCCCAAAGCAATCTACAGCCTCAATGCAATCCCTATCAAATAACATCAGCCTTCTTCACAGAGCTAGAACAAACAATTCTAAAATATGTATGGAACCAGAGAAGACCCTGAATAGTTCAAGTGATGTTGAAAAAGAAAACAAAACATGGAAGCATCACAATTCCAGACCTCAAGCTATGTTACAAAGCTATAATCACTAAGAGAGTATGGTACTGGCACAAACACAGATACATACATCAATGGAACAGAATCGAGAACCCAGAAATGGACTCACAAGTGTATAGCCAAGTCATTTTTGACAAAAGAGGAAAGAATATCCAATGGAAAAAGACAGTCTCTTCAACAAATGGTATTGGGAAAACAGGATAGTGACATGCAGAAGAATGAAATGGGACCACTTACCTACACTATACACAAAAATGAACTCAAAATGGATGAAAGACCTAAATGTGAGACAGAAAACCATCGCAATCCTAGAGGAGAAAACAGGCAACAACCTCTTTGACCTCAGCCGCAGCAATGTCTTAGTAGACATGTTTCTGGAGAGAAAGGAAACAAAAGCAAAAAACAAAAACAAAACAAACAAACAAAAACAAAACTCTTGGGACCTCATCAAGATAAAAAGCTGCTGCACGGCAACGGAAACGATCAACAAAACTGATGGAATCAGAGAAGGTATTTGCAAATGACATATCAGATAAAGGATTGGTTTCCAAAATCTGTAAAGAACTACCAAACTCAACACCCAAAAACCAAAGAATTCAGGGAAGAAATGGTCAAAAGACATGAAGAGACATTTTTCCCAAGAAGACAACCAGATGGCTAACAGACACATGAAAAGAGGCTCAACAGCAGTCATCATCAGGGAAATACAAATCAAAAGCAGAATGAGATACCACCTCACGCCTGTCAGCATGGCTCAAATTAACAATGCAGGTAGCAATAGATGTTGGCGAGGATGCAGAGAAGGGGGAACACTTTTGCACTGTTGGTGGGAATGCAAACTAGTGCAGCCACTCTGGAAAATAGTATGGAGGTCTGCAAAAAAGTTAAAAATAGAGCTATCCTACGTCCTAGTAATTGCATGACTGGATATTTATCCAAAGGATACAGGAGTGCTGATTCAAAGGGGCACATGCACCCCAGTGTGTATAGTGGCACTATCAATAATAGCCAAATTATGGAAGGAGCCAAAGTGTCCAGTGACTGATGAATGGATAAAGAAGATATAGAATAGAATATTATTGCATGAGCCAAAAAAATGAAATCTTGCCTTTTGCAAATATTATTCCATGATCCAAAAGAATGAAATCTTGCCTTTTGCAACAACATGGATGCAAGTAGTGTGTGTTATGGTAGGCAAATTAAGTCAGTCAGAGAAAGACAAGTATCATGTGATTTCACTCATATGTGGAATCTAACAAAATAGATGAATGGAAGGAAAAATAAGATAAAAACAGAGATGAAGACAGTCCATAAGTGACTTGATTAACTCTTCACACACTGAGGACTGTTGGAAGGGTGTTAGGTAGAGGGATGTACTAAATAGGTGATGAGCATTAGGGAGGGCACTTGGTGCGGATGACCACTGGGTGTTATATGGAAGTGATAAATCACTAAATTATATTACTGAAACCATTATTACACTATGTTAACCAACTTGGTTTAACAAAAAAAAAAAAAAACTTTAAAAAGATGGTTACAGACAGAGCACATTCAAAGCCCAGAGTGAGAACACATCTATTCTATTAAAAGACCCT
Organism: Panthera tigris; assembly: GCF_018350195.1. NCBI lineage: Eukaryota > Metazoa > Chordata > Mammalia > Carnivora > Felidae > Panthera > Panthera tigris. Next base: position 27,608,324 of record NC_056671.1, read on the forward strand.
ACTATTACATTAAAAGAACAAAACAAGGCTTTGCACATCCTTCCTTTGACTTTCTGATTTCATAACTCCCACTCTAAGTCTACAAAGCATCAGGTATAAGCCAGCTGTTCCCAGGAACCCTCTCCCACTGATTCCTACCTGAGTGCAGTTCCCTATCTGATGACTATTCATCATCAGTTCCAGAGTCAGACAGGCTCTTCAACACCCAATCTTTGGAGACACAAGCATGAGCAAGCAGGTTATTACAGACAGGGGCTCCACCATTCCTGCAACTCCCACTGAGGCCACACTGGCTCAGCCGGCATCACTTGCCCTTCCTCTGGGTCCTCAGAGCTTCCCTGGGCTTGGCAGAGGCAGAGCCCTTCCACAAGGCATTGACCACAGTTGTAAACCTTCAACCAAGAGAAAGGATCCCCCTTCATCTGGTACTTCCCCAGCTGCACTGGATCATGATAGCTCTCACCTGCGCAAGAAAGGGCCACCTGCGCAAGCTGACATTCCAACTGTTACAGACAGACATAGGGTATGGCGGGTTCCACGAGAAGACCCTGTGCCTGGCTCAGAGCAGCTGCCCAGAAGAACCCTCTGTGAGGGTGGAAATGTTCTGCGTTGTAAACATGCATCTGCCGGGCACCTGAAATGTGGCTAGTGTGGCTAATGACTATGTGGCAAGTGGCCGCTGCCCTGGATAGCACAACTTTAGGATGTACACATGAGGAAGACGTGACCTCCCAGTCCTGGAGGTTTCTGCAGAGGAGCTTGCTGGCCTCATCTGACCATTCATTTGTAGGTTCTCCCTGGGCTCATGCATATGTGGCAGCCACTGCGTGAGGCCCTGGGGATACTTAGAGTGGAAGGTCAACACCCAGGTCTTAGGGGAATCCCAGCAGGGGCACATTATAAACAGAGTGAAGAGCATGACACCCCCACACTCATGCTGCATGTAATCCAGAGCAGCGGGGCAGAGGGGGAGCACCTCACTGTCCAGGAGCCCACCCTTCTTGTTCTGATCTGGACTAGTGCCTGGGCAGACAGCTAGCATAGTGTGGGGCCCAACAGGCCTGGGTGAACTGAGGAGGGACCTTTCCACCCCTAAACCAGTTCCCAGCCCAAGGCTGTGAACAGCAGGCATTTATTGGGGCCAAACATGGGCTGCCTAGGGCTGAGCACCTGGGGGATGAGCAGTGACGGAGAGGCTGTCGGTGCCCTTGACCATGCAGAGCTGTGGCTCCTGTGCCCATGAGTGGAAGGAAGGTCAGAGACAGTATTTGGACCTGTCAGTTCCCATACCTTTCAGACAAACTCTCACACTGATGTCCTTGGGCCAGGAAAGAGCACAGCAAGGACTACCTCCATTCTGGGATCAGCCCCCACCACTTTGCTGAGCTCCCTGTGCACTGGAGCCTGTGCCCCTCTCACCTCCTCTGCAACTAGAATGTTCTACAGCTGCCCTGGTCACATGGGATGAGATCCCTTTTGTATGAATGTGTTTCCAGCCAGACAACCCTTGGCCAACAGTGTGTAGACAAGGACTGGCTGTCAGGTGATGGCCGGAAGCAGGTGAAAAGTGAAAAATGGTCCCTGCTGGCCCAGGTGGATCGGGTCTGGGAACGTACTTGTGTCTAGCCTGACCCTGGTTCCATCCCTGCTGGCGTGTCCCAGGTGGGCCAACAGGAGCCCTGACTCCATTGTCTGCTCCTCCCCGGTGTCCACCAATGAAAGAGTCTGGTAGATGGAGAAGAGGCTGGCACAGGAAGGATGCCCCTCTCCCCAGGCTTTTAGGAAGATGTCCGTACGGTGCTCTCACCCGGCATGCTGGCTTGTCCTGCCTCATCCCACCCAGAAGGAGCCCAAATGTCATCCTTGGTGAGGCTAAGGCTGGGCCCAGGTGCTGATGCTACAATGATTCAAATAATCCTGCCACCGTGGTGTCCCCTTCTACCCTCACATAGCCTGGATGTCCTTCGTGTCTTCCCTCTGCAACCCCTCAATATTTCCAGCTTAAGATCTAGTCCAAGACCCTGGATCGTGCTCTCACCCTTTCAAGCTGAAGTATTTGAAGGAGCAAGGACCCTTAGAGCCTGGCTGCTGATTTCATTCCTGCATTTAACCACACACAGCAGGCATTATCTTCCACACCCCTGGGATACTAAGATCTTGAGATAAAGGATTTCTAGAAGCGGGAGGATCCTCTTCTCAGATACCCTCCAGAACTGGGTGTGGCATACGCCTGCACCAGGGGCCACCTGCCCCAGCCCTCCAGCTAGGAGGGGGAGGATTCCTTCTCAGGCTCCTTGAATCTCTTTTTGGGAAAGGATAGGAGGGGCAGGAAGGCAGTAACCCTGGGGGAATTATCCCTTTACTGCTGAAGTATGATGGAGCAAGGACTCTGGGATCACTCTAGTCTCAACTCTGGTGGGTGCCCCACACAAGGAGGATCAGGAGCAAGGACTGAAATTATTACTGATGACAAACTCAGCCTAGAAATTCAGGGTTTGCCTCAGAAAGTAGAGGCGTGAGAGAAAGTACTAGGAATTGGGGGTTAAAAGGCCTCGTCTCCCCGTCCAGCCCCTATCCCCACAGCCTGTGCCAACCCCTCCATAATTCATCACTTCCATAAGCTTCCTGTCCTCAGAGGCCAATTAGATACCATTAGGGCTCCTTCTCCTTCATCAGGATCGGTCCAAGTGTCCTGAAGGCAATGAAACAGCCTCCTCAGAGTTGGTCTACCTTGAACTGAAGTCATGATTCACAGAATCATATGGATTCTGAAAACATATTTCCCTTTCAGAATCCTGTGAATGTTTTCCTGGCTAGTAATAGGATTTTTTTTTTCAGCCTAAACAAGCTATGTTTGGTGTATAATATACTAACTATATTTAAATTGTCCATATTTATATACTTTGACATACAGACACACATCATGAAGCTCGGTGATGGGATTTTTCTTATGAATGGCAAAGTTCACACCAGCAACTGTGCTCTTTAGGGAAATGTTAATCTAGAGGAACGTAAACTTCTCACACAGAGACCACATACAAGCACATACCTGCTCACTTCACACACTTGTCAGTTCACAAAGAGATTCACCCAGTCTCCATGCACACAAACTCACTACCTGAATGCCACATGAGTGCTTGTAAACACATGAACATGGTTTTTACCCTTTGACAATCCGCTTTGTCACTACATCTGTGACCCTCATTTCAGTGGAAACCCAAAATCAGAAGCACTCCCCTGACTAAAGACAGCAAATGATTGATTCCTGAATACCTACCATTCTCCATGGTTCCAGAGACCACAGGAAACTATAGAAAAGAAAATAGCATAAGGGTAAGAAGGTGAGGCACACTGATTGCACCACTCTTTAGATCTTGGTGATATTAGGATCCAATAGGGAACACAGTGGTTGAGTCAAAGGCCACAAAAGCAAATGAATAGGATGGCTGTCAGAAGTTGTATATTCTGGGGGATGTGTCTCTCAAGTTCACTTAGTATGGAGACTATAAAATTCTTCACCCAAGCAGGGAAAATTGCTGCTGATAAAATTAATCCTAACACACTATTTATCACCAGGTTTGGCACTGCCAGTGGTAAATGTCCCCCTGACCAAGGTAACAGTTGGCAAGAGACAACCACTCACCCCTCTCCCCACCAAGGAAAGAAACCATCTCATCTACCATGTATATTGTCACATTTACAACAGAAGTTGATTGGAAAGACACTAAGAAAGTAATTGTGTTCCTCAGGGGAAGACAGGCAAGCTCACCTCACCAGCAGCCAGGTGCCTCCTTACAGGAAAAGCCCATATCTTTTCCTCCACAGGGACACCTAGAAGAACACAGTACACACATCAGTACATTGTTAGTACTGCTCAAGAAAACTCAGGGACTTTTCCTTGATACGAACATGGGCCAGAGCATACGGCAGATTTCCTTACCTTCATGGACTGAATGTGACTGCTGAGCCACGCACAGCAGTTTTCCTTGAAGTGTGCAGTATGAGGAGTTTTTTGAGAATGTAGACATTGGTTATTGTGCAGTGTCAGTGACACATATCCTCTAGGCAAACCCACATCTCTCTCTCTCTCTCTCTCTCTCTCTCTCTCTCTCCCACTCTTTCAATGTGACTGTCTCTTTATGTTATGGCTTTGTCTCTGAATCTCTCAAGAACACACATACACACACATACACACACACGCAGACATACACAGTCACAATCCCGCAACATACACACACATACAGAACAACCCCAAGACTCATGCACACAAAGTCACACCGCACACAAGGAATACGTTATCTTTCTTATACTGTAGAAACATCACCTACTTTTACACCTGGGACATCGGTCTTTCCCCCCCACCCACAAGCACCAGTCCTCCCAGGACTCTGGAATTAGAGTAGCTCTCCAGACTGAAGACAAGAATGCCCCACCTACGTCACCATCTAAACATTTTCCTCAGCAAGAAACAGTTTCCAGGATACATACCTTCTTCCTGTGCTCCTACAGCTTCCTGAATGTTAGGAAAGAAAACACCATCAGGGTGAGATCATGATATACAGTATTTCCACCACTATTCAGTTCTCTTGGTGACTTTAGGATGCAAGATGGGACACAGTTGTTGAGTCAAAGCAAATGCATAGGATGCTTGTTAGAAGTTGATTTTCCTGGGGATGTGTCTCTCAAGACCACTTAGGATGCCGAGTAGAAAATTCTTCACCCAAGCAGGACAAATTGCTGCTGATGAAAAAGATCCTAGGACACTGTTTATTACCAGGTTTTGCACTGCCAGTGATAAATGTCCCCGTGACCAAGGTTACACTTGGCAAGAGGCAGCCACTCACCACTCTCCCCATCAGGGAAAGTAACATTATCATCGAAAATGTATATAGTCATATTTACAACAGAAGCTGATTTGAAAGCCACTAAGACAACACTTGTGTTCCTCGTGGAAAGAAAGGCAAGCTCACCTCAGCCACAGCCTGCTGCCTCCTTTCAGGAAGGGTCCGCTGCTTCTCCTCCTTAGGGACACCTAGAAGGGCACAGAATACACGTCAGTACCTTGTTGGTCCTCCTCAAGAATAACTCAAGGACTGTTGCTTGGTATGAACATGGGCAAGAGCATACGGAGGCTTTGCTTACCTGCATGGAATGAATGTGACTGCTGAGCCACGCTCAGCTGTATTTCTTGCAGTGTGCAGTATGAGGAGTTTTTTGAGCGTGTAGACATTCGTCATGTGCAGTGTCAGTGGCACGTGTCTCCTGGGGAAACACACATCTCTCTCTCTCTCTCTCACCTGTCTCTCTCTCTCTTATGAGTGTGTCTCATTCTCTTTGTGTGTTTCCCTGTCCCTCAGTTTTTGCCTGTCTCAAACACACACGCGTGCGCGTGCACACACACACACACACACACACACACACCACAGTGAATACAGTGTCTTCTCACACTGTAAACATAGACATAGGTTTTCCCCTCGGAAATCTGTCTTTTCTCCACACCCTCAAGCCTCTGTCCTGCATGGAACCTGGGTTCAGGGTAGCTTTCCACACTGATGCCAGCAGTAATGCCCGATCTTCCTGACCATAACGATTATTTCATCATTTGGTTAAGTGTCGTACTCTTGATTTTGGCCCAGGTCATGATCTCAAGGTGTCTGGGATCAAATCCCTGACTGGGATTCCACCCCGCTCCCTCAATCAATCAATCAATCAATGACCTTTTAAAAGTTACCCAACAGACTATGTAAACTGATGCAGTCACCATGAAAAAACAATATGGAAGTGTTTCAAGACATTTAGAAAAGAAGTGCCATTTGATCCAGCAATCCCACTTTGGGATAACACATCCAAAAGTATTGAAATCTGTTCTCCCGAATGTTCTCTGCACTCCCTTGTTCTGCATTCACAAAAGCTAAGATAGCGAAACAGCTGAAGGTCCATTGATGAACAAATGCACAGAGACAATGTGGTCTGTCCATACAATGGGAGACTACTCAGCCTTAAAAAGGAAGTAAATCCTGTCATTTGTGACAACACGGATGGCCCTGGGGGACTGGTGTTAAGTGAAATAAGCCAGAAACAGAAAGATGAATACTGCAGGATGTCACTTACATGTGGAACCTAAAATAGTCATATGCATAGAAACAGAGAATAGAATAGGGGCTGGAGGGAGGGGAAAGGGAGGCAGTGTTGGTGTTCAGGGCACCAAGTTTCATTTATACAAAAGAAGTCAGTTCTGGAAACCTGCCTTGCAACATAGGGCCTGTGATGAACTGCTTGAAAGTCAGTAAGAATGTGTTTGTAGGTTGAGTACCCTTACCACGAAAGAAAAAGAAGACAAGCTCCAACAGACATGGTGTGGGCAAATACCTTTATCTGGGTGAGACAGTGTAGAAATCAGTGCAATCCAGTCATTGAGAGGATGGGGTTGGTGCCTGTTGGACTGTGCCTAAGTTCCCTATAGTGCACAAAGAAAACTTTCTTAGAGTCTGCTTATTAGTCTTATGGTATGAAGTTGAAAGTGATTAAATGTAGGAAAACCCTTCAGAAAAAAATGACTGATGGTTCAGAAGCAGTGTGTAAGTGTTTAGTCACTAAATGTCTGGAACTTTAATCTAAACACTTGGTAGTGGTTGAGTCTAGAGTGGTGACTTGGATGGCTACAGGACAAAGGAGGATGGAAGCTTCCTTTTCATCCTGTCCATGGCTAGGATGCTTTACAGCTCATGGGGAAGGCCTGTTACCATCTCCTGGGATCCCCATATCAACCCCATGGGGCAGAGAGGGCAGGGTCTGTGACCCATATTTTCTGTGAGAGATTAAGTGACTCACCAAGATTCACTATTCTGAAGAGTGGGAGGTCCAGGATGGGAATGTAGATGTTCAGGGACAGAGATCCCTGAAAATCTGGGACCTTCCCAGGGCACCTGAGATCATGCCTTGAACCCCTGAGCCAGGGGGTCCCCCAGTCTCTTTATCAAACCTTCCTCCCCAAGGTCTATGTGGAAGACAGTTGATGCCCTGGAGGAGGTGCCTAAGCTAAGAGAAAAGTGCAAATCCTAACTCAGCCTCCCACCTCTAGGTTTCAACCCCTGACCCAAGGCACAATGCAGTTACCACCAAGTGAAGCCCTTCTGAAGGAGCAGGGGAAGCCCAACAGTGGCCATCCTCCCCCCACGTCCACACTACCGGGGTTGAAAGGGCCGGCCGACTCCATCTTGTTCTGTGTCCTTCACCTTGACCACACCTCCTCCCCTTGAGCAACCCCCTCCCCCACCTGCCTCACAGAACTCGGACCCTTCCCCACCCAATCGGCTGAGGCCACAGCCATTACCTCACCAACTGCCCCTAGACCCCTATCAAACCTGTGTGCTTTTGAAACTCACTCTCTCTCCCCAGTATCTCACCGCTGCGTCAGTGCAGGTAGGGGATTGAGCTCGAGCTAGCTTGAATAAAGGCTCTTTTGCTTTTACATGGGACTCGGCTCCCTGGCGGTATTTGGGGACCACAAATTCTGGGCATAACAGGGTCTCACAAGGAGCCTTCCCCAATGGCCACTTGGCCACCTTCAGTGGCCAACGGTCTGCTCAGCTCCCAACTGACTCTGAAGCCACCACATTCCAAACCAACTGTCACGTAACAGCTCTGCCAAGAGTTAGCTTCCCTTCAGTTGACTAAGCCTGGCTGAGCAGCTACTGTGAATTAACTGCGAAATTGGCCCATCGGGCTGGTGCTTTGATGGTTTATTGAATGTAGGCTGGGACACTTAACGTGGCACTGACTATTGGTCTGTGGAACCATCTGAGCAGCCAGGACTGAGGCCTGGCTGGTGGAGGGCAGGGGCTGTACTGGCTCTGAGTGGGCCCCTTCCCAATTCCTCCTTCTTCCCCCAAATCTGATCTCTACACACTCCTCATCCTTCTTTAGACCCTGCAGTGGCAGGGGCCCATGTCCCATCTCCTTTTAGATGGGCCCCTCCATACCCACGGCCTGGAGAAGCCTCCTCCTCCTCTACTGCCATGACTCTCCCTAAGGATCACCCGGACCTGCATTGATCTTTCATCTGCTGTTTACTGTTTTGCAAGTGATTATAAACAACCCTTTACTGAGAGACTAGATTCAAATCTAGGCACAGCAGTCTGTTATTTAATCATAAATCCTTTGTTATGAAGCTCATCAGTTATTAACAAATTGTACATAAGGAAAGCCCACCATTTAAAACCAAACAGTATTATTAACTATGTGCTATTTTTCTACTAGTCTCGCCTTGAGATGCTACCCGGATATATATTCATTAAGCATGTCAGCTATTGGCTTTCATTTACTAGCAAGCAATGGGATAGTTCATTAAGGAGCAAAGGCCCCACTGGAGCATGGGTGAGAGTGTCAAAACGAGGAGGATGGACACCGGGCTAGTAATCAAATGTTTGAGTTCTTATTGGTCATGATCCCTGCAGTGTGTAGTTCATGGGAATCAAACTGTTTTTAGGGCTCATGCTGATAATGTTACCAAATATACTACATGATGTCCCTGAATCTTTTTTCCGTAATGAGTCTTCACACACCACATGCAACGGGGCCTGAACTCATCACCCAGGGAGCAGGAGATGCATGCTCCAGCAGCTGAGTAAGGCACCAGCCCGTTATGTTCCCGATTCTTATGAGATTTGTGCCGTGTCCTGAAGAATGACCACACCGTGAAACTGATTGACCAGGCACTGACCAGCTCTCTAACTCACCTGTACAAGGGAGCAGCAATGAGGGTGATGGCACAAGGTTCATTGTGAATTGGTAGTTTGAGGCTTCATTTTCAGTGTCTCACGGGTAGGCTCACAGAACTTCAGCATTACTAGGGCTCACTCGTATTGACAATGCCATCCAACACCTCTAAAGGACCTCCTCAGTCCTTACTGGACTCAGGCCAAGTGCTGAAGAGTAGCTCAGCACTGGCAGAATTTGACCAGGTCTTCCTAACTCGTGCCTCCAAACTTTCAGAATCTTTGAACTGACCAGAACCATGTAAGATTTCTAGACCCTTTTCATATTAGTGACCATGGCAAGTTCTATAATAATCTGGCTGGAGAGTTTCCCTGGGCTATGGGACCACAGAGACTACCTCATAATCACAGACAGCATTTGGGATTTTCCTTGGTCCAGGTGATTCCTGACATACACGCAAATGTTGGAACTCCTTTGCACAGCCAGTGATCCCATGGCTAAGTAGAAATGCAGTTCAGTAGTTAAAGCATGAGCATTGGGACTACAGGCCTGGGTTCACATCCTGACTCTTAGGAGTTCGTGCTCCTGGACACAAGAAGCTCTGTGCCTCAGTTTCTCCTCCTGAGAAGTAGGAAGAGTAACAAACCATCACATATGTTTGTGATGGCATTGAATGAATTATTGCATGTAAAGTGTGCGGTGTATGACAAGTGGTCAGAAAGATTCATTAGAGGGTATAGATATTAAATGAGACCTTACAATTTTGCAAGTTCCGGAGGTGGCTTCAAACCTGGGAGTCTGAGTTCCCAAACCGCTGTTCTATGACACACAGCTGCTTTGCTTTGCCGAAAAACTATCATTTTACCTCAACACAATTTAGTTTTGACAGAATCAGAGGCATCAAAAAAAAAAGTAAAGAAATAAATAAATAAAGGAACACAAAAGAAAAGAAAAAAGAAAAAGCTGTTGGTGACCCCTGGATCCCACTCTCTGTGGCCCTTGACCAGAAATATTCATGATGGTTCTCCAGAGTGATCATTGGATCACTCATTGTATACAGTGTAATTCTGGATAACACCCAAAGGATAAAAGTAAATGTGTGTTTGGAGGCCACAAATTGTTGAAAGTCTCATATTGTTAGGGTCTCTTTTGGACAACTCTTTATGTGAATGAAGGAGCACATCTCCCCAAATACTGAACCCAATACCCCTTTTTGGTATAAGGAGTATAGGGAAAGCGTGTTAAAAACAATGATGGATACCATCCATATCAACCATTCTGGATTCACTCTACATTTCTGTAATGAATAATTTGAATACATACTTTTGGACTTTTAAAAGATCTTACATTACAACAGACATTGCCGTATGTCTTCCCCTAGGAATACCTAGTGGTGACAAGAAAGGGGTGCAGGATATAGTCCATTTTTCTCAATGGAGAAAAAATATCAAGGGAGCTATCTTGATCGAATAACCGAAAATCAAGCGATAAAACAAAACTATAAAACATTCATAACTCTGTACGACCAGACAGAGAGAGGAGATTTTAAACCACGGAAAAATATTTTGAGCAACAGCTAACTGTCCAGTGAGTAGCAGACAGTGTTAAGATCTTTATGAACATACCACCGCAGCAACAATTCAGATTGCCCATCTTCGAAGACGCTAGGTACAGATCTGAGAACTCACTCGCTATCAGATTGCAACTGCTCAGCTCAGAGACTGGCAGTTGGAAAAAAGGGCATCTTACCTCATTTCGTCGCCATGGCAACAGAGCTTTCATGGGGAATGCAGTTGCACACCGTCCAACTTCTGCTGTGTGGACAGGTGCGTCTCTTCAGAGAAAGGGGCACCATTGGAGATTAAGTGCTTTTGTTTCAAAAGTTGAACCCTGGTCTCACACATTGTCATTCTCTGTTGAAAATAAATTACATGTGTTTTGCCCAGAATTTGTCATCCCCAAATACTGCCAGGGAGCCGAGTCCGATGGAAAAGCAAAAGAGCCTTTATTCGAGCTAGCTCGAGCTCAATCCCCTACCTGTACCGATGCAGCGGTGAGATACCAGGGAGAGAGATCGAGTTTCAAAAGCACAAATAGGGGCTTAGGGGCAGTTGGTGAGGTAATGGCTGTGGCCTCAGCCGATTGGCTGGGCAAGGGTCTTGGCCTCGGCCGATTGGCTGAGGAAGGGTCGGAGTCCTGTTAGGCAGGTCGCTGGGCGTGTTTTGATCAGGAAGTTTGAATGGGTGAGCAGGGGGTTACTCAAGGGCAGGAGGCGCGGTCTGAGGTTTCCGCGATTTTTCCGGGAAAAGGGGTCATGTCGGGGACATAGTCACTCAAGGTGGAGGATACAGAACAAGATGGAGTCGGCTGGCATAGGCCTGCCCTTTCAACATGAAGGGAAATGACCTGACCCCTCCAACACCTATTATAATCACTAGTCAAAATTTCAGGGTGAAGAGGGAAAAAGAAAATATTTTGGGAATAAAGAGAGGTCCCATGTTTTAATTTAAAACACAATCCATACCCATTTCTACCAACATGAGTCCAAGGACATCTCTAGAACGAAGTTTAAAATTTGTCCCAGATGAAATATTAAAATTATCATTATATCTTAAAGTAATTTAGTCAGGTTATAGACCCATTAATTATAAACACAATTTGATGTAGAATAATTACATAGAAGCCATATTTATATTCTTAGCAAAGGTGTGGGACAAGGAGTTTACCTTTAGCTCTTCACTGAAACACACATGCCTGCGTTTTTGATAAAAAACTAACAGCTATATTAATTACATGTTTTTCCTCTACCAAATTAGTCTAGAAGTTTAGAATCAGGGGTGGTACATATAGAAAAAGGCATAAAATGAAAAATAGTAATTAAAATAATATTTACATTAAGGAGATATAATAAAAAGAAAAATGTCAACTAAAACTAAGGTAAAATTTTCTTGTGTCAATATGGGAGACGTGAACAGAAATGTTATCGTGTTCTTTTTGAATAGTAGAATCAGACTTCTATTAATTTTATATGTTCTAAATCTTAAGATTTTCTACTCTGCCATTGTATGTATATTTTAATCAGAAAAACAATAGGAAAGGTATTAAATTAATATACATTTTATAAAGGTATAAAATGAAGTAATAAAGATATGTCTTTACATTGCAAAAAAAGAAAAAAAAATGTCCAGGGCTTTGAGCTGAGATGCAAGGAGGACCCAGACTTGGCAGGATCCCCCTCTGCATGTACTACCTGGTCTAGACATGAACCCAGAACAAGGGTGACTTTCAGGATTCCAACAGGGCACAATTCTCCACCTTCTAGGTCACTGTTCTCTGATAAAAATTATGCAAAGCACATACATAGTTTCGCCTTTTCCAGTAAACACACTGGAAAAAGGAAAATCAAAACCAGTAAAACAGTGAAGCTAATGTGAGTAATATATTTTAATCCGATATGTCCAAAATGTTAAGATTTCCACTGTGACACATGAAATGTGACCACATTTCAAGGGCTCGAGAGCCTCTCAGAGCTGGTTGCTACCATAGAGGAGAGTGTAGATAGAGATCATTCATAGCACAGCAATAGAGTGGACGGTACTGTTCAGGATCTCCTAGGCTATACTTTAGGAACATAATGAAATAATCCATTTGTCAGACTGAGTCCTGAGAATCGCATCTCTGCCTGGAATCTCCAGACCCAGAGTCAGTGTGTGACAAAACCACATCCCTGTTGCCAGGCATGGATTGGATGGTAGGCACTCAGTAAAGGTTTAATCATCTAAATTCTCCATCTTGCTATCTCCTTAGCCATCTTCTTTAAAATGTGAGAAACCGGGGCTCCTGGGTGGCTCAGTCAGTTGAGCGTCCGACTTTGGCTCGGGTCACGATCTCGCAGTCCGTGAGTTCGAGCCCTGCATCGGGCTCTGGGCTGATGGCTCAGAGCCTGCAGCCTGCTTCCGATTCTGTGTCTCGCTCTCTCTCTCTGCCCCTCCCCTGTTCATGCTCTGTCTCTCTCTGTCTCAAAAATAAATAAACGTTAAAAAAAATGTATAAAATGTGAGAAACCAATTAATTTAATGAATGTATAGGAATAATTTAAATTAACTAAAATAATTCAGCGCTCCCCTCACCTCCCCTTGAATCCTGGCCTCCAGACTTACATTGGAGTTTCTCTCTCTCACTCACTGTATTCACACCCTCTCAATGCCTCATTAGTCCAATATTACTGTTACTTAATTCAGGTACATACTAGATTATTGTACCTGGAGAGAGTACCTTCCCGGTTCTCTGGGACACATGATATTGGCTTCTGGTGGTCCCCAATCAGGGAGAAATTGGGCCCCCAGGGGACATCTGGCAAATTCTGGATACATTTAAGGTTGTCAACAGTGGGGAAGGCACCACTGGCATTTGGCAGGTTGAGGCCGGGGATGCAGCTAAACATTTTGTAAGGCATCCTGCAGCTCCTCACAAGACTTATCTTGCGCAAAATGTCAACAGAGCCCAGTTTAAGAAACCCTGTCTTAAGCCATGTCTATTAAGTCTCTTTAAGAAAAAGGAGGATTCCTCCCAATCTCTTTGAACCCAATGTTAAAGGGTCGATATCTATCTATCTATAAGGAATTAGGCACAGACCCCACTGGTGTGAATGCAATAAATATATTCTCATATTTAGATTTTGTAAAAAGTAATGAGGGCTTGTCTGGCTGGCTCGATCCGTGGAGTGTGTGACTCTTGATATCTGAGTCATGAAGTTGATCCCCAAATTGGGTGCAGAGATTACTTAAAAGGAAAATTTAAAAAAAATTTTTTAAATGTTTGTTTATTTTTGGGAGACAGACAGAGTAGGGGAGGGGCAGAGAGAGAGAGGGAGACGCAAAATCCAAAGCAGGCTCCAGGCTCTGAGCTAGTCAGCACAGAGCCTGACACACGGCTCAAACTCACGAAGCGTGGGATCAGGAGCTGGGCCGAAGTCGGATGCTCAACTGATTGGGCCACCCAGGTGCCCCAAACGTAAAATTTTTTTAATGTTGACTTGTTTTTGAGAGAGAGACAGACAGAGTGTGAGTGGGGGAGGGACAGAGAGAGACGGAGACACAGAATGCAAAGCAGGCTCCAGGCTCTGAGCTGTCAGCACAGAGCTGATGTGGGGCTTGAACGTGTAAAACAACAAATCATGACCTGAGCAAAGTCAGATGCTTAACTGGCTGAGCTACCCAGGGGCCCTGTTAAAAACTAAAATGTTTTAATGAAATGTAACAATCATTGTTTCGAGAAGTGTACTCTAAAAGCTCACTCCGTGGACACCATCATTTCTCCCAAGATATTTATTTCTCTCTGTGATTGCAAATATGTATTTTCAAGGATTTGTGAAGCAAACTGGACTGTGTGCAAAATCACAGGAAATTGGACAGTAACGTTTCTGTTTTGAAACTTCTGCTACCGAGTGTAACAGAAATGAGACCACTAATGTTACAATAAATCCTATCCTGCATCTTTTATCTAAACTAACATTCACATCAAAACTATTATTGATTAGCCATTTCACAGAATTTCCACCCCTTGGTAATCCTAGTAAAGTGTATGAGGTATAAATCTGTTGGTGGCTGGCAAAGGTGTGAACTCAGAGCATTTATAGTCCATTTAGAACAATGTCTCTCAAAGTAAAAAACAACCACCACTTCTCCATGTTGGCATTGTACGAGTTTCATATTTGCTTTCATTTATTCAGCTCAAGTTTGGAAATGTGTGAAAATGTACAAGAAGCAGGAGAATTGCAGACTTTACTTCTGAGGTAGGAAATTAGAAATAATTCTTAGATAATCTTAACATTTCCCCTTCTTGATCAGATGATGAAATAGGTGAGTCCTGATATGGTAGGGTGGCAAGAGGACCCTTTAACATAAGAAGCCCCTTCTGAGTCAATCTCATTTCAGAACTGCGTCCCCTTTGAAGGGAGTTGGGAACCAGAGAAGAATCTCCTAGAGGAGGAGTCCACTCTTCTGCAACCTCCTTTTTGCTGGTCAGTGTTCTACAGAAGGCACATGTGAGACGGCAAAGTCCAGGGAACGAATCCTTCTATGAATACAGCAAATGTTATTGAGGCCACCTCCATCACAAAGACAGTGTGTGCCCCTAGGGACACTGTATACGCCTGGGCTCTCTGCTCTAGGAGCTGTGGGTGGGAGTAGATTTTCAGTACCCAGGCTTGAGAGATGTCATGTTCTTTCTTTTCCCTAAACAGATCATGACTTGGACCGTTATACGAGATGTTGAATTGAGTTTCTCCCATTGATTGGTTCAACCTCTCAGCTGCTGCTGTGGGTCTGAGCCACCTCCAGGTTGTTCTGCGAGTTGGGAGGATCTCTCAGCCTAGACTGGCAATCGCAGGTGGAAATAGAATGAGACCCACCCATGTCAACTACACATTGTCTAGTAGCTCTATGGTAAAAAGAAACAAGTCAAAAATCAAATCATTGTAATGGGCAAAATGGTACCACTTCAACATGTATTTGATTTCAAAAATACATTGTTTTTAAAACCTCAACAAGAAAGTTTCTTCTTCTTCTTCTTCTTCTTCTTCTTCTTCTTCTTCTTTTTTCTTATTCTGTCCTCAGAATGAGTGTGCATGTCACACTCAGAGCACGGCTCAATTCAGAGGAGCTGAATTCCAGGGGCTCGATTTCCACAGGTGGTTGGTGGCTACAATATTGGACACTCCAGGTCTGGTCTATTTTCCCAGCTCAGGTCAAAGCTGAATGACCAACTGAGTCTTTAATTCTACTCAGCATCTCAAATATCAGAAGATATCAGAAGAGCAGCACCAAGAGTCACTTATGTTTATATTTGTAGTGTGTGGCATTTCCTAGTAAAGGGAGGACACGTAGTACGTACGTGACATGTCTATGCAAGCAAAGAGGATAAAACCCCACGCAGTCCTGTTCCTGTAGGTCCTTAGGAAACTCTAATATCACGCTCATTTTTCCACAGAGAGTGGGTATGGCTGAACATTTTAAAGAAGGAAGGAGATGTCTCGTCTGCCTCAGTTATCTTGAAAAACCCATGTTCCTAAAATGTGTTGATGTCCACTGCCTCCAGTGTGTCAATTCATGCCAGAAGGAGCCCTGTGAGGATGGTTTGTTGTGCCCATTTTTTCTGTGGTCACTCAGAAAGATAAGATCAAGACAGGTGGTCAGCTGGGGAAGCTGGTGTCCGAGATTGAGGACCTGGAGTAGCCTTGGAGAACTATTCTCATCCTTTTCACAGAAGGATGCTGAAATACCAAGGTGAGGCATCTGTCCTGTCCCAGGTCCTCTGACTCACGTCTGGGGGCAGGAGGTAGGAATCGGCCTTGGCTAAGTTAGATGTTGAAACACAAGGTCCAAGCAAACATAGGTGGCCCTTATAGACCAGATCCTTTCCTATGGGCAAAGAAAGCTTTACCACTCTCCCAGGGGGAAGCAGACAAGCTCCTCTCTACACAAAGCTGCAATTGGGGAAGCTAATGGAAACAATCACAAGAGGAAAAGCCCAAGTCCCACCCTCTGGGCCCTGTGAGGAACAAGAGGTCTAATGATACAGGGTGGTAAGAGTGGTGACCCTGCTCCCCACCCCACATGCAATACAGCCTATCATGACACCTGCACAGTCACAATGGACTGTGAAACTCTCCCCTCTTTTCCTCACTCATAATCCTTCATCCTAACACCCGTCAAACTTTGCCTACAACTTTCAATTAAAACACAATCTGTACGCGTCCTATTGAAATCATGAATTATATGTCTTTAGCATATTCCAGCAAGGTAAGGTCACAGAAGACACTGATTTTTAAAATATAATACAAGTTCTATTTCTTATATTTATTTACAAAATTGGAAAGAGAAATGTAAGTAACTGGAGAACCTTACTCCTTAACATATTCCAAGTTAGCACCGCATTGAATTTGCTTCAAAATTGTCTGCTCTCTTTGGTTTTTCTGTATATATGACAAATCTGTGGAATCCCAGCCTGAGAAATGGTGCCACAAGGTGACCCAGGGTGTCCAGAGGACTCAGGGTTTGAGGGGACGACTGGCCTTCGGCAACTCCCAGCCCGCACTGGAGGCTGCTGTGGCCCCTACTTAAAGACAGGCTGCTCTATGCCCATGAGGATGCGGAGCTGAGCCAAGGGAACCACCTTACTTGATTCACAGGGAGACCCCCGGCCTCTGTCCTCCTCCCTCTTTCCCCGGGAGCCTGAACTGGGAAAAACCCAGCCCACCCTGCACTATCTCACCTTGTTGAGTGGCTGATGTGCTCCCTGTTTACCTTGAGAGGGCTGGGCAGCATAGGGTCCTGCAGGACTGAGATGCTGAACCCTCCAGGGACACCTTTCCCAAAGAACACAATGTGACCTGCTCCATGTGGCCCTGCAGGGGCCTCCAGCCCCATCGACCAAATGCAGGAGTCAGTGGAGTCAGGAGTCAGTGGCCCAACAAAGTTAGGGCTAGGCAGGGCATGGCTATCTGTTCCCTGGGATATGTTGTCAGTACACCCTTCACTTGTGGCACGTGGCCATAACCTTCATGTCCTCCTGCAAGGTCACGTGCATTGTGGGCTGCCCCAGCTAGCTCCTGGGTGTTAAGGTTACCTGAAGGGCACTTGTTTGCCAGAATTCTGCACTTCCTCTTGCCTCTCTGCACTCCATTTCCTCCTCCTGTTCCACTCCATGCCCCTTCTTTCTTGATGCATTCTCTTTCATCCACGACAGGAGGATTTCTGGAATCAGATTCCTGATGGAATAATTCTTGTTTTAAAATTGTGTGATCTTGGTAGCTGAAAGGCAGAAGACAGTCATGTGATTGCAGAGGCCCCCATCCCCATCTCTGGGGCAGGAGAGCACCAAGACGGGCTCGGCCAGGGCAGACACAGGCTCCCAGTGAGGCCCTCCAGCAGAGCGATCCCAGCCCTCCTCATTCCAGCCTGGTGCCCAACCCACCACACAGGGCTGCTCAGCCCTGGAAACAGGGTGCTGCTGGGAGAGCTGGTGATGGGATGCTGGGGAGATTATATAGACACTGGAGATGCTAGGCCCTCCTGGGCCTGGATGGAACTGGGTCCTTCAGGATGGGAATCATACAAAGAGGGAGCAGGGAAGGGTCACACAGGAGACTTAAGTGCCGGAAATAAATAGAAAAGAGCCAGAAGTAGGAAGTAAATTATATGCAGATGGCTAGTGTCTGAATCCTAATCCTCAGGTTCTGTAAAACAGACTGCTGTGTGCACAAGGGCAGTGACAGTGATGGGGTGGCCGTGGGAAAGAGAGGATGAGGTCAGGGGAGGTGAGAACTCAGGCTGCTGCTTCTGGGATTACATCCCTGACCCCAGATGGCAACTGTGGCCTCACACTACAATCCCCCTGGGGCCCTCTTCCCACCTTTCTCCAATGTGATGAGGAGCAGGTCCAGGGACTCCAGGCCCTTCCTAGTCCTCAGATTCCATACCTGGGACCAGGAAGCAGCACCTGAGCCATGCCGTCCCTCCAAGAGGCAGTCACTGTCCCTAGGACTTTGTGTGCAATACACTGCCCGCCTCCCAAGTTCCCTCCCCAATGACCACCTGGACTCCTTCCTGCCTCCAGATTCCTGTCCATTTCACATCTCCTGGTCAGCCTCCACCTTTGTATTTTTCTCCAATATGGGGACAGTGGAACCCAAGTGTGCATGCCATGGCTGTACTGCCACCTTCCCTAACCAATCGATCCATCCATTAATCAATCCAGCCAAATCGAGGCGCACCTTCATGGTTGTGCTGGGCCGTAGGAGAAGACAATCCATTCCCCATACCGTGTGGCTGGCCTGTGCCTGCTCTGACCTTAGGTACCTGGGGGACACTGGACGTTCCCACAGCCCTTTCCTCCACATAAGTCCCAGCCCCTTAGGGACAGTGACCATGACATTAGAGGTAACATAACTTGCCCAAAGTCCCCCAGTCTATAGGTGAAGCGAGGGGAAAACATCAACAGGTGCAGCCATAGAAACACCTGTGCCTGCCAGCCTCTGCCCTGAGCACTGGAAGGAGTGGGGGAGGACCCAGGCAGGCACAAGAAAGATCACACGGAGGGCTGTAACCGTGGTGTGGGGAGCAGGCCCATTGCTGTGTGGCTGGAGGAGTGGGATCTGACAGGGGCAGGAACCCCAGCCCCACTGCCAAGAGCCTCTTTCCTGGGGCTGTTCACTCCCAGGAGACAGCTCGGCGGGGCCTGGAGACCCAGTGTGCGCGAGGGCCCAGCGGCATTCACACAGGCCTCTAGAAAGCCTGCCAACCAGGGAGTGTATCAGCGTGTGTGTGTGGTGGGGAGCTGCACAGAGGTCCCTTCCACGTGGAGGCAAGTACAGGATTTATTCGGCTCCAGGGACCCAGGATTTGGGTGAGGAGAGGAGGAGAGAACTTGCTCCAGGGAGCACCTCCCACCTCACTTCTTCAGACAGTCCCAGGAGCACTTGCAGGAGCTGGAGAGGAAACATTCTCTGTGATGCCCACCCAGGGAGCACCCTTTCACCCAGGGGCAAAGCTGAAGGTAGCCCATACAGGTGCTGCTCCGTGACCTGGAGGTGCAGAGGGAGAGGGTCCCCGGGTCCCCAGCACCCAGCTCACATGGAAGCACTTTGTCTCCGTTTCAAGTGTGCATGCCAGAATATGCCTCATCAGACCACCTCTGTCACAGATCACACCAAATCCGACCCAGTAAACTGCCCCTGCTCAAGTCCCAAGACGTGGGAACCTACCGTAACCAAGGCTTTGATGCTTGGCAGAGGCAGAGCAGAAGAGAGCAGGTCTTAGCGGAAAGAGAGACTTTAAATAACAAAGCAAGAAAAGATTGCGAACAGTACACCCTAAGCCAACAGACATAACAGCTCTTATTCCTACAGCATTAAAATATGAGAAGGACGCACATTTCCTTTTCTCTCTGATTTCATACCCAACTCCCTCAGTCTCCAAAACTGCAGGTAGAACATGACAGCTCCAAGAAACCATTTCCTGATACACCTGAGGGCTGTTCCCTACCTAGGGCTTCTTCATCCTCACTGCTCGAATTGTAGCTTCAGTGGACAATCCAATCTTTACAGACACAAGCATGAGCAAGCAGGGTACTAGAGACAGGGTCTCCCCTGTTCCTGCTGCTCCAGCTGAGGCCATGCTGGCCCACCCGGCATCAGCTGTCCTTCCTCTGGGTCCTCAGACCTTCCCTGGGCTCGGTGGCGTCAGAGTCCTTCAACGAGACATTGACCACACTTACAAACCTTCAAATGAGAGAAAGGATCCACCTTCACCTGGCACTTCCCCAGCTGCACTGGATCGTGATAGCTCTCACCTAGGCACGAACCAACCTGACCTTCCCACTGTGACGGACACATGTTGGGTTAGGTGGGTTCCATGAGCACACCCTGGGCCAGGCTCAGAGCAGCTGCCCAGGAGAGCCGTCTGTCGGGATGGAAATGCTCTGTGTTGTAAACATGCACCTGCTGGGTACCTGAACTGTGGCTAGTGTGATGAGGGATGGAATGTTTAACTTCATTTACTTTAATTAATGTAAACATGGGCCAGCACATCTGGCTAGTAGCTTCCCCCCTGGATAGTGCAGCTGTCGGATCCAAAGATGCAGAAGACATGACGTGCCTGCCCTGGGGGTGTCTGCAGAGGATTTGCTGGCCTGACACGATCTTTCATTAATAGGTTCTCAGGGCTCATACACATGTGCCAGGCACTCAATGGGTCCCTGGGGACGCTCAGAGAGGATGGTCACCACCCAAGCCCTAGAGGAATCCCAGCAGGGGCCCACTTGTAAGCAGAGTGAAGAGCATGACCCCCCACACCTGTGCTGGGTGTAATCAGAACAGCAGGGTAGGGGGGCACCTCACTGTCCTCAGGAAACCACCCCCCTCTCTCGGATCTGGACTAGAGCCGGGGCAGATCCCCAACTTAGTGTGGGGCCCAACAGGCTGGGACAAGCTGAGGAGGGACCTTTCCACTCCTGAACTAGATCCCAGCCCAGAGGTTTTACAAGAGGCACTTCCCAGTGCTGAGCACCGTGTGAGACAAGATTGAGGGAGATGCTGTCTGTGCCCTTGTAGTGACCACCCAGGGCTAGGGCTCCTGTGCCCACGAGTGGAAGGAAGGGTTAGAACGGATGGGGTTTAGAACCGAGAATTCCAATACCTGTCAGACAAACTCTCCAACTGATGTCCTCGGAGCCAGGGAAAGGTACAGCGAGGACTACCTTAACCCTGGGATCAGCCCCCACCACTTTGCTGAACTCCCTGTGCACTGGAGCCTGTGCCCCTCTCACCTCCTCTGCAACTAGAATGTTCTACAGCTGCCCTGGTCACGTGGGGTGAGATCCCTTGTGTATGAATGTGTTTCCAGCCAAATATCTCTTGGCCAACAGTGTGTAGACAAGGACTGGTTGTCAGGTGACCCCCAGAAGCAGGTGAAAAGTACAAACTGGTCCCCCCCGGCCCCCAGTAGATCAGGCCTGGGAACCTCCTTGTGTCTGGCCTGGCTCTGGTTCCATCTCTGTGATGTGTCCTGGGTGGGAGAACAGGAGACCTGACTCCACTGTCTGCCCCTCCCCAGTGTCAATGAAGGAAAGAGTCTCGTAGATGGAGAAGAGGCTGGGGCAGGAAGGAAGGCCCTCTCCCCGGGCTTTTAGGACGATGTCCATGCGGTGCTCTCACCCGGCACCCCGGCTCGTCCTGCCTCATCCCTGCTCATAAGTGGTACCCAGGCAGGGGATGGGTGAGAGACAGTCCATGGGGCTTAGGGCCGAGTGTCTCATCGCAGTGCCTGGCTCCCCATCCACAGGCTGTGCTAGTCCCCGTAATCCATCACCCTCTCTGGCCTCCCTTTTCCCAGAGGCCAATTAGATACCATTAGGGCTCCTTCTCTTAAATTAGGATTGACCCACCTGCCATGGGGTTAAGGAAACAGCCTGTTCAGAGGTGAGATCTATCATTAAATGAAGTGGTTATTGACCCAATAATGGTGATTCTGAAACAGTTTTGTCCACTTAGAATGCTGGGAACACTTCCTAGCTGGCAATGGGATTTCCCCCCAAGTTTATTAGCATACAACGAACTGTGCACACTCAAAGTGCAGAATTTGATCATGTTTGAAGTACACATAATTGCAGGAAACAATGGTTATGGGAATTTTCACTTAGAAGCTGATGTTGTCAACTGTGTTTTTGGAGGGGACACCAGTCTAGGGAGACACACACACACACACACACACACACTCAGAGCCACACCACCTAGATTCACACAGGGAAGAGCCCACCACCATACACAAACCCTCACCACCCAAAGGGAGCAAAAGTGCTTGTGAAGAAATGGCCATGGTTCTTTCCCTATAGTGTCAGCCTCGTTCCCCACATCCCCAGCCCCCGTTCCCAGCAGGCACCCAGAATCGGGGTGGCACTCCCAATGAAAGCCAGCAGGAAAGCCCCGCATCTCTCACCACCTAGATCTTTCCCCAGCAAGTGTGGGACTCTGCAGAACTTACTATTTTCACTTAATCCCGAGACCACCTGCAATGGCAGAAAAGCATGAGGATCAGATCGCTCCCATGTGTCCTCTGGGTGACTTTAGAGACCTAGCCGGGAGACCATCCAGTAGAAGCCCCAATGGCCAGAGTAGAGAACGCTGCTGAAAATTCCTGGATCACGTCCTCTCAAGTCCGTGTCGGTTGCCAATCATGAAATTCTTAATCCGATGAGGGGGGATTTCTGCTAAGGAAAGCCCTGCCCCCCTCAACTCCCCCCCCCCCCCACACACACACACACAGTCTAGGAGCCGGTGCAACCCTTCACAAACAGCCGCATGAACTAGATGTCACTGGTAGGACTCGGCACCCATCCCCAACAAGAAACTGATAAATATCGACTCTGATGAGCATGCCCACATTTTCACACATGAATTCAACTGAAAGAAAGAAACCTAGAAAGCAGGGTTTGTGTCTCAGACAAAGGCAGGTCAGCTCACCGTGGCATTGGACCGGGCCTTTGCCTCGGCCCTGTCCCAGGATGCTGCTCCGCCAGGCCCTCGGGGGGCAGCCAGGAGGACACAGGGTAACTATCACTCAATGGTGGTGCTGCTGTGCTCACGTAGGGGGTTCTGCTTGACATGACACGGGCCCAGGCTGCCTGGCAGCAACGGGTTAACAAGCAAAAACTGAGCTGTTCTGGGCCACCCGTCTTGGTGAAGGAAGGAGGCAAAGGAGCGGGGCGGGAAGGGAGAGAGAGGCAGAGTCCGGGCTGATAACAAAGCGCATATTGAGTTCCTGTTTGTCACTGTCCCCGGCCATTAGGCTCACACAACCCAACGCTTCCAGGGCTTG
The DNA here is from genome assembly GCF_018350195.1 of Panthera tigris. Lineage (NCBI taxonomy): Eukaryota > Metazoa > Chordata > Mammalia > Carnivora > Felidae > Panthera > Panthera tigris. The sequence goes on from NC_056671.1 coordinate 27,631,417, forward strand.
TGGTGATCCTCTTATTAAATGCCCTAAAGTATCTCCCTGAGTCTTATCTGCTTTGGGCCAGAGGCTGAGGAGTGAGCCCAGCACTGACAGGTGTTGACCTACATTGTCCGAGGTGGCCTCACACTTCTCAGAAACTGTGGGCCGACTGGGAGCACAGGGCTTGCTACGCGCATTTCACACTAATGGCCGTGCCGAAGTCAGCTGAATGCACTTGTGGCTGCGGGGGGCTGCGTGACCGATGAGGCCACCTTGTAAGGCTGGCAGGATCTGGGACCTGGGTGGACTCTGGTGCTCCAGGCATGTTCCCAGATGCCGTAACTCCCTCGCCCCACGTCGAGTGCGCGTGAGGAGTGCAGGTCAGAGTCCAGAGCCGCAGCCACGTGCCTGGGGGCCACATGGTAGCTCCTGAGCTTGGGCCCTTCATCTCTGCACCTCAGCCCCTCTCTCCGAGGGGTGGGGAGAGAAAGCCAACACCAGCACAGCTGTGGCAAGGGGTGAACAAGACAATGTATGCAAAGCGTGCGGGGTGATGGGGTTCTTTCTGAGAAAAAGGACCAGCGTTGTGACGTCTACATGGGGCATATATCTACTGGGGAAACACATGCTCTTACCCACAGGCACTGCCCGCACCACACGTTCACACCACGCAGACGCACACAGAGACCCTGCCCCTGAGGCCCATACACACAGACCCACACCGTGTAAGGGAGCGTGGCTTTTCCCAGGGACTGTAGCACTGGCCATGGTTCTTATCTGGAAAACCGGTCCTTACAGAAATGTCCCCTTTCCCAACAGGAAGCTGGAAACAAGGTAAACTTCCAGACTAAAACCAGCAAGAAAGCCCCACCTTTCCTTTCTTAAGGATTTTTCCTCCATAGGTAAGTGATTCTAAAACACATACCATTTTCACGGGGCCTTGAGTCCCCCTGCAATCACAGAAATGAAAACACAGTGAGAGTCAGGTCATACTGTATTCTGCTTGCATGGGGCTTTTGTTCTCTTGGTGAGTCTAGAAAACCAGATGGGAAAAAGCAGTTGACTCAAGGGAACCCAAAAGCAAGAGCAGAGCAAGTGTACTTATGCCAAAAGGCACCAACTTTTCCTGGACAGTAGGTCTCAGGTCCATTTTGATTGGCAATTATAAAATTCTTTTCCAAGGAAGAGAAATGCCAAGATGTTCACTGCTGTCCAGTTTGGAATGGATGCTGTCATTTTGGAGTGCCCTCTTGACTCAGGTATCTGTTGGTAAGAAACTCCCAACTGACACTCTCCCCACCATGGAAACTGCATATGCCATCCGTAATATACATTGTCAGATCGTCCTGCATGAAATCCATCAAACCTGAAATAAACCGCCAAAGCAACGTATCGATCTCAAAGACAGGAGACCTTACCTTGGCATTAGATGGAGCCTCTTCGTCTGCTGTGTCAGGAGGAATTTCTTCTATAGGCCCTGGGGGGGATCTAGAACGACGTGCCAGTCATGAGTGGTGCTACTTGGCACTTAGGCAGCTTTGGTCGACTGGGCATGGAAGGGGGCTTATGGAGACGGTTAGTTAATAACCATGACCAGGGTTTTCCTTGGTGGAAAAGGAAGGCAATGGGAAGAAGCAGAAGAGAAATGAGAAACAGAGCCTTTTGACTTTCCAGTAAAGGCTAAGTCACCGTGAAATGTTCATGATTGCAACTGTATGACATTTTGGAAAGGGCAGATCTGGAGAGACACTAAAAAGACCAGGGGTTTCAAGGAAAGAGGAAGGGGTGAACAGGTGAAACCAGGGGATCATTAGAGCAGTGAGACTCTTCTGGTTGGTTGATAGCAGATATTCAATATTTTTCCAAAAAAAGGACATAGAAATTGGGGCACCTGGGTGGCTTAGTTGATTATGAAGCATCTGACTCTTGATTTCGGCTCAGGTCATGACCTCACAGTGTGTGGCTTGGAGCCCTGCGTCAGGCTCTGCACTCACAGCTTGGGACTCTCTCTCCCCCTCTCTCACTGCCCCTCCCCCACTTGCACGTGTGCATGCTCTCTTTCCAAAATAAATCTTTCAACAACATAGAAACGTACAACACAAGGAGTCAATGTCAATGTCAAGTACCAATATTGGTTCCCTAATGGTGACAGGTATAGCACAAAACGATTAGGGGTGAGTAATAAAAGAAATAGGATGGGGGGAGAGGATAGGGCATAGGAGAACTTTCTCTGTTATCTGCTCCATTTTTATGTTAATCTGAAGAGCTTTAGTAGTTACAGAATAATTTAATTAATTAAATAATTTATTTTTATTAATTAAGAATTACTTTTAAAACACCTGGTTTATTAATTTGAAAATAATCTGGCAGCCCTGTTTTCAGGGAGAGATCTAGCTCCACTAATGTTCAGCAACCAGTTAATATGCAAACATTAGCTTGAGACATTGTTTCCCATGCAGTGTCAACAAGGCTGAGTTGTTAACCCATGTTTACTTCCGTGGTCATAGCGTTACTGTCTGTCTGACACCATCAATGAGAACTTTTCACATGTGGAATAAAAGAGCATATGGCATAGCATCTTACACTTTTCCATTATACGGGTACACTGAATAAACTTCCATCAGTATTGAGTTTGATTAATGATTGAATTTCCACAGTACCTTCCATTGGTTTGTTTGCGGGGTGCACCCTGGGGTGCAGCAGGATGCTGTTTTTGTTACCCACTGCTGGGGGTGAGGTGTGTGTCTTCTTAAATGAGGAACACATTGTCTTTCCATATCCATCTCATACCATTCTGGGGAATGCATTCACACGAGAGCTAGTGGGCACCTGGCCGGCAGAAGATCACAGTGAAAGTAGTAATGACTTATTCACAGTTCAAACTTTTGATCTCCTGTGCATGAGCTGATCCTGCGCTCCAGGATCTTGCTGTGTGCACTTAAAAAACCCAGCAGATATGGGTGCCTGGGTGGCTCAGTCGGTTAAGTGTCCTGACTTCAGCTCAGGTCGTGATCTCACAATGCCTAGGTTTGAGCCCCGCGTCAGGCTCTGGGCTGACAGCTCAGAGCCTGCAGCCTGCTTCAGAGCAGGGCCCGGGGACCCCTATCTTATAGTTGCCGGCATGGAACCTTAGAGACCTTCAGAGATTCACAACACCGATGAGTGATGGATCTGGGACAGGAATGCAACGGGTTCCCAGGGACAGAGATCCCCGAACCCCCAAGCAAGTCCTTTGGATCATGCCCTTGACTCCTGAGGGCTTCCCTCCTGACTCCTGACTCCTTGACTCCTGAGGGCTTCCCTCCCTTCAATCCTCAACTCCTCCTGCCCCAACGTTCCTCCTGGAGGAGGCGTCTGAGCCAAAAAAGCGGCCTGAATCACAGCTCAGCCTCTTCTCTGTGTCTACCAATCCCTGACCCAAAACATGACACTGTTTTCCCCAAACCAAGCCCCACTGAAGGAGCAGGGGAAGCCCAGCCGTGCACATCCTGCCCCCACACCTTCACACCATCAGCCACCTCATGTGGCGCCTTCCCCAATGGCCAGTTGAGCACCATCAGTGGCCAGGCGTCTGCTCGGCTCCCAAGCTGACTCAGAAGCCAGGACGTCCCAAACCAACCGTCACATGATGGCTCTACCAAGAATTAGGTTCCCTTCAACTGGCCAACCCTGGCTGAGCAGCTAATGTGAACCAACTGGGAACGTGGCCTGTTGGGCTGGTGCTTTGGTGGTTTATTGAATGAAGCCTGGGACTCTCAGTGTTTCACTGACTGTTGGTCTGAGTAACCGTCCAAGCAGTCTGGGCTAAGGCCCGCCTGACAGCAGGGAGGGGTTGTACTGGCTCTGAGAGGGCACCTTCCCTGCTCCTTCCTTTCTCTCCAAAATCCAGGCTGTAGGACTCCTCATCCATCCCTAGACCCTTCAGGGACAGGGGACAGAGTCCCATCTCCTCTTAGATGGTCCACTCCTTTCCCACAGCCTGTGACCCCACTCCAGGATTTTCCGAAGGATCCCCAGACCCTCACGACCTCTGCTACCAAATGTTTATTTCATGAACCTGAAAGCACTGTCCCTTCTCACCACTCTCCCAGGCAGACAAGGCCAGGAGAGAACGCTGCTTTGTTCTGGATTCTTTTGGCAGAAGGCAGAGGGGAAGGGCTGTGGGCAGGGGTGTGAGGGAGGGCAGGGGGGTGGTGGGGAAAGGGGAAGGGGCAGCATTCTTGAACATTCCTGTAGAGACCAGCAGAGCCAGGAAGGACCCAAGGAAGGACCTGGTGTCCAGAGGGACGCAGGCCCAGCTGCTGACGGGCAGCCCAGAGCCATGGAGACGCCCAGCTGTGCCCTGCACAGAGCCTTCTCCTGTCCGGGCATCCTGAGCGCTGGGGACTTGGGGGCAGCGGAGGCAGTGCCCTTAGCTGGACACAGTACAGATGGAGCAGAACAGGGCAGATGGGCCTCTGAGCCTGCGGACCCGGAGACCCAGCACCTGGGGAGGCCAGGAGGGCGGGAGGCAGGGAGAAGGCTGTTCCGGCACTGGCCCTGAGTCTTGGGTCCTGTTAAGGGGACCTTGTCTAACCTCCTGTGCTGAGGCCACCAGCTCATGCGGGTCACATTCCTGGTTTCTGTGCCAACGTCTGTCCCAGCCTCTGAAACTTTCTCTTCCAAATGTCCTTCCCTTCCACTAGATGCTGCTCTACCGTCCCTTACAACACCCCCATTTCTGATTCCTACGTCCTCGTGTGGACGAGGCATGGAGGTGATCTGGGGAGTCCTCCCCATTCCCTGGAAGGTGAGTGGAGATCCGAGTGTTTACCTGGGCTCCTTGATATTATGGTGACAATATTAACTCCCAGAGCTAGAGCTGGAAAGGCACTCAGCCTGAGTCAGGCTCTTTTCACCTGTCAGCTTCTTAACCACCCCCAGGCCCCTTGAAGTTAGTTCCTGCCCTACATTTCCAGGAAACTGAACCTCAGAGAGGTGACACGACCTGCCCAGAGCCACACGGCACGTGAGTGGACAGGCTATGATTCGCACCAAGGTTCCTAGGTTCCAAACACCAGAGACTGAACCACTTTTCTGTCCCATTGTCTAAGGCAGTGGCTAATGATTGAGTGCCTTCTATGTGCTGGACAGCAGCCAAAGCTTAGAGAATGGAGATAAATAAGACAGACTCACTGTGTCCCATCTCCTGGGAACCTAGCCCCCACATGTCCCCAGCATCTAGCACAGAGCTTGGCACAGACTGAGGCCTCAGTCAGTGACGGATAAATGAACAGGTATTGGTTATACAATAAGCACTCAAGTCTGAAGACTTTTTGTGGTCCATCCCAGGGAAAGTGCAGGACAGACGATGTCCTGGGACCTCACGTTTTTCCCATCCAGGCATCTGTCTGGGTCCTCAGGCATCTGTTCAGGTCTGTCGGCTTAGCCCCACTGGACCATCCCAAAGGCTCCTCACGGTCCTGGAGTGCCACTTTCTGTAAAACAGTGGTTTAGGATGACTTTTCCAGTGGCACATGCTTCTTCATTTTTCCCAGTGTTTCTCGATTTCTTGGGGGCCTTAAACAGTATAGAGAATATGGTGAGTTCTGTAGATGCCTCCCCCTGAAAAGCACACGTGAGCCTGTAGTTTACATCCAGTTTCAGGGGCTTCCTAGACCCTAAGTTAAGAATCTCAGTTGTAGAGGATCTTGAAGACCACCGACATTCAAAACCAACAGAACCGCATCTCAAAGGGTGCCATGGATTCAATCAGCAAATTCGTATCAAATTCCCACCATGCGCTGTGTATCATGATGGGTTCCGGGGACCTCAGGGGACAGCTGCAGCATCCAGGGGAGTCAGGAGGCAGCTCCTGGGAAGCAGGAATCCAGTCAGCAGCCTCTGGGCTCCCAGGCCATGCCTACAGAGTGGCCTCCAGTGGCTTCCGTAGATTCCCACGTCCCTGAGGTGCCTGTGACTTTTCTCCCTCCTGGTCCCTCTCCATTAGAGTCCTCGGGAGCAGGCTTATCCAAAGATGAAGGTGGACGATTCTGAATGTAGGCACTGTCTTTAGTGCTTCTGCTCCAGAGTATATCCCACAGGTGTGCAAGTTCAGCTGCCAACTTAGTGTTACAAGTTCAAAGCCACCCTCATCCTAACTTCCTCAACAAAATGTCAGGAACCTCTTCCTCTCCTTTTTGTTGCTAACAATAATCATGACAACCACCAATAATAACAAAAGATTTAGCCATTCATTGGGCACATGTGTATTGCCCCTTTGGGGGAACCTGGGACTATGGGGTGAACAGGATCCCAGGTGCCCAGGTGGCTGAGGGGTAGGGGTGGGGACAGGATGAGTTGATGCCTGGCCACAAGTGCCAATCTACATATCGTAGGGTCTGAAACTGCCAGAATTTTGAAGATCGCTTTGAGGAAAAAATTAAAACTGCAAAAACAAATTTCGGTTCAAAAGTGGCAAACTGCGGCGTTAAGAAAAAGTCAAAATATTGGCGACATTACAAAACCCAGAAAACAATGCTTTCCTGTATTGCCTGCCAAACGTATAACACTTCCTCTCATTTTTTTTTTAAATTAAAAAAAAATTTACTTTGATGTCATGGTCTTTGATCGCTTCTCCATAGGGCAATGCTGTTTCTAATATGTTCAAAAGAACAAGTAAGCTAGGATTGCAGTCTTTCTTCTAACATAGAAGATACCAACTTGTTCTTTCTTAGTTTAGAAAGCAGTGTCAGTGTTGGGGTGCCTGGGTGGCTCAGTCAGTTAAGCATTCGACTCCTGATTTCGGCTCAGGTCATGATCTCACAGTTTTGTCAGATCGAGCCCCATGTTGGGCTCTGTGCTGACCCTGCAGAGACTGCTTGGGATTCCCTCTCTCTCTCTCTCTCTGCCTCCCCTGCTAGTGCTCTGGCTCTCTGAAAATAAATAAACTGAAAAACAAACAATGTCAGTGTCGCAGATCATCATTTGTAACACCATCTAAAATTTTGAGATTGTTGCCAAATTTGGGAAGGACTTTCCTGAACTTCTATCATTATGTGATAATGTCCATGATCTGAGCATTTTGAGTGTTCCTTGTGAACTGATTAACTGTTAATACTCTTTGAGGTAATCACATTCAGTAACTAATTGGTCATCAATGTAAATTTGTAAAGAGTTTTCTATTATCTTGATTTTGTGTGAAACCAGTCAGTCAGAACTTTTTCTATTCCTTCAATAGGTTAAGATTTACTCCACTTTCTTAAGTTGACTATCAAATAATCCAAGAGCCTAATCTTTGATTCTGTTTGAAATTTATCTCTTCCTCTTCATGAATGGTGACTTTTGATATGAAAACTTTGTGTTAGAATCCTCATTGCTTGGTGCATTTATAACGATATATGCTGCACTATTGAGTTTACTCCAGTAGGAATGGATACCAGCATAATTCTGTTGGCTCAGTATGTCCTAACTGAGCACTCCAACTTGTTCATTAAGGAAAAAGTTCAATCCTGAGTATTTGGGGCCTGAAAACTGTGGCAAAAAGGTATTGGATAGGAAATGTTTTCCCTTGGTGATTAAGGACACACACACACACACACACACACACACACACACACACTACATATCCATTTTCTCCATCATTTCCTAAAAGGGAGGCTATCCTGATACACAGAGTAAGAAGGACATAACTTTAGAAAAAATGAACCATAGCCCTTTCCAGGCAGGGACAGTTGGTAACTTGTAACACTGGTTTATGGATTTCAGTCTTGTTCCATTACCTCCTAGCTGTGTGACCTTGGGTAAGTAACCTGGCCTCTCTGTGCCTCACTGCCTGCTCCAGGTCCTTGGGAGGATGAAGCAATCTAATCAGCCACAAGCTTAAACTACTGCAGCTGGTAGTTGCCTTTGTGGTCATTTACGGACCAACAGTGCCACAAAGTGTCCTTTCGTTCAGGCTTCAGACAGGCCGCTCCTGTGCAGCAAAAATGAGTGGGAACCTTGTGCATCCGCCAAGGCTGAGGCCCAAGCAGAGGAAAAGGCCATAAATGTTCACGGAATCCGGAATGAAGTTGGACCTCCCCATCACACTCAAGGCAGAAGTTACTTCAGGGGCACCTGGGTGGCTCAGTGGATTAAACATCCGACTCTTGATTTTGGCTCAGGTCATCAGCCCCACACAGCACGGAGCCTGCTTGGGATTCTCTCTCTCTCTCTCTCTCTCTCTCTCTCTCTCTCTTCCCCCCCCCCGTCTCTCTGCCCCGCCCCCCCACTGGCAGCTCCCCCCACCAAAATAAATAAATAAATTTTAAAAAGGATTAAGACGGTAAATTTCATATTATGCGTATTTTAGCACAATTTAAAAAACGAACGCAGCAGTACCACAAAAGACAACACAAAGTTAAAAGTTAAGACACAGACTTTAAGAAAAAACATTTGTGACTCATATGCAAATAAGCCCACAGACTATATAAATAACATTTCTCTATAAATAGGAAATGATTAAAGATCAAGTGACAGAAGAATAAAATACAAATGGCTATTAAATATATGCAAATATATGCAATCTCACTAATAATTTGAGAAAAAGAAGTTAAGAGGAAAAATTATTTCTCAATCACCAAATTGACTAATTATGATTGATCATATTCTCTGCAATCAAGGCTATGGGTAAATAGGAATTCTCATATACTGATGGTGGTACCCTAAATTTGTGATTTCTTTTTGGAAAGCCAATCTTTCATTTTTACCAAAATATTAAATATCCACACCTTTTCCTTCGTATTCTATTTCTAAGATCAATCATTGAAGAAAAAAATATAGCTTATGTAACAACCAATGAATATATAGCTTATGTTCCATTCAGTATTATTGATAATAGTACATAACTGATACCAATGTGTCTCTCAATAATAAATAAACGTTAAAAAATTAAGAATTAAAAAGAAGACATCATTATAGGTACAGCAGAGATAGAAAAGACAACAAATGGATCTTATGAACACATTTATGCCAATACATTTGAACAATGTGTACCAAATGTACAAAGTCTTTGAAAAACACAAATTTCCCAAATAGATTCTTTTTTTATAACGTTTATTTTTGACAGAGAGAGAGGGGGGAGGGGCAGACAGAGAGAGAGAGGGAGACCCAGAATCTGAAGCAGGCTCCAGGTTCTGAGCTGTCAGCACAGAGCCTGACATGGGGCTCGAACTCACAGACTGTGAGATCATGACCTGACCCGAAGTCGGAGGCTTAACCCACTGCGCCACCCAGGCGCCCCCAAAACTGATACTTAGAGAAATGTGACCTCTAAATAGTCTTATAGCCATTGAATAAATGTAATCATAGTTTAAAAGCTTTTTTTTTTCTGTCTGTTTCTCTCTCTCTCTCTCCCTCTCTCTCTCTCTCTCTCTCTCTCTCTCACACACACACACACACACACACTAGTCCTTATTGGTATTATTGGCTAAATACCAAAATTTCATTGGAGATGTCATTCTAATCTTATTGTAATAGTTCCATGAAATGGTGAAAAGGGCTACTTTCCAAACCATTCGATGAGAACACTGTGATCTTAATACCAAAATCAGACAAAAACTAAGTAGAAGAAAGAGTAACTATAGGCCAGTCTTCCTGTGGATCACTGATAGACAAAAGAAACAGGAGGAGAAGACATTGACCCAGTCTTCAAGTCAAAGAACCTAACGCAACCCAAACCAAACCAATTTAGTGTATGGTTGAAGAAAACATACCCTGAAGTGCTAAAAACTGTTAATGCCTTTAAAAATATTAGATAAACAAAGACTGCGGTGGGGGACGGCTGCTGGAGAAATTCTCATGAAGGAAGTAGGATAGGAAATAACCATTTCAATTAACAACGCAGGCAACAACGGATGTTGGTGAGGATGCAGAAAAGGAGGATCTCTTTTGCACTGCTGGTGGGAATGTAAACTGGTGCAGCCACTCTGCAAAACAGTATGGAGGTGCCTCAAAAAGTTAAAAATAGAACTACCTTACGACCCAGCAATTGCACTACTAGGTATTTATCCAAGGGATACAGGTACGCTGTTTCGAAGGGGCACATGCACCCCGATGTTTGTAGCAGTGCTATCAACAATAGCCAAAGTATGGGAAGAGCCCAAATGTCCATTGATGGATGAATGGATAAAGACAATGTGGTATACACACACACACACACACACACACACACACACACACAATGGAGCATTACTCGGCAATCAAAAAGAATGAAATCTTGCCATTTGCAACTATGTGGATGGAACTGGAGGGTATTATGCTAAATGAAATTAGTCAGAGAAAGACAAATATCATATGACTTCACTCATACGAGGACTTTACGACACAGAACAATTAACACAAAGGAAGGAATGCAAAAATAATATAAAAACAGGCAGGGGGACAAAACATAAGAGATTCTTAAATATGGAGAACAAACAGAGGGTTACTGGAGGGCTTGTGGGGGGATGGGCTAAATGGGTAAGGGGCATTAAGGAATCTACTCGTCATCATTATTGCACTATATGCTAACTAACTTGGATGTAAGTTAAAAAAAAAAATTAAAATCTGAAAAAAAAAAAAAAAAGAACCGTTTCAGGGGCACCTGGGTGGCTCAGTCAGTTGAGCGTCCGTTGAGCATCTCGCTCTTGATTTTAGCTCAGGTCCTGATCACAGGGTGTGGGATAGAGACCTGCGTCAGGCTCTGTGCTGAGCATGGAAGCTGCTTGAGATTCTCTCTCCCTCTGTCTCTCTCTCTCGCTCTCTAAAAACTGAAAAAAATAAAAATAAAAAATAAAAGAAATAACTGTTTTAGAAATGTCTTTAAAAAGCAGTCTTTGTTTTCTCTCCACAAGGAAGGAGAAATATGGTATTGCATGTGTGGGGAGCTTGGTATATGTGGGTAAAAGTGAAGAAACCTACCTGGCTGGAACAGAGGATGTATTAGGGGCATATAGAAATAAGATAGGAGGAGAAGATGGGGTGCCTGGGTGGCTCATGTGGTTAAGCGTCCCACTCTTGATCTTGCCTCAGGTCTTGAACTCAGGGTTGTGAGTTCAAGTCCCATGTTGAGCCTACTTAAAAAAAAAAAAAGATAGGAGGAGAAGATATGATTGTTTAATCACAATCAAACAAAATTGATTTGTTGAACACGGTGGCTATGGAAGGAGTGTTTGGAACTGTCAGCCCAACAGCTGACACACAGATCCATGGGATTGATGATGGATGGACAGACAGACTCATAGACACACAGATGAGGGGATGGATTTCATCTTTGACAACTTGTTGGGAAGGTAAAATTATGAAGGTCACTTAGCCATAAATCTAACAGATTTTGGGAGCACCTGGGTGGGTCAGTAGGTTAAGCTTCCGACTTTGGCTCGGGTCATGATCTCACAGTTTGTGGGTTCAAGCCCCGCATTGAGCTCTGTAGTGACAGCTCAGAGCCTGGAGCCTGCTTCAGATTCTGTGTCTCCCTCTCTCTCTACCCCTACCCCACTCGTGCCCTGTCTCTCTCTCTCTCAAAAATAAACAAACATTAAACAAAATTTAATCGTTTTTCTCAGAGGCTGAATTTGGTGACATTGAAAGACACACCCCAAGCCAGGCACACAGAGTCCCACCATGAAAACCAATTGTGAACCGGATAGTATTTTCTTCAGGACCATCCTCAGCTTCTTCCTGTTTTTTCTCTTCTGCATCTATATCGATTTATTCCTCTGAACTGTTCTGCAGAGCCCATCCGGCATGGGCGATACAGCTGCCCAGAGACCACAGTCGAGTACGTGAGTGATGGGCAAATGTTTACAGTTCTATAATGTGACCTCCCAAAAAGTCATTCTGAAATTTCCTGATCATTACTAGTGAGGTCATATGCATGATGAAAACGCTGCCATTCCTGTCCCCCCCACCCCCACCAAAGAAGATGTCCTAGCCTGCGACCTCACCCTCCTCCTATCCTTATGAAAACTTCCCATTTGGTACAACTCCTTGGAGCATCTCTCTGCTTGCTAGCTGCAATGCTGCCGGATTTGTGGACTGCTTAATATAGTGAATTAGATCTCCAAATGTACTCCAGATTTCGTTTTGTTGTTATTTTTTTTTTAATTGAGGTAGAGTCGGCATACAATGTTGTGTTTCAGGTATACGACATAATGATTCAGCAATCCCGTACATCACACAGTGCTCCCCATGAATTTGATTTTGAACATCACCAATCAAGATGCCTACAGATCCGAGGTCTGTGGTCACATGATCTCATGGGAAGGAGGATCCCACTGTGCTGCCTTTCCCAGTGTTTATGTACAGTGCAGCTGGTTTGAGATGAAGGATACCCCCCAGAACACACACTTCCTTCCTCCCAGCATGAGACAGATTCAGAGTCTGAGGCTGTGGGTGAAAGTCATTGCCAGTGAGGAGGGGTGGCCTTGACAAGTACATTACAATCTGGTTGTGTTTCACGAGCCATGGTGTAGCTTCTGGAGCCACGTCATGAAAGTCCTGCCATGTGAGAACTCCCTCAGAGAGCTAAGCCTCTTGCTTTAGTTCAGCGGAGTGGGGGGATACAAAGTCCAGAACATTCAGCTCTACAATGGGGGCAGGTGCTCAGGTTGCCCTACTACCAGTCCTCGAGGCTGAGACTTGATCTGCTTGCATCCTCGCAGAAATACCCTCCACTCTTAGCATATGTCATTTTATGGATGTGTTCTGTCTCACAGATATTTCTAGGATGACCTTTCAATACCACTCGAGACCTAAGAATGACTTTATGCCTCAGTATAATGTGAGGTCCTTTATGCCAGTAGCATCCATGCCTAAGGGGTTGCCTCCATCCTTGGAATCAGGAAGTATTCTAATCCAAAAATGCAGCTGTCATCTGAGAGAGCTGCACAGAATTCTCTCAGAAACTCCAGCCTGGTGGTGTCTGGGTGGCTCAGTCAGTTAAACATCTGACTGCAGCTCAGGTCATGATCTCATGGTTTGTGGGTTCGAGCCCCGCATCAGGCTCTGTGATGACAGTTTGGAGAGCTCCCTCTCTCTCTCTCTAAATAAATAAATAAACTTTAAAAAAAAGAAAGAAACTCGAGCCTGGTGTGGGGGCTTAGTTGCTTACACTAGCATTTGAATCAGAGGGGAGATTTTCCACTGTCCTCTTGGAATACAAAACTCTTTTTTCCTTATATTTAGTTTTGGGAGAGTGCAAGTGGGGGAGGGGCAGAGAGCGATCCTTAGAGGATCTGAGGCAGGCTCCTCGCTAACAGCAGTGAGCTCCATGTGGAGCTTGAACGCAGGAACCACGAGATCATGACCTGAGCTGAAGTCGGACGCTCAACCAACTGAGCCACCCAGGCACCCCCATAACTCTTGAATCTTTACTGCATAGGTGGGCTGAGGCAAAGCAACGGGCTCCCATTTATTATGGGCAAATCAACTGGGCAGAGGATGGTCTTGCCAGTGTTCATCTAAGAGCTGGTGGTCGGACGCTCAACTGACTGAGCCACCCAGGCGCCCCTGACTTATAACTCTTATAGACAACCCCAATTGCCAGAGTTGATCTGATTGTCATTACCTTCCTGATGACATGCAGGAATCTGCCAGGTTCTTTCTGGGCCAAAAAAAAAAAAAAAAAAAAAAAAAAGGAGTGGAGGGCAGTGGGAGAGAAGGTGGTATTTAAGTTGGAAAACTGGGGATACACAGTCAAAAAGCGGTAGACAACTAAATGCAATTTGGATATACAGTTTGTACATATACTGGACCTACACACACATTCTTGCATGAACTTACGTATGTATGTATTTATTTACACCTGAAATGAGAAGACACAATCACACACCAAAATAAACCTAATGGAAGAGGCTGACAAAATGGAAGGTGAAAAACTAAGGTGGTTCTTTAAGAAATCAAGATAGCAGCTAAGCGGCTAAACCACCAAGAAGCCTAATGAAGACAAAAAGAAAGCACGGAGAATCTTTGCAAAGATAATGAAGAAATGATCACAGAGAGGGAAAGGATGAGAAGAGGAATAATTAGCAGGCCTCTGCAAAGTAATGGAGAAACCTGGGTAAAAGGGATGGTTGTCTACACCACCTTGCATAAAATCACATCAATTGCTCCCTCTCTGCTTCCTTCATGTTTCCCTCCCACACCTTGTTCCCACGCCTCTGCTTCCAGGAGATAGATCACATGCTACACGTTCCTACCCAAAGAAATAAATAACCACGAAAGAACACACATCCATTTCTGGAGGTGATGAATATGTTTAGTACCTTCGTTATAGTGATGGTATTACAGGTGAGTGCATAGGAGAAAATTCATCAAGATGTATACAATCAATGTGTGCAATTTGTTGTAAAAAGAGGGAGACAGAGAACATAAAGGTAATGTAGCAAATGTTAACAGCTAATATATCTCAGTTAACAACTGATGAATTGAGTTGATCACTATATCAAGATGCTTTGTGCTGTGCTTGAATTCCTCCGCCCACCACCCCCACAGGTTTCAAATTGTATCAAAATGAAGAGGCCTAGAAGCTGTGAAGAAAGCATTTGTGCATTCCTACTAAGCGATGCACAATGTAACTCTGTCAACTGAGAGAAGAGGCAGAGCTGAAATAAAAACAAAGTTATTTATTTGGGGTCTCAGAATTGCAGTTTGGGAAAGACACATTTGGGCAGCAACCAAAGTAGTGCCTCTACCCTCCCCACCCCCATCCAGGGAATAAAAGGAAAAGGTTTTTGAAGACAAAAGGGAATGCTTGTATATGTCATTTACCAAGAATTCTGATGACCAAGATTGGTGTTGGTGGCAGGAAACAAAACTTGGTGACCGTAATTGGTTTCTAAGGCTATCACTAAGCGGGGTCTCTTACTATAGCAAGCTGCAGGTGTTTGGGCCGAGTCCCGGGAAGGGTTGCAGTTTGGCCCGGTTCCAACATTCATGGTTCTCCTACCGGTGAGGATGTATATAAGGCCCATCTCCTTACTGGCCTTGGCTCCATTTGAAAACCTGTTGACATAAGTGACTATTTCATTTCACCTTTCACAATGTAATATATTGAAGAAGATAATATTAAGAGGCCAAAAGTGAAGCTTGGGCTTATGTCCGTGTTGTGTTTAAAGCAGGCAACCCAAACCCTAAAGCCCTTAATGCAGTGGCTGGCACACAGCAGGTCCTCAATATATGGTTCTAATATATGGGGGGAGTTGGCTACCAAGCAACCATTTCACATTCTCTGGGCTCCCCGGGGACTCTCACTGGAGATAGTGGGGCGGTGGGTTGTGATTGAGACTCCCCTTGCCCAGCAAGAAGCAGGCATAGGTCTCAGGCCAGGCCAATAGCATGCTCCCTCCTTGGAACGGGAACCTCCAACAGCTGGAGCTCCTTCCACCTGAGTGGTGGCACCCTAACCACTCTGTCCTTGCCAGGCGACTATTCCCATGGGTTCTCTTTCTGGAGCTACCTTGCTTTCAACCCAGTCCTCCAGGCCCCCCTTGGACTCTGGGAATGCCCATTATCCTTCCAGCTTATTTTCTTTTCCCTAAGGTAGTCAAAATCATCTTCTCTGGCTTATGGCACTGACAAATGGAGAATAGGGTGTTGGATCCACACGACTCCTAAAACAGAATGCTAAGGGCACCAGTGACAGTCACAACAAAGTTTATTACAATGAGAGGCAAGGCCGACCGATCTGGACCAACACTCTTGATAAGAGTGCGGCCCCAAACAGCCGGGGTACAGAGTTTTTATAACTGATCACATCGTTTTATCATCACCTGGGAACAGAACAAAGAAACAGTTTCCAGATGAGTTAGAAACAGTTGCCTAATGAGGTGTTTACTTTAGACTTTCTGCCTCTAAGTTGCAACCAGTGGATCTCCTTGACCCTGCCTATGATGCTCTTTTCTTTGAACTTTTGTTTCCTTAATTGGTGAAGCCTAATTTACAAGAGTATGAGGCATAGTTTACCAGAGCAAAGCAAGGCTGTTATCTCTTAACCTTCAGTGTCAACACAAAGCTGTTATTTTTCAAGCTAAGCATTAGCCCTACACTACAATTTAACCCTTACATTTCCCCCTTTTCTTGTCAGTGAATCAATCCCTTGTTTCATCATTAGGAACTAAGGGGATATAACTGGACCTGATCATCATAATTTTTATTTCACTAACTCGCTTCTTGACATATTGTACTAACCAACTGATAAGGCACGGGCCAATAGTTAACCCGAGAAGTAACAATAGCAGTGGCCCAGCTACGGCCGTAAGCAGTGATGTGAGCCAGGGGGACCAAGAGAATAAACTCTGATACCAATTATTGCTGGGCTCCCTGGCACGTTCCCTGGTCCTAAGATTATCCCTGACCAAACTGAGAGTGTCTCGGATTACTCCGGAATTGTTCTCATAAAAACAGCACATTTCTCCGAGGGCCACGCAGAGGCCCCCTTCCTTCATGAAGAGTAAATCAAGCCCTCTTCTGTTTTGTAATACAACCTAGGCTAAAGAGTCTACTTGGTGTTCTAGTCAAGAAATTGAAGTTTCCAAGTAGCCTAGGTCTCGGTCTACTTGCTTGCTTACAGTTTTGAAATTTTGGTCCCCCACAATGAGTCCAGCAGTTCCAATAGCTGTGGATCCTGCAATTCCCAGTCCCACTAGGAGTGGAATGAGGACTGGTGCTGCCCTTTTTACCCTGGTATGTTAGTCAATTTTTGTTCTTGATCCCTGTGTCCATATCCATAGGTAACCATATAGGGGTTTTCGGGGACCGGAGGGGCAAAGCCCGTTGGCTGTTTATAATTAGTAACTAAAGTCCCCCATGAGTCCCCCACCAAGTCGCATAAATCAAACAAAAAAAACAAGGCACAGTGGAAGAAGTATTAGATGCTATCACCTTCCCCGTGACAGTGTCCCTGAGTTCCCATTGGTATGGCCAAAAAGATAGGGGATGCAATTTCATACAGTCCCCCACACTTAACACCATACAAATTATTATTATGCCCGCATCAGTCTTAGCTTTAAAGGATCCTCTGGGTGCCTTTGAACATTCCGTTGCTGTTTGTTATCTGGTTCTGTATCACTCTGGGTTGTTCCCACCTTCACGCAGTTTTTCTTAACCTGAGAGTGATGATTCCAGGTTCGGACACCATCTACCTCGATGGCCGTGGGCGTAGTCAGAATCACGGCGTGTGGTCCTTTCCAGCACGGCTCCAGGGTTTTAGGCTCGTGCCTTTTGACCCAGACTAAGTCTCCTGGTTGAAAGGGGTGGGGAGGAACAGGAGGATGAGCGAAGGCTTCTCTCAAGGCCCTGGTTATTTCCTTCTGTACATGTTGCAGGGCCATGAGTGAAGCCAGCAAATGGTCCCGTTCCAACTGTTCCATTACGTCATCTCCTAGCCTCAGCAGGATAGGTGGGGGTCTGCCAAATAAAATTTCATAAGGGGAAAATCCCTTGACAAATGGAGTACAACGCACTCGCAAAAGGGCCAAAGGCAGGACATCAACCCAATTTTCGCCTGTCTCAAGGGACAATTTGGTTAAGGTCTCTTTTACGGTCTGATTCATCCTTTCTACTTGACCCGAGCTCTGGGGTCTATACGCACAATGTAATTTCCAATCTATTCCCAATGCCTGGGCTAGACCCTGGGACACCTGTGCCGTGAAGGCCGGGCCATTGTCCGATCCTATGCTCAGAGGCAGCCCGAATCTAGGGATTATTTCATTTAATAATTTCTTAACTGTCGCCTGAGCCGTTTCTGATTTAGTGGGGAACGCCTCGACCCACCCGGAGAAGGTGTCTACAAAAACAAGCAAGTATTTATATCTGTATTTCCCTGGTTTAATCTCAGTAAAATCTACTTCCCAAAAGCGGCCTGGCTCAATTCCTCTATCTCTTTTAGCTTCTGAAACCTTCCTATTTGCACCCTGATTTACTTGGGCGCAACTTACACACCTTTCAACCACCTCTTCAATCTCTTTTCCCAGCCCTTGTGCCCTGAACTTTCTCCGTACTAATTCCGCCATCCTCGTTTTCCCAGATGAGTCCCTTGGTGGGGCTGACCCACCATGCGCCGCCCGAGTGCCGCGGGTAAGAGTATCTTACCTTCAGGATCCTGAAACCACTTTTGTCCCGGCATCTTACTTCCCCCTTTTCTGGAAATCCACTCCAAATCTTTAGGAGTGTAACTGGGCTCCAGTGGAAGCAGGGGCTCTGTCAAGATCGGTAGCTTCAAGGCACTTTCACTTTTAGTTAGGGCAGCTTCTCGGGCTGCTGCATCAGCCAGGCGGTTTCCGATTGCCTGTAGGGAGTTGCCTTTTTGATGTCCTGGGCAGTGAATGATTGCCAGCCTTGCAGGTTCCCAGATGGCTGCTAGAAGATCTAAAATTTCAGCTTTATTTTTGATGGCCTTGCCTTCTGCTGTGAGGAGATCGTGCTCTTGATAAACGGATCCGTGTACATGCGCGGTTGCAAAAGCATAGCGGCTGTCCGTATAAATGTTAACTGACTTGTTTCTTCCAAGTTTTAGGGCTTTTGTTAGTGCGATGAGCTCTGCGCGTTGGGCTAAAGTTCCTGGGGGAAGGGTCTGTTGCCATAAAACTTCACGGTCTGTCGTCACCGCAGCACCGGCATACCTTTGCCCTTGAAACACAAAACTACTGCCGTCTGAAAACATGCTGATATCAGGGTCATGTAAAGGAATGTCCGTAAGATCAGAGCGGAGGGACGAGATCGTTGCCACGTTTCTGGGCAAGGGTGTAGAGGGGGATTCTGTCCTTCGGGCAGCAAAGTGGCTGGGTTTAAGGTTGTGGGAGCACAAAAAACGTATTCGGGGATGGTCGAGTAGCAATGCTTGATATTGGGTAATCTGAGCATTTGACAGCCATCGCTCTGGGGGAGCCCGCAGTAAAGTTTCTGCTTCATGGGGCCCCGTGACAGACAATGCTTGCCCCAAGGTTAGTTTGTCTGCATCTTTAACTAGAAGCGCGGTGGCGGCAATTTGTCAAATGCATGGGGGCCATCCGGAAGCAACTGGACCCAGCCGTTTGGATAAATAAGCCACCGGTCGGTGCCAAGGTCTTAGGCGCTGAGTCAGAACTCCCTTGGCTACCCCCCCTTTTTCGGCTACAAACAAATGGAATGGCTTCGTGGGATCTGGCAAAGCCAAGGCTGGTGGGGTTATAAGAGCATCTCGTAAGGCTTTAGTTTGAGTCTCTCCCCACGTGAAGGACTCTGGAGATCCTTTGAGAGTGGCATATGAAGGGGCCTCCAGTTCAGCAAAACCAGGTATCTACAGTCTGCAGTAGCTTGTTGCCCCAAGGAACTCGTGGACTTGTTTGCGAGTTCTAGGCTGAGGAATATCGAGTATAGCCCGAATTCTTTGTTCACCAAGATAGTGCTTACCTTTTTTTAAGGCTGTAACCTAAATAGGTCACTGCGGTATGACAGATCTGTGCTTTTCTGGCTGACACTCGGTACCCCAGTTTTTGTAGAAGATTCAAGAGTCCTTTAGTGGCACTCAGGCATTCTAAATGAGAAGGGACCGCCAACAAGATATCATCAACATACTGCAGTAGAGTTACTGTGGGTTGGAGATCCGAAATGGCTCTAAATCTTGGTGCAGGGCTTCATTAAAAAGAGTAGGAGAATTTTTAAATCCCTGGGGGAGTCTCTTCCAGGTGAGCTGTCAGGCTTTTCCCTCTTCAGGATCAGTCCATTCAAATGCAAATAGTGCCTGGCTTTGTGGGGCCAGCGGGATGGCAAAGAAGGCATCTTTTAAGTCCAGAACTGTATAATACACCTGAGAAGGGGGAAGCAGACTAAGGAGAGTATAAGGGTTGGGTACAGTGGGATGAATTTCCATTACCCTGGCGTTTACTGCTCTTAGGTCTTGAACTGGCCAGAAATCGGATGAGTTAGGCTTCTGGACAGGAAGAAGCGGAGTATTCCATGGCGACTTGCATGGGATCAAAATGCCAGAGTTGCGCAAACGCTTGATGTGAATAGCGATTCCCCGCCTAGCCTCCCGGGACATGGGATATTGTTTTACTCTTACCAGAAGCGCAGATGCCTTAAGTTCCACTATTATGGGAGCTTGATGAATTGCCAGCCCAGGTGGATTGGTTTCAGCCCACACATGGGGGAAATCCATCTGGAGGCTTTTAAGGAGGGGATTGACTGCATGGACATTTTCATTAGGCACTGGAGTGAGCAGGCCCTCTTCCCCAAGTGGCACAGTCACCATTACTGCTGTTGGGCCATCCTGGCTGACTTTAACATGCATACCCCCTTCAGTGAATTTCAAAGAAGCTGTTAGTTTATGCAGTAGGTCTCTACCTAGTAATCCATGGTAGGGGCATTCAGGCATGATTAGGAAAGAATGTGTAACAGTTTTACGGCCTAAATCTACTTGTCATTCAGTGGTCCATTTACAAGTCTGGGACCCAGTTGCTCTTTGCACCAGGGTTGCCCCTTGCCTGGTGGGGCCAGGATCTTGTTTTAGAACTGAAAATGTTGGCCCAGTGTCCACCAAGAAGGTCTTAGGTTGGCCCCCTATATTAACAGTAACCAATGGCTCAGAAGGGGCCACCGAGCTGCAGCCCCGTCATTCGAAATCGACTCCCATCACAGATACCTGGGGTGGCTGAGTTTTGCGTTGGGCTAAGTTGGGGCAATCCTTTTTCCAGTGTCCCTCTTGTTTGCAATATGCACACTGATTTTTTCCTAGTGACACTTTAACCCTTTGTTTATCTTTTTTCTTTTGTCCAGACCAGAATTCTTTGGGCGTTCCGGGTCTTCTTCCCTCACCGGCATCCAGGACGGCCGCCACCACCCTACTTAATTTTTTTGTCTGTCTTTCTTCCTGAGAATCCCTATTGTTGAAAACCTTTTGGGCTATTTCAACTAACTCAGATAAATTTTTTCCTTTAAACCCATCTAATTTTTGTAACTTTTTCTGAATGTCTGGGGCTGCCTGTGAGACAAAAGCCAGATTTAATGCCCTTTTATTTTCAGGTGCCTCAGGGTCAATAGGGGTAAAGGTGCGGTATGCCTCCATGAGCCTAAGAAGGCTGACGGGCTTTCCTCAGCTCCCTGAATTACTTCTGTTACCTTCGACATGTTTGTGGGCCGGCGGGCGGCCACTCGGAGACCTCCCAGTAGAGTCTGGTGAAATAGGGTCAATGATTGCCTACCGTGAGGAGTGTTTGGGTCCCAATTCTCAGGATGTGAGGAAGGAAAAACTTCCTCAAGCACAGCAGGATCCTCGGTGGGCTGCCCGTTTGGCCCCATCACTAATTTCTGGGCCTTGCGACGGATCTTATCTCGCTCCTCCATGGTGAAGAGAACCTGCAAGAGCTGCTGGCAGTCATCCCAGGCTGGCTGATGGGTCACAAATATAGTTTCAAGAAGAGAAATTAATGTTTGGGGTTTCTCTGAGAATGAGGGTTTTGAAGCTTCCAATTATAAAGGTCACTAGTGGAGAAGGGTACATAAGTCATAAAGGGTCAGACTTCACCCTGCAGGGGTGGCCCTGGACAAAGGGGTAGGGCAGTGGGAGGGGGGTGGAAGGGAGTCCCTGACTGGGTGTGAGACAAGGTCAGGGGAATGTCCCGACTCGGGCTTGCCTCCTCATCTGAAGCATCCTGACCCGTATTTTTGGGGTGAGAACTATAGGGCGGCGGGTGGTAAGTTTCTTCTTCTTCCTCTGGTGCAGGTGATAGAGGGGGCAGCCGCTTAGTCCCGTCAAGTTTCTTATTTTGAGCTCCAGATGGGCTGCCTTTGAGTGGTAAAGCCTGTACTTTAGGGAGGCAAGGGGGAAGGGGAAGGAGAACTTTTAACCCATCTGGAGGGTTTTTGATGAGGGTCCTCCATGCCCCAATATATGGGATTTGGTCTTCGTGCCTAGAAAAGACAATATCATGAAACTTATATACCAATGTAAGGTCAAAGGTCCCCTGTGGAGGCCATTCCACCTGAAAGCTGGGCCATTCCACCTCACAGAGAGTTCGAAGGACTGGCTTCTTAACGTGGAGGCCGAAAACTGAGGTAGCTCTCCTATAGTCCTGGAAATGGGTTAGTATGAGACTCAGAGAGGTGGGGGTACTCTGATTTTGACCCTTGACAAAGATAGGCAGAACTGACAAGGACGCACAGTCAACAGGAAGAAGACAATTAAGACATGAAGAAAACACAAGTTTGAGATCTCTAGGCCAGTAGGCTGTGGCAGCCACCTGAAAATAGGATCCTTCTTGACAAAAACCAAACCAAATGGGGTCCACCAGCATCCCGGTAGGATCCCTGACTCTGGGTCTATAGCCGCGTCCAGCAGATCCTCCTGAGTCATCCAAATGGCGCGCCCCAAGAATTCCTTACCTCTCCCAATCCCAAGCTTCTTCCCAGGGGTCGGCGGAGCAATCCGCGGAAAGGGCCCTGTTTCAGACCTTTAACTTTCCCGGCCAATGCACCAAATGTTGCATCCACATGACTCCTGAAACAGAATGCTACGGGCACCAGTGACAGTCACAACAAAGTTTATTACAATGAGAGGAAAGGCCGACCAATCTGGACCAACACTCTTGATAAGAGTGCGGCCCCAAACAGCCGGGGTACAGAGTTTTTATAACTGATCACATCGTTTTATCATCACCTGGGAACAGAACAAAGAAACAGGTTCCAGATGAGTTAGAAACAGTTGCCTAATGAGGTGTTTACTTTAGACTTTCTGCCTCTAAGTTGCAACCAGTGGATCTCCTTGACCCTGCCTATGATGCTCTTTTCTTTGAACTTTTGTTTCCTTAATTGGTGAAGCCTAATTTACAAGAGTATGAGGCGTAGTTTACCAGAGCAAAGCAAGGCTGTTATCTCTTAACCTTCAGTGTCAACACAAAGCTGTTATTTTTCAAGCTAAGCATTAGCCCTACACTACAATTTAACCCTTACAAGGGGACTCTGAATCCCCTCAGCAAGAGGGCGTGCTCTGAGCTGTGACAGGAGGGCTGAAACCCAGGGGGCTCTTGAGGGCAGGATGCAAGTCCTTTAAGTGGACTTCAAGGCCTAAACAGGACCTTGGAAGACTGCCAACCCTTCTTGTTCATGCCACTCCAGCCCCACTGGCCCCCTAGCTGTTTGTCACACCCAGTGGCACACTCCTACCTCAGGGCCTTTGCACTTGGTGTTCCCTTTGCCTGGAATGCTCTTCCTCCAGAAATCCCCCAATCTACTCTTCTCTTCTTTGCTCAAATGGCATCTCCTCATGGGGCCTCCCTCAAGCACCCTACTTCAAAACTACAAACCCCACCTGTCTCCTTTACCTACTTCATTTTTCTCCAGAAACTTCCAACATACCACATCATCTGTTTATTTATTTTTCTGTCTACCTCCTATGCCCTGTGAGGGCAGGCTTTTGCCCATCTTGCTCACTTCCGTATCCTCAGTACAGTAACCTGGCATGTGGTAGGTGCTCAATAAACGTTTGTAAACCCGAGTTGCAGTCTGGGTGGACATGGTCAGGAACTTGGTGGAATAAGCGTTGGTCGCAAAGAGTCTTGGAGATCCTGGCTGACAAGTGCCCTATTGGGGTCCTGGAAGGATCCCACTCTGCCACTCTCCAAGTGACCTACGTGTGGGGGAGGGAGCCACGTAAGGCCTGGCCAAACTGGGTGGAGAACCACTGTATCTTGGAAGGCTCAATAATATTAATAATGATAATAATAATAATGATGGCAGCTTTTATGGTTGCTGGTCTTTTTTCCTAGGTCTCTGTTAAGTGCTTTACATTCACTATCTCTTTTACGTCTGGTATCGTTCCGATGAGGTGGTCCTATTACATCCATTTAATACATATACGTATATTTTAATGTTTATTTATTTTAGAGACAGAGCACAAGCGGAGTCGGCAGAGACAGAGGGTCACAGAATCGGAAACAGGTTCCAGGCTCTGAGCAGTCAGCACAGGGCCCGACACGGGGCTCGAACCCACGAACCATGAGATCATGACCTGAGCCGAAGTCAGACACTCAAGCAACTGAGCCACCCAGGCGCCCCTATTACATCCATTTTAAAGATGAGAACCCTGAGGCTTGCAGCATGTTAGTAACAGGCCCCACCGCCTCAGGCCACTTCCCTGCAGCCTGGCAAGGAGTGGATCTGGGAATGAACGATGCATTTCCGCCCTGCCCAATAGAGGGAGAGTGGGACCTGGGGCGCCGGGCGTGGGAGGTGGGGCTTCCTGTGGAGGCAGGGCTGCTGGTGGTAGGGGCCCAGAGGGAAGGTTGGCCGAGGACCTTCCCGCCAGGGGCCAGGCTGCGCAGTGGCCAAGGCGGCAGAGGCCTGCGGCTGTGGCAGCTGGCCGAAGGGGCGGGGCGCTGCGCGGTGGGGCCTGACGTCACCGGGCGCTCGGCCCCGCCCCCCTGCAGCTACAGCTGCGGAGACGGAGAGCAGGCACCAGCGCAATCTGGGCTGTGGACACGGCGCGCGCAGCCATGGCCTCTGGCATCTCGGCTAAGCAGGCTCAGGGCACAGGAGCGGCGGGAGGGCAGCCCCGGGCCCCCGCCCCCAGCGGGTGGCTTACCGGCTGCCCCCTCGTCTCTTCCCACAGAGGCAGTCCCACAGAGGCGGACACTCCACAGAGGCTGCTGCGCACTGTCCAGAAGGAGGTGGGTGCCGGAGGCGGGGCGGGGTCGCGATCCTGGGGGAGGGGGCTTTCAAGCACCCGGGGAAGGGTCTCCAAAGGAGAGGTGGCCGGTGGCAGCGGCGGGGACGGCCATTTCCGGTTTGGGGCTCACCTGGCTGGGCATTTACCTCCTGCGGAACTGGAGGCAGGTGAGTTTGGGGGTGGGGGTATAGGGTGACTCTGGATGTTTTCATGCTGTGTGCAGGGGCGGGTGCAGCGGGAGGGCCTCCCCGGGTGTGGGGCACCCCTGGATATGTCTGGGTAGGACCTCCTCTTGTGGAGGAGCCGGTGGTTGGATCTCAGGAAGGTGAGGCAAGCGCCTGGGGGTGCTGACTGGGTGTATTGGGTGGTGGAGGGCTGAATGGAGCTGCAGAAGGAAGACCAGACTTCGGAAGGGGGGAAAGGTTCACTGTGGAAAAATGCCCCTCATCCCAGATCTGCCCTTTCTCACAAATTGTCAGTACTTGGAGCCACCCCCAGGAGCCAAGAGACTCCCCCCGCCCCCCATTCCTGAAAGCCCCTGGCAAGTGGGTTACTCCATTTGTGGGCTTGTCCCCTGCTGTTTTGGCAGGTGAGTTACACATTCTCTCTCATGATTTCATGGTTTGTGGTTTTGAGTCCCACATCAGGCTCTGCCCTGACAGCACAGAGCCTGCTTGGGATTCGGATTCTGTCTCTCTTCCAATTTCTCTGCCCCTCCTCTGCCTCATACACATTGTCTCTCTCTCTCTCTGTCTCTCTCTCTCTCTCTCTGTCTCTCTCTCTCAATATTAAAATAACTATAAAAATGTGTAAAAGGATCTAGTGATTAAAAATTGGGCAATGCATCAATACATGGGCAATATCCACAGAAAGCAGGAAATTATAAGAAACAAATAGAAATATTAGAAATAAAAACATAACAGATATGAGACTCAGCAGACTTGATGAAGCAGAGGAAAAGAAACCAGTGAGCTTGTAGTCAAGTCAATTAAAATTATTAAAATTAAACTAAACGGAGGTGAGGAGGGGTGGAAGGGGGTTAAAAACAAGAGAGAATCTGAGTTCTGTGGGGCAATAACAATAATGACTGAATGTTGTGCATGTAACTCAGTCCCAGAGGGAGAAAAGAGAGAGTAGAATTTGGGAAAAATCTGAAGAAATAATGGTTGAGAAATTTCTTGGATTGATGATACCAACCCACAGATCCAAGAATCTCAGGGGACTCCAAGCAGGATAAACACAAAGAAAATTACTCCTGGACATATCAGAGTCAAACTGTTAAAAAACAAAGACAAGAGCAGATCTTATGAGTGTTCATGGGGTAGGGGGGGAAGTTTACTGCTATTATTCATTGAAATAAATCTTCTGCCCCCTTTTCTCTCTCTTCTGCTGGGAATCCTATAATATGAATGTTATGACTTTTGATGGAGTCACTGAATTTCCTAAGCCTATTGTTGTGTTGCATATTCGTCTTTCTTCCTTTTGTTCAGCATCATTTTTGCCCATTCTTTTATCTTCTTGGCCACTAATTCATTCTTCTGCTTTTTCCAGTCTGCTGTTCACTACATCAAGCTTGTTCCCAGTCTCATTCACTACATTCTTCATCTGTGATTCTTTTTTCTTAAAGGTTATTTTGAGACAGATAGAGACAGCACAAGTTGAGGAGGGGTAGAGAGAGAGGGAGACAGAGAATCCTAAGCAGGCTCCATGCCATCAGCACAGATGGGGCCTGAAATCATGAAACTGTAAGATCATGACCTGAGCTGAAACCAAGAGTTGGACGCTTAACTGACTGAGACAAACAAGCACCCCAATCTGATTGATTCTTTTTTAACTCTTTTATCTCTGTTGTAAGGGTCTCACTGATGTCTTCCATTCTTTTCTTAGGTTGGGTGAGTATCTTATGGTTGTTGCTTTACATTCTCCATTAGACATGTTAGTTATATGTTTTGCTTAGATCTCTGTCTGTGTCCTTTATCTTGTTCTTTCATTTGGGATATATTCCTCTGACTTGGCGTTTTGGCTAACTCTCTATCTTCTTCTCTGGGCTAGCAGACTTCCATTTTACTTTCTAATGAGGTAATGGAAGCCATACAATCATCACAGTTAATACAGGTCTGTAGAGAGAAACGTATGAATATCATATACATTCAATACTATTAGACTGAGGACCGAGGGAAGATGGCGGCGTAGGAGGACTCTGGGCTCA
This sequence comes from Panthera tigris, assembly GCF_018350195.1. Taxonomy (NCBI): domain Eukaryota; kingdom Metazoa; phylum Chordata; class Mammalia; order Carnivora; family Felidae; genus Panthera; species Panthera tigris. Next base: position 27,658,242 of record NC_056671.1, read on the forward strand.
CCGCGTGTCCTGCTGATCACTTAGATTCCACCTACACCTGCCTAACTAACCCAGAAAACCACCAGAAGACTAGCAGAACGGAGTCTCCGGAGCCAAGCGTAGACGAGAGGCCCACGGAAGAGGGTAGGAAGGGCAGAGAGGCGGTGCACACTCCACGGACTGGCGGGAGGGAGCCGGGGCAGAGGGGTGGCCCGACGGCCAAGCAGAGCCCCCGAGTCTGGCTGGCAAAAGTGGAGGGGCCAGACAGAGTGTGTTCTGACAGCAAGTGGGACTTAGCATCTGGGAGGTCATAAGTTAACAGCTCTGCTCGGAAAGTGGGAAGGCTGGAGGACAAAGGGAGTCTCGGAGAGTTGCTGAGCCCCCGGACGACAGAGCTCAGTTTGTTGGGGAACAAAGGCGCTCGCCAGCGCCATCTCCCTCGCCCATCCCCCAGCCAAAATCCCAAAGGGAACCAGCTCCTGCCAGGGAACTTGCTTGCTCTGCACAAACACCCAACACTGTGCTTCTGCGGAGCCACACCTCCAGCATCGGGTCTGACTCCCTCCCGCTGCCACAGGGCCCCTCCTGAAGTGGATCCCCTAAGGAGATGCGAGCTAAGCCTGCCCCTCCTGCCCCCGTGCACCTTGCCTACCCACCCCAACTAATACGCCAGATCCCCAGCACCACAAGCCTGGCAGAGTGCAAGTAACCCAGACGGGCCACGCCACCCCACAGTGAATCCCGCCCCTAGGAGAGGGGAAGAGAAGGCACACACCAGTCTGACTGTGGCCCCAGTGGTGGGCTGGGGGCAAACATCATGTCTGACTGCGGCTCCACCCACCAACTCCAGTTATACACCACAGCACAGGGGAAGTGCCCTAAAGGTCCGCCACACCACTCCAGGGACTATCCAAAATGACCAAACGGAAGAATTCCCCTCAGAAGAATCTCCAGGAAATAACAACAGCTAATGAACTGATCAAAAACGATTTAAATAATATAACAGAAAGTGAATTTAGAATAATAGTCATAAAATTAATCACTGGGCTTGAAAACAGTATAGAGGACAGCAGAGAATCTCTTGCTACAGAGATCAAGGGACTAAGGAACAGTCACGAGGAGCTGAAAAACGCTTTAAATGAAATGCAAAATAAAATGGAAACGACGACGGCTCGGATTGAAGAGGCAGAGGAGAGAATAGGTGAACTAGAAGATAAAGTTATGGAAAAAGAGGAAGCTGAGAAAAAGAGAGATAAAAAAACCCAGGAGTATGAGGGGAAAATTAGAGAACTAAGTGATACACTAAAAAGAAATAATATACGCATAATTGGTATCCCAGAGGAGGAAGAGAGAGGGAAAGGTGCTGAAGGGGTACTTGAAGAAATAATAGTTGAGAACTTCCCTGAACTGGGGAAGGAAAAAGGCATTGAAATCCAAGAGGCACAGAGAACTCCCTTCAGACGTAACTTGAATCGATCTTCTGCACAACATATCATAGTGAAACTGGCAAAATACAAGGACAAAGAGAAAATTCTGAAAGCAGCAAGGCATAAACATGCCTTAACATATAAAGGGAGACCTATAAGACTTGTGACTGATCTCTCTTTTGAAACTTGGCAGGCCAGAAAGGATTGGCACGAGATCTTCAATGTGTTGAACAGGAAAAATATGCAGCTGAGAATCCTTTATCCAGCAAGTCTGTCATTTAGCATAAAAATAGAGATAAAGGTCTTCCCAAACAAACAAAAACTGAAGGAATTTGTCACCACTAAACCAGCCCTACAAGAGATCCTAAGGGGGATCCTGTGAGACTAAGTACCAGAGACATCGCTACAAGCATAAAACATACAGACATCACAAGGACTCTAAACCCGTATCTTTCTATAATAACACTGAATGTAAATGGATTAAATGCGCCAACCAAAAGACATAGGGTATCAGAATGGATGAAAAAACAAGACCCTTCTATTTGCTGTCTACAAGAGACTCATTTTAGATCTGAGGACACCTTTAGATTGAGAGTGAGGGGATGGAGAACTATTTATCATGCTACTGGAAGCCAAAAGAAAGCTGGAGTAGCCATACTTATATCAGACAAACTAGACTTTAAATTAAAGGCTGTAACAAGAGATGAAGAAGGGCATTATATAATAATTACAGGGTCTATCCATCAGGAAGAGCTAACAATTATAAATGTCTATGCGCCAAATACTGGAGCCCCCAAATATATAAAACAATTACTCATAAACATAAGCAACCTTATTGATAAGAATGTGGTAATTGCAGGGGACTTTAAAACTCCACTTACAGAAATGGATAGATCATCTAGACACATGGTCAATAAAGAAACAAGGGCCCTGAATGATACACTGGATCAGATGGACTTGACAGATATATAGAACTCTGCATCCCAAAGCAACAGAATATACCTTCTTCTCAAGTGCACATGGAACATTCTCCAAGATAGATCATATACTGCGTCACAAAACAGCCCTTCGTAAGTATCCAAGAATTGAAATTATACCATGCATACTTTCAGACCACAATGCTATGAAGCTTGAAATCAACCACAGGAAAAAGTCTGGAAAACCTCCAAAAGCATGGAGGTTAAAGAACACCCTACTAAAGAATGAGTGGATCAACCAGGCAATTAGAGAAGAAATTAAAAAATATATGGAAACAAACGAAAATGAAAGTACAACAATCCAAACGCTTTGGGATGCAGCGAAGGCAGTCCTGAAAGGAAAATACATCGCAATCCAGGCCTATCTCAAGAAATAAGAAAAATCCCAAATACAAAATCTAACAGCACACCTAAAGGAAATAGAAGCAGAACAGCAAAGGCAGCCTAAGCCCAGCAGAAGAAGAGAAATAATAAAGATCAGAGCAGAAATAAACAATATAGAATCTAAAAAAACGGTAGAGCAGATCAACGAAACCAAGAGTTGGTTTTTTGAAAAAATACACAAAATTGACAAACCTCTAGCCAGGCTTCTCAAAAAGAAAAGGAAGATGACCCAAATAGATAAAATCATGAATGAAAATGGAATTATTACAACCAATCCCTCAGAGATACAAACAATTATCAGGGAATACTATGAAAAATTATATGCCAACAAATTGGACAAGGGGAGAAATGGACAAATTCCTAAACACCCATACTCTTCCAAAACTCAATCAGGAGGAAATAGAAAGCTTGAACAGACCCATAACCAGCGAAGAAATTGAATTGGTTATCAAAAATCTCCCAACAAATAAGAGTCCAGGACCAGAAGGCTTCCCAGGGGAGTTCTACCAGACGTTTAAAGCAGAGATAATACCTATCCTTCTCAAGCTATTCCAAGAACTAGAAAGGGAAGGGAAACTTCCAGACTCATTCTATGAAGCCAGTATTACTTTGATTCCTAAACCAGAGAGACCCAGTAAAAAAAGAGAACTACAGGCCAATATCCCTGAGGAATATGGATGCAAAAATTCTCAATAAGATGCTAGCAAATCGAATTCAACAGCATATAAAAAGAATTATTCACCATGATCAAGTGGGATTCATTCCTAGGATGCAGGGCTGGTTCAACATTCGCAAATCAATCAACGTGATACATCACATTAATAAAAGAAAAGATAAGAACCATATGATCCTGTCAATCGATGCAGAAAAGGCCTTTGACAAAATCCAGCACCTTTCTTAATAAAAACCCTTGAGAAAGTCGGGATAGAAGGAACATACTTACACATCATAAAAGCCATTTATGAAAAGCCCACAGCTAACATCATCCTCAACGGGGAAAAACTGAGAGCTTTTTCCCTGAGATCAGGAACACGACAGGGATGCCCACTCTCACCGCTGTTGTTTAACATAGTGTTGGAAGTTCTAGCATCAGCAATCAGACAACAAAAGGAAATCAAAGGCATCAAAATTGGCAAAGATGAAGTCAAGCTTTCGCTTTTTGCAGATGACATGATATTATACATGGAAAATCCGATAGACTCCACCAAAAGTCTGCTAGAACTGATACATGAATTCAGCAAAGTTGCAGGATACAAAATCAATGTACAGAAATCAGTTGCATTCCAATACACTAACAATGAAGCAACAGACAGACAGATAAAGAAACTGATCCCATTCACAATTGCACCAAGAAGCATAAAATACCTAGGGATAAATCTAACCAAAGATGTAAAAGATCTGTATGCTAAAACTATAGAAAGCTTATGAAGGTAATTGAAGAAGATATAAAGAAATGGAAAGACATTCCCTGCTCATGGATTGGAAGAATAAATATTGTCAAAATGTCAATACTACCCAAAGCTATCTACACATTCAATGCAATCCCAATCAAAATTGCACCAGCCTTTTTCTCGAAACTAGAACAAGCAATTCTCAAATTCATATGGAACCACAAAAGGCCCTGAATAGCCAAAGTAATTTTGAAGAAGAAGACCAAAGCAGGAGGCATCACAATCCCAGACTTTAGCCTCTACTACAAAGCTGTCATCATCAAGACAGCATGGTATTGGCACAAAAACAGACACATAGATGAATGGAATAGAATAGAAACCCCAGAACTAGACCCACAAACGTATGGCCAACTAATCTTTGACAAAGCAGGAAAGAACATCCAATGGAAAAAAGACAGTCTCTTTAACAAATGGTGCTGGGAGAACTGGACAGCAACATGCAGAAGGTTGAAACTAGACCACTTTCTCACACCATTCACAAAAATAAACTCAAAATGGATAAAGGACCTGAATGTGAGACAGGAAAGCATCCAAACCCTAGAGGAGAAAGCAGGAAAAGACCTCTCTGACTTCAGCCGTAGCAATCTCTTACTCGACACATCCCCAAAGGCAAGGGAATTAAAAGCAAAAATGAATTACTGGGACCTTATGAAGATAAAAAGCTTCTGCACAGCAAAGGAAACAACCTTTGGAAAGGAAACCAAAGGAAACAAAACTAAAAGGCAACCAACGGAATAGGAAAAGATATTTGCAAATGACATATCGGACAAAGGGCTAGTATCCAAAATCTATAAAGAGCTCACCAAACTCCACACCCAAAAAACAAATAACCCAGTGAAGAAATGGGCAGAAAACATGAATAGACACTTCTCTAAAGAAGACATCCGGATGGCCAACAGGCACATGAAAAGATGTTCAACGTCGCTCCTCATCAGGGAAATACAAATCAAAACCTCACTCAGATATCACCTCACGCCAGTCAGAGTGGCCAAAATGAACAAATCAGGAGACTATAGATGCTGGAGAGGATGTGGAGAAACGGGAACCCTCTTGCACTGTTGGTGGGAAGGCAAATTGGTGCAGCCACTCTGGAAAACACTGTGGAGGTTCCTCAGAAAATTAAAAATAGACCTACCCTATGACCCAGCAATAGCACTGCTAGGAATTTCCCCAAGGGATACAGGAGTACTGATGCATAGGGGCACTTGTACCCCAATGTTTATAGCAGCACTCTCAACAATAGCCAAATTATGGAAAGAGCCTAAATGTCCATCAACTGATGAATGGATAAAGAAATTGTGGTTTATATACACAATGGAGTACTACATGGCAATGAGAAAGAACGAAATATGGCCCTTTGTAGCAACATGGGTGGAACTGGAGAGTGTGATGCTAAGTGAAATAAGCCATACAGAGAAAGACAGATACCATATGTTTTTACTCTTATGTGGATCCTGAGAAACTTAACAGAAACCCATGGGGAAGGGGAAGGAAAAAAAAAAAAAAAGAGGTTAGAGTGGGAGAGAGCCAAAGCATAAGAGACTCTTAAAAACTGAGAACAAACTGAGGGTTGATGGGGGGTGGGAGGGAGGGGAGGGTGGGTGATGGGTATTGAGGAAGGCACCTTTTGGGATGAGCACTGGGTGTTGTATGGAAACAAATTTGACAATAAATTTCATATATTGAAAAAAAATACTGTTAGACTCTTTCTTAGGAATGACAGTTGTCATGGCCACAAGAGAGAAATATTGGAGGAAAACTGGTGTTTCCTCAAAGATAGACAAATTGACAGTTTTCAAAAATCTGGAAGGGGAAATGAATACATACATAAAGGTCACCATATGTAAAGAAAACTATTTGGAAGGGTGTGGGTTCTTTATGGACAAATATGGTTACGTTTTAGCAAAACTAGAAGAGATGGGATTCATGTATAGTAAACAAAACACAATCTAATGATACTTTTCTTCTAGAAGCCATTGGAAACACGTATCACACACTGAGATGCATGAGGCTGGTGAAGTGCTTCTATTACGAATTCTAGCTAACATATTTGCAATAGCTCAAGAGCTTACAAAATATTTGCCTTATGATTCTGAGTATGTTAGGTTTCAGGAATGGGAAGCAAGCCAAGGTTCTGAGATGAGAGTAGGTGATAAGATAAAGACTGAAATAAAAGACTGTGTCATCTTTATTCATGTGAGGAATTAAACAACTAAGTGAAGAAATCCTAGGTATACGTCTTCAGTACCCACCAATGTGCTGTGAGGCATTTCAGCAACTTATTTTGGCCATAAAAGACCAAAGTGCTGATTATTTTGTGATAGTAATCTATTCTTATAAAACAATGAGAAATGTGGATGACATTATTCCAGGATTTGTCCTCTCTAGCCTGACAAGTGTCTCTTTGAATGAAGTGCCAAGAATCACATTTCAGATGATACATATTAATGATACAAGCCCATAGGACATGGCAAGTATAGCAGAAGCTGTTATTAAATGTAAGGGGAAGGATTATCCAGAAGCTGTTATTAAATGTAAGGGGAAGGATTATCCAGAACTCTCTATTGATCAGGGGAGATTATTCACTCCTGAAACCAAGTGTACTCTCCTTGGAAAGGCTTATGATAGCAAACCTCACAAAGGCAAACAGAACTCAGATGTCTACTCGCTACACCTTGGATCCCTACAGTGTAGTAGAGGTGACAGCTGAGACAGAAAGACACGAACACATTGCTCAATGATCCGTTGTGGAAGCTGAGACTGATACAATATGTGTCCACTCAGAAGATTATTTTCCTGTCAGCACCTCCAGCTAATATTTCAGGAATACTTTATATGGGGCTGATGACACGATGGAGAAACATAAATTACTGGCGCTGAACTTCAGTGGTACAGTTACAGCCATAAGCCAGGATGTTAGAGAAGTGAAGATTGGTGATCATATTGCCACCTCTTTTCCCATTGTGGCATCATCAAAGGTCTTAATTCCTGACATCGTGTGTTTTCACAGCAAAAAAGTTTCCAGTTAGAAATGTACCATGTACATCATACTTTATAGTAGCTGGGAAAATTCTCACCCAGATATTACCAAATGCCAACTGTCTCTCCATACTTTAGGTTATGTCCCCACAGCCAGGGTCAGTACCAGCTGATGTGCTGACCTTGGCTGCTAGGGAAGTAGGTTGGAGGTGGGGCACTCTTCTCTCCCTCTTTGCTCTTCTATGGCAAAAGGTAGAATGCTACCAAGCACTTATTTTTCAGTCACCTCTAGAGAAACTCTAGAGTGTTTCTTCAAAGAAACACTCACTGGCCTTCCTTGCTTCTAGATGCTGTCTTCCTATGTGACCAATGCCAGTCTGCATTCTACAGCAATTACTGCATAATGGTAACAATCATGCCCAGATCCACATTCTAAATCTTAGCCATCATGCTAAATAGGCTGCCCTGATAAAAGTCTGCCTGCAAGGATTTCATAAGAACTGAAAGAAAAATCCATGAAGATCTTCAAGGATTCCATCAGAAACACACAAAAAGTGGCCTGCAATTCTGGACAGTCGTATTGGGAACAATTAGATTATAATACCCATGATTATAGGTTTTGGCAAAGCCAGGTTGGCCATATGGTAGTACCAGATAAATGTAAATGGCTATTTGCTAAGATTTTCCATTAGATAACCCATCACGGTAGGGACAAATTGGCTGTGATACAAAATAAACACTGATGGGGACACTTTTTTTGGTAACATTTATTTATTTTTGAGAGAGAGAGAGAGAGAGAGAGAGAGAGAGAGGAGGGGCAGAGAGAGAGAGAGAGAGGGAGACAGAATCTGACACAGGCTCCAGACTCTGAGCTGTCAGTACACAGCCAGATGCAGGGCTCAGACCCATGAACCATGAGATCAAAACCTGAACCGAAGTCGGACACAACTGACTGAGCCACCAAGGTGCCCCATAATGGGGACACTCTGTAAGGAGGATAGAGGATATGGACCACTCATGTCACACCTGTAAACCGATACAATTCTGGAAAAGCAGAGAATTGTGAGTCATGGACTCGAACCATGTCTAAGAGACCCCTTGAGCATCTCCAAATGAATTTCCTACAATTTCCTCCTTTTATAGGTGTTGAATATCTGTTAGTCATGCAATATATATTTGGGGGTGGGGAGGAATGTACTGAAACATTCCCCTGTAAAAAGGCCACAGTACTCTCCAAGGGTAAAAAGTATCAGATTTTATGTCCCTTATCTTACATGGGTAATTCTGACTTATCTATCCATTGATAGGTACACATTTTACTGGGACAGTTATTTGCAAATTGTGCAAGGTTTTGCCTCTTACTTAGAAACTTCATGGGCCTTATCATCACTGATTGATTAGAAAAACAAAAGGAACAAATGGGATATTAAAGCCAAACTATCTAAACTATCAGTCACATTTAGCCTCCTCCTCTCAGCAAATCATGGATTGTTTCCCTATGAGACTGATAATATTTCTATCCATACTTGGTTTCAATCCTTCACAAGCTGATATAGGTAAGTATTGTAAAGGACTATACACTCAGTCCTTTCATCAACAGTGACAGATGTATTTTCCTTGCCAGTTATTTGATACATTGTGCATAACGTAAGACAGAGTGATTGGATGTTGTGCAAAAGACACCTGAGAAACACTTTCGATGAAACTTGCTGGAATGATTTCCAGGTACTCTTGGCACCCTCCAACATAATCCGATCATTTGGCTCTCCCAAGCTATTGCTAGCACAGCACATTTGAAGAATTATTGGATATATCTCCCATGCCAAGTTTTGGAAACCCCAAACAATGGCCAAATCTACTACTAAAATGATTTTCAATAACAATAACATATAATCTTAAGAAAGGATGGACTTGTGCCTTTTGATAACATTAAAGACAGTTGCTACAATGATCTTAATGTACACACCATGGCTCAAATTGATAAAGACTGGCTTAACCATTGTTGGTGGTTTTCTTGGTAGCAGTACTATAAATCAGACATTTGAGACCATGAGTCATTCAAACTAAATGAACAAAAGTTAAAAATATTCATGCCTAGAACTAACTGAGCATAGTATGAAGGTATATTACATCAAAATGACCAACACATAAGTGAAGAAAGATATTCTCACATTAGAAGAAATAGATATAAATATCCTTGTAATATAACAATGACTTTGTCACAACACTGACACAAAAGATCAACTCCCTAGTGTGCTTCTAGGTTCTCTTTCCTTTGAGAAACCAGACTTGTCAATGCTAATCCAGGGCCAAAACTAGTTGTTCTATATGGAGCTAATAGTTAGCCCATTCCAAGTGCATGGCTCCCAACCTCTTGGGAGGACTCTCTCTCCTTACAAAGGATGTAAAGGGACAAAATCTTCCCTGGAGGTATAGGCAATAAAAGGAAAAACAGACTCCTGAGCACACTGATTCCATCCATGTAGCTGGGCAACTGGAGAAGTCATCAAATATTTGTCCTTGATGTCAGCAGACCTAATAGACAATGCAGCTCATGCTCAGGGGCACACCGAATCCGGGTGTTGTCTTTCGCTAAAAATATTATAGATCTTAGTATCAGCTTTAGCGTTCTTTTAAACTGGAAGGTGTCTTTGCCATTGCCAGCACACTTTATCGTACCTGGGTTAACACCGCCAGCAAGATGGAACAAGCCACATTTTAAGAAAAAAGAAATAAAAAGGCAACTTGATACCAAAATAGACTCAGGTAGGTGTGGGATTTGTTTTATTGGCCATTGCTGGAAAATACTGGGTCATGGTTCTGGAGTATCTTTCAGGTACTTTTTTTTAATACCTTTTTTTTTTTTAAATAAAGGAGGCTCCAAGCCCCGCCCGGAGCCCAACGTTGGGCTTGAACTCAGATCAAGAACTGAGCTGAGATCAAGAGTTGGACACTTCACCTACTGAGCCACCCAGGTGCCCCAATACTTTTTTTCTTTAATAATACTTTTATATGTCTCATAATCAGTATCTGCTGTCCAGAATCTTAAATGTTCATGCACAGACACTATTCTGCCAATGGATCAACAGATGATACGAAGACAAAACAGGATAAAATCATGCTGATTGATTCTCGAACTGAGAACCAGCCCTCTACAAACAAAACCTCACTTCAAGGGGAATCAACAATAGTGATGCAATGTGGACAATTCCTGCAGCTTTGGCTGAGAGGATTTGGATAAGGGATAGTAAGGATGAGTGGTTCCTATTCTTTGTTTTCGGCTACGGCAAGAACTAACCACCAGAACTGGTTTGAAATCTGTCTCACTCGATTAATGACAACTTTACATCAATAAGCACATATCTGAGAACTAGCCAATCAGTGGCAGCCCCAGGCTTCTGGAAGCCAGTAAACCCAAACAGATGCACTCCAGTAACTACACTATCACAGATAAAGACCAGCCAATCTCTAAATGCTCTCTCTACAGTCAGTAGATCTTTACACGTCCAAAATCCCATTGAAGATCAGCTTTCTGCTTTGCTAAAAGAGACCATTCCTAACTAGGACAGCTCTTTCCCTTGCTTTGCAAGGGATAAATTCAGTTTTTTGTTTATTCCTTTGACAGAGTGTTGGATGCAATGGGAGTGAACCTCTAGCCAAAGTATCTTCAACCTTAATGCTTCTGCCTTGAAGAGTTGATGCCTATTATAGGAGATGAAAATACAATGATTAACAGCCTTCTTTGTTTTCCTCCTTTGTTCTCCTTTTCTTCCTTTAAAATTTTCTTCATAAGTTTTTTATGTTGATTTATTTTTGAGAGAGAGAGAGAGAGAGCACGAGGGGGGGAAAGGAAGAGAGAGAGAGAGAGGGAGACACAGAATCTGAAACAGGCCCCAGGCTATGAGCTGTCAGCACAGAGCCCGATGTGGGATTAGAACCCATGAACCACACGATCATGACCTGAGCCAAAGTCAGATGCTTAACCAACCGAGCCACCCCAAACACCCCTAAAATTTTGTTTTGTGTAAAAATTATACCTGCTATTACAAAAAATAAGTTGAGGAATGGAAAGAAGGAAACGAAGGTCAATAATTGCAAATCACACGCTCATAAAGAACTACTGTCAGTGTTTTGACATCCTTTTACTCTTTTGTATGCAACTGTCTTTATATATATATATATATATATATACACACACACACATATATATATTATATATATTATATATATAATTTATATTTATATAATGTATAAATATTGTATGTATATGATATATATTTTTCTAGCTTTATTGAGGTATAACAGACCAATTATCTGTTTAGATTTTTATTGTGAACGTATTTTTTATTATAAATAAAAAGTGATGTTTTATGGATGTGTATTAATTTCATTTAACAAATATGTATTGACAATTGGCTTTGTGACTTGTTATGTGAGGTATTGGGAACAGAGGCATGAAGAAGATCAACATGATAAAGGACCTCATGGGTAGAGAGTCTGGCAGGGTTTATATAAAATACGTGAGGCACAGGCAACAGGATGACTGCGGATTGTAATATCCACTGTGACAAATAAGAAAACAATGTAATGCAACAGAGTAATTAAGGTATGTATACATGCTACTTTCACTAGGAACAACCTGAAGGATGAGAAGAAGACAGCCAGCCTGAGAAAGGGCCAAAGAGCCTGAGAAGTAGTTTTTGAAGTAAATGGAGAAAGTGCAGAGATCTGAGGTAAGAAAGAAGCAGGAAAAAAAAAATCAGGGGCGGAGCCCAATGTGGGGTTCGAAATCAGGAATCATGAGATCATGACCTGAGTCGAAACCAAGAGTTGGATGCTTAACCTACTGAACCACCCAGGTGCCCACTTTTTTTTCTTTTTAACCCATACATTGAGAATCACTGCCAAGTGTTGGTTCCAGGGATGGGGGCTCTGTACTTGCATACACAGGCATGTTTTTCATCACGCTAGATGATTTAGTTTGGCCATGTGTTCTTTTTATTTTAAAATGTATCTTTACAGACTTTACCATTGCAGCTGTTTAATGCCTGCTTCAGATTTCTTCTCCTTGTACCACTAATGTTTTACATTGAAAATCATCACAACCCTACCTTGTGGACTTGTTTAGCTAGTGAAGGTGCAACCAGGGCGTGTTCTCTATTCTCTTAAGACTCTCTCTGGAAGACAGTCAAGGCTTTCCTGAACTTCCTGCCTATCTGGTACTTGGAGATAAAAACCAAATAATTGGCCATTTTGCTTTACTTTTGTTTTGCTTATAATTTCAGGGATTCTATGTTAAACTCCATAATTTTGTGGGACAAATAGAGGCTGCTAGGCTAGCAGTGATACAACTGTGAGATCCAGACTCATTCCAATATCTGGAGGCTGCATTTTCTAGACACTTTCTAGAACGTGTCAGAATTATAACCATCTCTTTGCTTCTGGAGGTGAGAGCAGGAAGTGTGTCTCTCCCTTGACTTTATAAAGGCAGTTAGTCAGTTTTCTGATTGTGTAAATAATTATAATTTTTATAGAAAAGTTTTGGAGGTTAAAAAGAGAAAATAGGGGCGCCTGGGTGGCTCAGTCAGTTAAGCGTCCGACTTCGGCTCAGGTCAGGACCTCGCGGTCCGTGAGTTCGAGCCCCGCGTCAAGATCTGGGCTGGTGGCTCAGAGCCTGGAGCCTGCTTCCGATCTGTGTCTCCCTCTCTCTCTGCCCCTCCCCCATTCGTGCTCTGTCTCTCTCTGTCTCAAAAATAAATAAAGGTTAAAAAATTAAAAAAAAAGAGAGAGAGAAAATAAAAACCATTCATCATGCAATCACTTAAAGACAGTTGTTATTACCATTTTTGTATATTGTGTTTTGGAGTGTAGGGTTTTGATGCATATTTTTAAAGCCATTGGGATCATTGTATATAGACAGCTTTATATTTAGTTAAGGTTTGACGGCTTTGGGTTACATAGGAAGTTACAGATATTTCATCCATTTGTTTGTGTATCAGGAAGAAAATAATATTCAGACTTGGCTTTTGTAGAGTCAGCCATGAGGATTCATGTCTTTAGAAGTTTGCAGTGGCCTATTGTGTGCGATGGGATTGTAATATTTTTTTTTTCTTCTAACTTCTCATGACCCCTGGCAAACACTTAAAGTCTTGGGCAATGTGAGATTTTGACATTGGGGAGTCACTGTAGTTATGGCCACTTTGACCACAGGGAAGTGGCTATATAGCCCGTGTTACAGATGTTGGTCTTAAGCTAATAGTGGTTGGTCCTGGTACCTAGCAGAGATTGGCTTTAGAATTTGGATTACTACAGTTTTATTCTGAATGACACTGGTATTTAATAGCCTTACAGGGTCTCTGCAGACAGTGGGCCGTTGGCGTCTCAATAACAAGTGCTTCTGAAACAAGGGATTCATTCAAAAGGACAAGAGCATCTTGACTGGGGATAATTATTTACTATTTTTACAAGTTGACTTTCAACCAGGTATCAAGGCCAAGAATTTAGTGCAACTAAATTATGTGTGTGAGCCTAAGAACTAACATGTAAGTAAACATTTTTGATTTTTGAGAGAGAGAGAGAGAGAGAGATGGGTAGGGGCAGAGAGAGAGGGAGAGAGAATCCCAAGCAAGCTCCGTCCTGTCTGTTGTAGTTCAGAGCCCAATGTAGGACTTGAACCCAACCCACAAAACTTGAGATCCTGACCTGCGCTGACACCAAGAGCCAGATGCTTACCACCCAGGTTCCCTGAGTCTGCTGCTATTTCTATTCTCACTGTTCCCATCAATAATTGTACCAAGCAAGTAGTGAAAATGTGTATATTTACTTCCTAGTCCTATAAAGTACAAATGTCTTTCCTATTGAAGTATATTATTAAATTTAAGCATAGCTATTTAAATTCCTATATCAACTTAGACTAGGAGGTCCTTTATGCTAGCACAAATGCATATCACCCAAATATTATCACTTATGAGGAGATTCCTTTAGAGTCTTCATGGACTGATGTGCCCATGGATGTACCAGATTGCATTTATAATGTGGAGGAAGGTCTGCTTCTGCTTCTCCTGGCACCATTTTGTATTCAAAGTAAGGATGCATATGAGTCAGCTCTTGGCATTTTCCTTCAGTCTGGCATATAAGATGTGGGGCATTTGGGATATTTTGGCTCATGCTCATCTTATCTCTTTGGTCAATCCAAATACTTCTGGGAAGAAGTATTTTAACGCTTCTTACGGCACTGTGTTTTCTGGAAGTCAACCTGCACTTTCATGGACTCTTAAAAATCAAATCACATGCTGTTTCTGGTGTTTGGAAGCATCTCTCAAAGACATTTGCTGATTACCATGTTAATGCCTAAAAACTGTTTTAGAGCTTTTTTCTATGAGTGCATTACCTTAGCATTTGGGATTTAGATCTGTCTCCGATTCAAAGATCAAAGTATAATCATGGGAACTATTTTTTCAGGAAATTAGATTTTCCTGGCTGAGATAGCAACGAATCTGATTGTCAAGGAAAATTCTACACATTAACAATATTCTAAAGAAGGAATCAAGAGTCTTTATCTGGGTATTTCAGAACACTGAGGGAAATAATTGTTTAAGGTGGGCCTGATTTTGGCAATGATTGTTTAAAATATTGAAAAAAGGAAGATAAAATTTTTATTTTTACTCCTTTATAACCACAAGATGGCACCATTTTTTAAAGTTTGACACTGCTGTTTTTCATTTTTTACATTTTTTTCTAAGATTACAAGCTGTTGGGTGATGTTTGGTTATAACTTTCCCTCAAATATGGGCTCATAGATTATAAGACTTAGAGTTCCTGCATTAAATAAGAATTTGTAGGTATAATAAGATTTGTAATGTTCATTGCTTGCAACAAAGCTTCAATGTGGAGGGAATGACTAATGAATAAGGTGGAACACTGCAGTAATTTTGCTCACAAATGTTAAATTACAGAGTAAGTTTCAAACTTAAAGCCTCATATTGGCAATTTTATTAGCATTTTCTCATACAAACTCATATCTATGACTACAAAGCAGCTACTAAAAAGCAATAAATACTAGAAATCTATTTACATGCTTCAGGATCTGGCTATATGTCTTGTCTTTGTTACCATAATTCTAATGCATTTAAGAGTTTGGATGGCCAAGACCAATAATCAAAGTATATTGTATCTAATTGCTTCCTGCTAGCTTTTGTAGATTATCCAATAAATAAAATTGGGATTTCTCAAAACGCCTACAAAATAGATTTGGGCTAAACATTCCACAATCACATTTTCTATGATGTTGCTTTTAAAGCAACTTGAAGTTGTGACATCCTTGTTAGACTCTAAGCCCTGGTGACCTTGGATAGGGCCCAGAAGATGGTGAGAAGGCATTGACAAAGCAGGTCTGTTATAATTGTTTTCCACATTAGTTTACAAGTGTTAGAACTGTTCCAAAGGACATAAAACAGAAATGAAATTTTCTCATTCAACTGAAAAGTCCACAGATAACCTGGCTTCCAGGACAGTTGGATTCTGGACTCAATATCATTAGGGCTTGACATCCAGCCCCTCCATGCCTCTTCTCTGCCTTGCACTGGGCTGGCTTTATATGCAAGCTTCCCTGTCATGGCCACTGGGACTTAGAGTCTCCCTCTTCGTGGCAAAATGACTACATCAGTTCTAGACTCAGATGAGTTCAAGATTTAAGCCTAGCGGGAACACAAGACCCTTTACTGAGAGATCTGGGAATCACACATATGCCCACCCAAGAACCAAGCTCCATGGAGAGGGGAATGTGGATCTGAGACATATGGTCCACCAGTGGAGCAGTGGTAGAACCCACCCAGAGTACGTGGACTAGATTGAGGGAGGAGTAATCTCCAGACTGAAATAGGGGGCTGTTATGAGAATGGGTGCGGTGACAGGATCTTACTCTCCAACAGTCTTACAAGGCTCTGAACCTAAGGTAGAGCAGTATTGGATGCAGAGGAGATCTCTATGCTTCTGAATATATTTTGTGGAGGTATCAGTTACCTAGACTTCTGCATACCTGTGTGTCCCCAAACTTGCTTACTTCCTGCCAAAAAAACCCTCACCTTTCCAGAATACCATTCTGTGTTTGGTGTAATGTAAGTGCTAGATATTACCTCCTGGATTTTTAATGCTTTAATTCAAAAAATGACCAATAATATTGAGTACTTCTGTGCATGCCTGTATGACTTATTATGTTGTAAACTTATTATGTGGAATGTGTTTTATCCATCTCTGTGACTGATGTTAGCTCTCAATATATGTCGGTAAAATGAATGAAGGAATAATAAAGATTTAAAACTTAAGGGAGATGGGACCAGCAATTTGTGCTTTTCAGAGCTTGGAAACATCTGCCTCTTCTGACAAAGAATCCCTAATCTTCCTGCCTAATTATAGATCTTCAAATATTATAGCATGTGGTGGTTAAGGCCAATACTGTAGCCCATATGTAAAAGTCACTAGTGAAGTGTTGTTTTGGTGCTTGTCAAATTGTATTTCCTTATCTGGGCCATGTTAAACCTTCTTAGTTATTTTGTTCATTCTTTAGAGGTAGTTGAGGACAACATTAGCTATTTACTACACTCTCAAAATAATTTACAACATTAGCTATTTACTACACTCTCAAAATAATTTGGGGCAGAACAGTATGTGTTCTCTGAGTTTTCTTTTCTTTTCTTTTCTTTTTTTTTTTTCTGGATCAGAGGATGAACTAATAGCTTGTGCCAGAGAAACAGAAAGGGCTGCATAGGTGAAATGTGATTATGTGCGATTACTGTCAATTGTGGGTATTGAATGGTCCAGTCCTGGTAAAGAGAGGAGAGGGAGTGAAGTGTGGTTGGTTCCATTTAAGTAAGGTTAGATTAGTGAGAAAGTGTCCGAACGTATCTAATTGAGAATAATAAATAATATCAGATATGGTCTATAATTTACTCAAAAGGTTTAGAGAGGAGATAATGTTGCCCAAATATATACAAGGGCCATGTCATTTTTAAATTATATTTTCCTTAGTATACAAATGCTGTGATCCACTTAAGTGTGTGCATAATGAGAATTCACAAATGCTGTCAAGGCAAATGCTACGATGGTGTATGGAAGCCTCTTTGGTTACAGGGGTGGAATATACATGGTTGGAATTGCAGTGGGAGGGAAAGGAGTGTCTCTGGGCATTTTGCAAGTGAACGGGCATTCAGTAACCTAATTTGGGTTATGTGAGGAGAAGTCAGATATAAAGTGATCTTGGCCAGGAGTTCCCTGTCTGGCCCAAGGGTACGAGTTGGCTGAGAATACAGGCAGGATGAGAAAGACAGTAGGAATGTCAGCTGTGCTTAGAGTGAAGCTCTCCTAGCAATGCTATTTGTAAGTGAGAGGCATATTGAAGGTGTTTGAGGAAGGAGAAGGAAGAGATCTCAGCTCCGACCTGACTCTGTTAACATATTCTGGTTTAGCATACCATCCTGGGTCTACAGAAGACAAAGGAAGGGATCCCAGTGGGGAACCAGCTATCTTCCCGTTCTAAATGCTGTTGTAAAGTTGTTGTCTAGCTCTAGTTCTGGGAACTTCCTCTCCTCTCCCTCCCTTTACCACGTGTTTTCCTCCTTCGTCAGTCTGATCCCTTTTGGTTGTAAGTAATAGAAGCCCAGTGCAAACTATCTTAAGCAAAAGTGAATTTTATCAACTCATGAGACTTAAAAGTTCAGGACTTGAATGACTTCAAACAGTTCCATATAGATGCTCCACTCTTGGCTCTGTTTTTCTTTGTATTGTCCTCATCCTCCTCCATATCTGTCCATGTTCCAGGAAAGCTTGCCCCAGCAGCACTAGATTTTCATGATATTCACAGCCCTCAAACCAGAAGCCATTAGTCTCTCTCCTGGTATTCCTATAAAGGACCCTCATTGATTGGTCTGGGTTATGTGCCCATTTGACTGGCAGCTGTGTAAGAATTATATGGACCATATAAGGTGCAATTACCAACAGAAAAGGTTTATGGGCAGATTTTAAATGTAACCTGTGTCCACTAGATCTTCCTAGGAAAGTATCAAGACTATAGCATGGCCCCAGGCCAATGTTCCCAATGCAGGAGGAACTACATTACTAAATGCAGTGAAAATGCACAGCTTATAATTATGGTTGAGGACTAGATCTAAGTCTGGAGATCTTCATCTTAGGAGGAAAGTCTCATGGAGAGAATTACATACGTGACCTATTGTTACTCTCCAGTATTTCCTGTTCCTTTTAGCCGTTTACCTTTATGGGTGAGCCTAATGGTGGGCAGGTTGAATTCAGAAAAATTTCTGGACTCAGAGCCTCCTAACCCAAAATCGATAGCTCTCCCTCTCCTTCTCCCTTTCTCTGTCTCTCCCTCCATACCTCTTCCACCCAGTCACCAAATGTGACTGGATTTCCTTTGACCCACTGTATATGGTACTTGCTCAGAAGCCTGGAATGGAGGCATTCAACAGAAATCTTCAGTCTAAAATCTTTGTGCTCAAAGTGGGGCCTGGGGATGCTGCCTTGGACTGACGTGTGGTCATATAATAGTGCTGATAACAAGAGCTCTAGATATAGCTACTAGTGTTGACTTCCATTAAGTTCCATCTCACAAAGTATAATGAGTATTCTGTAGTGAGTGCCTGGGAGGATGGCTCTCACCAAATCTGGAGATGAATACATGAAGAGGAGAGTTCTTCTGGGTAGAAGATTCCTGGTGCCAGGTGTGGGAAGCTTCTGTAGAGCTCAACAGCATAATGCAAAGATTAATTATATACTCGTATATTTTAGGCTTTCCAAGTCTATTTTATAAAAGCTCAACCCACTATATTAACATAATGACTGTGCTTTTCTTGTGGAAATCTTGGAAACAGACTAATAATACATTTTTCCACCTACAATGAAAACTAGATCGCTTTAGTTCTGAGAGAATCGAATCTGGGTTATTGCAAGTCTCACACTGACATTTTCTACGCTATTTTGGACAGCATCCTCAGAATATTTAACATCTACTTTGACAGCAAAACGGTGGAAAGAAAGTTCTGATTGATTGGTTATGAACCAAAAAGCAGAGGAAGAAGCCTGGCTTTTAAACATAATTTTTTAGCCTGTAAAGCCCCTTATGGGTCTTAAGGAAATGAGATAGGGCATATTCCATTAACCTCACCTCCAGAGTCAGAAGGGATGGCATTTTACCCTCTGACCACAACCGCCCATTATTCCAGATCACATGGTCATCACTTTCCAGCACTTTGAACTTCACTGGCTCTGACAAGTTCCTCACATTCTATTCCTCCCAATGCACCAGCCTCTCCTTTTACCATTCCAAACTTCGATTTCTCTCTTGTCAGCGGCCAGTCCCCCCACTTATATTTTGGATTCCATCTTCCTCTTTTTTTCCTCCAGTTCTTTATGGTATTGATAACTCCTTCTCCATCTTGTAACATCAGTCTCTACTCACTGAATCCTCCTGGTAGCATTTCAATATGTTAAAGACTCCCTCATTAAAATAACTATATTTGGTTCTCATACACCATTCCAGCCATCCTTCTGTATCTCTCTCCTCCACACTCAAACTCCTTCAGAGATGATTTGAAGTCACAGCATCCATTTTCTCACCTTCCACGTACTGCCCAATCCATTCCCATTTAGCCTCTGCCCAACAGAAGTATTCTCAACACGTGTCGCTGAAGTCACCAGTTTTTAGATTCCACATATAAGTGAGATCATGCAGTATTTGTCTTTCTCTGACTTATTTCACTTAGCATAGTGCCCTCAAGTCTCATCCGTCATGGCAGAGGGAAAGGTTTGTTCCTTTTTATGGCTGAATAATTTTCCATTTTATACTTATCCCACATTTTCTTCATCCACTCATCCATTAATGGATACTTAGGTTGTTTCCATATCTCAGCTATTATAAATAATGCTTCAGTGAACAAGGGGGTGCATCTATCTTTTCAAATTACTGTTCTTGTTTTCTTCAGATAAATACCCAGAAGTGGAATTGCTGGGTCATATGGTAGTTCTATTTTTAATTTTTAATTTTATTTTAATGCGGAATGCCAAATGCATACTGTTTTCCACAGCGACTGCACCAATGTACATTCCCACCAACAGTACACAGGGGTTCCCTTTTCTCCACATCTTCCCCAACATTTGTTATCTCTTGTCTTCTTGTTCATAGCCATTCTAACAGATGTGAGATGATAGGTTTCTCACTGTGGCTTTGACTTGCATTTCCCTAGTGATGAGTGGTGTTGAACTTCTTTTCATGTACCTGTTGGTCATCTGTATGTCTTCTTTGGAAAAATGTCTGTTCAGTGCCTCTGTTCATTTTAAAATCAGACTATTTCTTGTTTTGTTTTATTATTGAGTTATATGAGATGTTTACGTATTTTGGATGTCCCCCCTGACTGCCCCAAGTCCTTTTGTACGTTCCCTTTTCACTGACTGGTACCACCGATCATTGAATGTGCTAGCTTATCTCTCATCCTATGTATCACTGAATTCTGAAATTTTTACCTCCTGAAAATCTTTTGAATTCTTCTGTCAGTTTCTACCCTAATCTGAGGGAGTACCATTTTTTTTACGTGGTGTATTACCTTGGCCTTAAAAGTGGCCTTCTTGCGTGCCATCTGACCTTTACCCTGGCAGAGTAACCCTTTCAAATATAAATCTGATTATACCACTCCTTAGATAAGACATTTCAGAAATTCCCCTACACAACCTCTCTAGCCAGTGTCTCTCTTGACACAGAGCCTTCTCACATGCTGTTCCTTCTTTCTGGGTCACTCTTCTACCCCAACACTGCTTACCAAGGTGGCTTCTCTCTACCCACAATACAGGCTTAAGCTTCACCTCCTTGAGTCTGCCTTCCTGGACCTCACTGCATCTCTCTTTCTTGGCCCTTATCACCGATAATTTGACATTTGTTTTTATTACTGTTGTTAGCCAGTAATGCCTGTCTTCCCTACTGGACTCCAGCTCCACAAGGTCGTGCTTTAGGTCTGTTTTTGCCAATTATTATTACTGTAGTCCCAAACAAGAGAATGTAAAAGGAGCTCAGTATTTATGAGATGAAAGATGGCTTATATTGCTTTACAACATATTTTTTCTATCTAAAAGAAAGCTGCGTATCATTATTGTTCAGTTTGGGCTGTCTTGAGTGTCACTGTGAAATGACCAGCAGAAATTGTGATGGGCAAACACGAAAGGGAGTGTAGCCGGCTACTGTGAATGTTCTTTTAGAGGAGGTTGTGGATATAGTAGCCCAATTTCTCAATCAAGTTACCAATTTTGTTAATTACATGGACCTGGACATGGACATTTTAACTCTGACTGGAGGATTTGGTCCTACCTGCTAATGACCACAAAAGTCACATAGCCTGTCTGAGTTTTCATGGGGCAGAGGAAGATCTTACTCTTACCCACAAACTTAAAGGGAACAAAGGGAGACAAAAATAAAGTTGCATTATGTTTATACCTCATGAGTCCTATATGTTTCATATGCTGGTTACATAAACATAAAGTCTTCAAAGACAATAAATATAAATCATTTTCTAGGGGTGTCTGGCTGGCTCAGTCGGTTAAGCATCCAACTCTTGGTTTTGGCTCAGGTCATGATCTCCTGGTTTGCTACAGTATCCTGCATATGTTCTGAACTCAACAGGTTTATTGATATTAGTTGTTAAAGATTGTTAGAAGCACTAATACCTAAGTGGCTTTTTAAAATGAAATTTAGATTGCCTGAAAGTGGTTTGCTACACTAGCTTACTAGAATGCATGAGAAAAGAGAGCTAAATATTTTGGTGTGTCACATGTTTAGAGAGTAGATGACAATAGAAAAGTATCAAGAGACAGCGTGCAGGATGTGAAAGAGCTGAGTCAGAGCAGGATAGTAGTCTTGGCTCTGCCTTGAACCAGTTGTCTAGATGTTGAGCAAGTCCTTTAACTTCACTGTTTTCAGAGCGATAATACATTTTTCTTACAGCTCTAAAATTTCATGATCTGCTGAGCAGAATGTAGTAAATACGATCCTAGCCTTATTTTTAGGAAAAATGAGTTTCTCTTAACTGGCTTTATTTGTTTTCATTTATTGTGTGTGTAGATTTATTTTTGTTTCCTTTTTTTTCAAATGTTAAATAATTTCATACTTAGAGAAAGCTTATAAAAATAGTACAAGAATTTTTGCATACCCCAAACATTAATATTTATGCTTTAAACGTATGCTGTATCATTCTTCCTTTACATACACATACCAGTATTCTTGGGTTTTTTTTGTTTCGTTTTTTTTTTGTTTTTTTAATTGAGACTAAAACTGGAGACATGATTAACCTCTAAATACTTTGGTGTGTATTTCCTAAATGAAGATGGATACAATTCTACTCTATGTAGACAGATTTCATTAATGGTCTCCCTAATGTCTTATTTAGAAAAAAAAAGAAAAAAACTATGTTTTGTTTCTGGTCCAGGATCCAGTCCAGGATCACACACAATTTCTCTCCAGTCATTCTCTCCAGTCTTTGTTTGTCTTTCATGGCTTTTACATTTTTGGAGTTCTTACAGGTCAGTTACATTGTAGAATATCTTTCAATTGCATTTGTCCAGAGTATCCTCATGGTTAGATTCAGGTTATGCCTTTTTGACAGGAATTCTTCAAAGTGTTTCTCAGAGCGTGGTGGATATGTGTACCATTCCTGTGATGGGATTTAGGTTACTTAAAGTGACATATGCCAAATTTCTCTACTATGAAGTGTCATTCTGTCATTCTAACTATGGTGGTTATCAAACGTTGATTTTTCAAATCCCATCATTCCATCTACATTTCTTATTTACAATTCTGTAAGGAGGAGGTCTCTTTTTTGTTTCTTTCTACCAATATGTACTCAAAGTGCCTCTAAATGCTTAGTCACTTATACCAAGCATTACTTAGCTTTTGTGTGGCATATTAACATTTACCGATTTACTTTTATGTGTGTGAAAAGGAGTCATTTAAAACACTAGTAATTTAGGGACACCTGGGTGGCTTAGTCGGTTAAGCATCGAACCTTGGCTCAGGTCATGACCTCATGGTTCGTGAGTTCGAGCCCCGCGGTGGGCTCTGTGCTGACAGCTCAGAGCCTGCAGCCTGCTTCAGATTCTGTGTCTCCCTCTCTCTCTCAAAAATAAAATAAAAACATTAAAAAAAATTTTTAAACACTAGTAACTTAAAATCCATTTTAATTTGGCTTTTATATATTACTTGTTCCTTTAAAAAATTGGTAGTAAAACTTCATTTCACTCAGAACATGCCTAACAATGGATAGTGAGGAGAAGGGTAGTAACTGGCAGGAAAATAAATTTGCCTAGAGTTAAAATTTTACTAAGGGAATGATCCACATATAATATAAAGCCATCTGTCCTCATTTCAAATGCAATTGGAATCTGGGGAGTCTGATAAATTATGTGTTGTCCTTCCTATTAAAAAGACTTTTTCTGTTTTAAAAACAAATACTGAGATTGTGGCATACTGATGAGTATATACATAATTTGTTCCCCAGATGGGCCCTAGGTCTTGAAAAGTATCTTTTACATTTAGGCATCAGATTATTTTCTGCCTTAGGTTATAACTAACATACACATGAGTTTTTAAAATAAAAGCAATTAGCCCATTTGCTATAATGACCTGGTAAAAATTAGTGCATTGTGGAAAATTAGTATCTTACCAATAAAATAGTAAGGAAAGCATACTTTTATCTTTCAGTAATGTGAGACACTCAAGTTTTTGTCTTGTATAAAATATCCTGTTAACATATTTGTTAGATTTTGAGTCTGAGGATGGTACAATAAAGTTGGCGTTTTCTTTTTTTCCTTTCTGGCAGTCGGCCAGAGTAACAACAAAGAGAGGGAAAAACTAAAACACATACGCTGTATTCCACTAAACTAGAAGAGAGCTAAAAACCCTAGGCCACAAAATAGGCGGAATGTCTGCCAAAAGCAGCGAGAATAAGCAGGCTGCATGTGGGAAGTGGAGCGAGGATACCACAGCTATAGAGCTCGGAACCAGCAAGAGATGCTTCACGAAACCGAGAGGCCCACCCTGAGATGCAAAACCAAAATCCCTTGTTTGCAAAAGCAACATGGGCTTTTAAAGCTGATGGCAGGAGTTTCCCTGTACCTGGTTTGATTCTAAGAAGTTGGGGAGATGAAGCCAAACAGGCTTTTTTTTTTTTTTTTTTTGGCATTTTTCTGTCTCTGTATCAGTGGGGAAGAGATGTCTTTGCATCCTGAAAACCTCAGGGCTGCTTGTCTCCAGTGGCTGTTGAGAATTAAAAAAAAAAAAAAAAAAAAGATTCTCATGGAAAACCCTGAATCAAGACAAAGTTTTTCTGGTCAGGAACTGGAGTCACTATGGCCTTCTTCATGAACCTCTTACCAATAGCTTATCCAAAAAACCCCCAACCTCCTTTAAAGATGAATGAACAAAAGGATTTCAGCTGAAGGCCACTCCTACCTTTCCAGAATCAAAAAGGAAGAAAGTAGCAGAAAAACCAAGGACGGATAAAACATACTCAACAGAAAAAATACTTCTGTAAGGGAGTTGAAAATCATGTCCAACCATTTTGTTAATTTAGAACACTTTTTGGAAGTATTTAGCACTGAGAGCACAAAGCAGTGATAGAAGAGGTCAGGGAGGAGATAGTGTAGCCACATGAGAAAATTCAATGTAAGCTGATTGAGCAGAAAGAAAAATAAGGTAAGAAAATAAAACCATCGCTGCAATGAAGGTGAAATTAGAAGGATCACAAGGGACAGTAGAGACTGGAAAACAAAATAAAGGACAGGGAAGCTAGAAATGGAAAAAGTGGGTGGCATTTATCAAAGTGAATACAAATCTTAAAACACATTAGAGAAAATGATGTGGAAAGCAGAAAAGGAGATTCAGCATATGTGTATTTGAATCTTAGAAGAAGAAATAGAATGAGGCAACAGATACAAAGGTATAACCCAAGGTAATTATTTCTGACATAAAAATAAATACACACACACACAATTGTAAGAATATACTGAACAGGTTTTTTGTTTGCTACGTAGCGGTGTTTGAAAGAAAAAGGCATAAAGTTTCTTTTTCTGCTGTGGTGAGGCCATATGATGGTACTTAATTGCCTGCATAAATAGAACTAATTGAAATGTAAGCATCGGTTAGATCTTGTAGAAATTAGTTACACTAATTTCATATAATTTGATTACATGGGCAAAATTTGCTTCATGTTAAAGTTTTTATTTTTATTTTTAATTTTTTTAAGTTTTTGTGTTTTAATTTACTCTGTTTTAGGTAACTTACCTTTGAGTCGAAAAAGTGCTTTAAGGAAAAAATTAAGGGAAAGGTCAGCTATCTGTTTATTCAACGAAGTTTCTTGGTATAATTAAAAATTGGCCTCTGGTTTTTTCATTAAGTTTTATTTTAATTCCAGTAATAGCAACATCCAGTGTTATATTAGTTTAAGTTGTACAATATAGTGATTCACCAACTCCATGTTCACCCCGTGCTCATCACGATAAGGGCACTCTTTCATCCCCATCACCTCTTTCACCCCTCCCACCACTCACCTCCTCTCTGGGAACCATCTGTTCTCTGCAGTTAAGAGCCTGTTTCTTGGTTTGTCTCTCCCTTTTTTTTCTCCCTTTGTTCATTCATTATTTCTTAAGTGCTACATGAGTAAAATCATATGGTATTTGTCTTTCCCTGACTTTCCTTAACATACTACTCTAAGGCTCCATCCAGGTCATTGCAAATGGCAAGATTTCATTGTTTTATGGTTGAGTAATATTCCAGTGTGTGTGTGTGTGTGTGTGTGTGTGTGTGTGTGTGTATCGATATACATACACACACATACATACATACATACATACATACATATAGGACTTCTTCGTTCACTATTTGTCCATGGACGCTTGTGCTGGGTATTGGAAATAATGCTGCGATAAACACAGGGGTGCGTGTGTACCATGGAATTCATCTTTGTGTATTCTTTTGGGTAGAATCCAGTAGTGCAATTCCTGGATCATACGATAGTTCTGTTTTTAATTTTTTGAGGAACCTCCATACTGTTTTCCACAGGGTCCGCACCCATTTGCATTTCCACCAACAGTCAAGAGATTTCCTCTGTCTCCACATCCTCGCAAACACTTGCTTCTTGTGTCTTGGAGTTTAGCCATTCTGACAGGTGTGAACGTGGTATCTCGTTGTAGTTTTGGGGAGCATCTTTTCATGTGTCTGTTGACCATCTGTATGTTGTCTTTGGAAAAATGTCTGGTTATGTCTTCCGCTCATTTTTAAACTGGGCTTTTCTGGAGGGCGGGATGTTGACTTGTATCCATTTTTTATACATTGTGGATACTAACCCTTCACTGGATTTGCAAAACATTTGCAAATTTGTTCTCCCATTCCAGAGGTTGCCTTTTAGTTTTGACGGTTTCCTTCACTGTGTGAAAGCGTAGTAGTTTGATGTAGTCCCCATAGTTTATTCTTGCTTCATTTCCCTTGGCTCAGGAGACATAACTAGTAAAATGTTGCCACAGCCAAAGTCAGAGAAATGACGGCCTGTGCTGTCTTCATGGATTTTTTTTATGGTTTCAGGTCTCACACTTAGGTCTTTAATTCATTTTGATTTTATTTCTGTCTATGGTAAAGAAATTGGTCTAGGTTCATTCTTTACCATGTGGCTTGTCCAGTTTTCCCAACACCATTTGGTGAAGAGACTGCCTTTTCCCCACTGGATAGTCTTTCCTGTTTGTGGAAGATTACCTGCCCATACAGTTGTGGATTTCTTTCTGGGTTTCCGGTTCTATTCCATTGAGCTATGTGGCTATTTTTCACGTCAGTACCCACCATATTGTTGGGATTACTACAGCTTTGGAATAAAACTTGAAATCTGAGATTGTGATCCCTCCAGTTTTCCTCTTTTGCAATATTGCTTTGGCCATTCAAGGTCTTTTGTGGTTCTATACAACGGTTAGGATTGTTTGTATAGCTCTGTGACAAATGCTGTTGGTATGTTGACAGGGATTGTATTACATCTGTAGATTCCTTTGGGTAGTGTAGACACTGTAAAAATATGTATTCTTCTCATCTATGAGCATCGGAAGTCTTTCTTTTTCCATCACCTTCCACTTCTTTGATCAGTGTTTTACGGTTTCCAGAGTACAAGTCTTTCAAAATTTGGACCCTGTTTTAAAACAGCTTTCAGTTCGCTATTTTGCCTCCACCTCTCCTAACCTGTGAAATCTCCAGGAAAGACCCAGTCTGAGTTTCCAAAACCAAGTGTGACAGGCAGGGAATTCGCTGAAATGGTTGAAAATTAAATGTATAAAAGTTACAACAATGACTTCTCACCTCACATCTGTCAGAATGGCTCAGTTTCAACACACAGGAAACAACAAGGGTTGCTCAGGGTGTGGAGAAAAACAACCCTTGTGCACTGGTCATGGGATGTAAATTGGTATCGCCACAGTGAAAGCCAGTATAGAGGGGACTCAACAAATAAAAAAATACAAATACCATAGGATCCAGTAATTCCACTACTGGGTATTTATTTACCCAAGGGAAATGGAAATACTAATTTGAAAAGATATATGCACCCCTATCTTTATTATAGCATTATTTACAATAGACAAGATATAGAAGCAACCCAAGTGTCCACCAATACATGAACAGACCACACACACACAAACACATACACACACACACACACACAATGGAATATTACACAGCTATAAACCAGAATGAGATCTTGCTATCTGCAACATCATGGATATACCTAGACAGTATGAGGGTAAGTGAAATAAGTCAGACAGAGAAAGACAAATCCTATATGATTTCACTTCTATGTAGAATCGAAACAAGGGAACAAATGAACAAACAGAGAAAAAGCAGAAACAGACCCATAAATGCAGAGAATTGACTGTTGCCAGAAGGGAGGGGAGGTGGGGGGATGGACAAAATGGGTGAAGGGGAGAGGGAAGTTCAGGGTTCCTCTCATAAAATGAATAAATCACAAGGCTCAAAGGTATAGCATAGGGAATCTAGTCAGTGATACCGTAATAGCATTATACATTAACAGATGGGAGCGACACTTATGGCGAGCATGGAGGAACATCCAGAGTTGTTGCATCACACATTACATTGTGTGTCAGGTAGACCTCCGTTTAAGTAAATATACCAAAGTGAAGGTTTCTATGTTATGAGTGGAAGTACCAACTAGAGATTAAAAGATTAAAAGTTCCCAAGGCCAACTTTGTTCCTACACTGGTCTTGCCTTATTTAGGTCCATAATCACTAGCAACAACTTCCAAGCCTTCAGGGGCATTCAGCTACCCAAAGAGAGAGACTGCGATCAAAATGGTCCTGGTAGTTGTGCCTCTATTTCTCTATTCGCTGCCTGAATATTTTCTTCCCTATGAGCTCCCACTCCTCCATCACTCTTCGGCATGGTTCAGTGGCATTCTCCAACCTTTCAATCTTTAGCCTATAAAGGCACAGACTCCTACAACAAGGATGGGCTCAAATGACCGAGGGTAGGAGCCATGTCCTGCTCCTGGAGAACAAGCTAATTGGGAGTCTCAGTCATCCACACAGTCACCTCAACATAGGCATGTTATCACCTATCCAGATGAAGCTCCCTTACTGATTTGACAAGTCAGTCCTACCCCTGCCCAGCCCTACAGGTACATGGGAAGGGCATCACAGATTTAGGAATAGAGATGGAGTGAGGACACAGCTTGCCTTGGGCCATACATCTCTGTAGTTCAGAATCTCCACATCCAACCCCCAATTCCTTGAGAGGATCTAAGCCATCCTCCCTAAGTGGGGGTGCAAGTAGATGATATCCTATTTCTCTTTGCTGTAAACAGACTCTTCCCAGCAGCTCAAATGATTTTCAATCTCTCTCAACAGAAAATCTGAAGTATGCTCGCACCTTCAATGAAACCAACAGACACAAAAGCAGAAAACTGGTCAGGACCCTCTTGAACTCTCTATTTGAATATGCCTTTCTAAGCAACTCCCCTAATCCTGGGTCCTTCATTCACCTTTATCTCACTTGGCATAAACCCCCATATTCTGACATCTTTTCTAAAACTCTTATTCCTATCCAGCTCAGGGTTGTTCTTCTTGAAACCTGGTCTCCTCTGCTAATTCGATTCTTACCCTCCTTCATTGTATTCATTAGACCCACTCCCCAGCTTTCTATTATTAAAACATTTGCCTGCAAGGTGAAGACAAAAAAACAAAGAAAAGAAAGAAAGAAAGAAAGAAAGAAAGAAAGAAAGAAAGAAAGAAAGAAAAGAACCCAAATTTAAATCTCATTTCTGTCACTTATCATATCCAAATAGGTCACTTCAATCTCTTTTGCGTTTCAAATTCTCCATGTAAACAACCACTGGGCAAGGAGGTTAAACATAGGTTGAAGTACCAGATGGTATTTTGATGAATTAATCTCTGAGGTTCCCTACATCCTGAGATTCTAAGTGCTTTTGATTTGGCCTCTGGAAAAATGGAGAGTCCTTAGGTGGCAGAAGTGGAATAATTAATGGAGAAAAAGAAATACCAAGAAAACCAGAGAAGAAAGTAAAAAGGCAAAACACAGTACAGAAAAGTCATGGGAAGAAAAATCTCCAAAAAAAGAAAAAGCTTCCTAGAACAAGTCAAGGGTACTGGCCCAAAGGGAAACCAGACTGGGAACTTTGGCAACAGAGAATCATAGAGCAATATCCTCAAAACAGAGGCTGAATTTAATTAACGTAACATGGTCTACAACTAGATATCCTTCCCTTACAGAAAACTCATTTGTCTCAAGAAGAGGGGATATCACCACATCTAAGGAGCTGCCTGATGAGATCTTGCTTATTATATAAAAGCCATGACACCATGGCCATAGATAACATCCACCCTAAAACCTCTGATGGTAAAAACAAGGGACTAGTTACCAGTGCACTAAATACTTTTGTGAGCACTAGTGGTCAAACATATAAGGGCAAATGCTTGCACTAACCTGGTTTCTTAAGAAAACCCTAAATTAGACTTCCGACATCATTACCTTTGACATTCTGAGTTGATCTGCCCTAGGATCTGTGTCTTCATCTCAGTGCTGCTGAGGAACCAGAGAATGGATGTGGAAGGTACACAGGCTGACGGGCAAACCCCTCAGCTACTCATTAACTATGGAATCATGGGGCGAGTAATCAACTGCCCTGAACCACAGTTGCCAAAGTAATAAAAAGTATGCTACAATAACACAGCTACTTTGCAAAGCTATGCAATGACTATATAACTTAACAGATGTTATGCATAGGATATAGTGTCTCGTCCAGGGTAGAACACTCAACAACTGCTTTTGTTCTCTGCGTTCCCTTAGGAAACACATAATTTTCAGTTCATTCATTTAATTCCCTTTCCTTTCATTTTCCATTTCATTTCATTTCATTCCTTTATACTTTGAGAGTGAGTGCACACAGAAAGAGGGAAAGATACCCCAAGAAGACTGTCAGCACAAAACCCAACGTGGGGCTTGAACTCACAAACCTGAATTGAAATCAAGAGTCACACCCTTAACCGACTGAGCCACCCAGGTGCCCCAACAAATGTCATTTTTACAAATCCATAAAAATCCTACCTGGTTATAGAGTCTTCCTCAGCATTCTTATCTGCTCCTAAAGAAGAAAGCAAAATACATGTTAAATCAACAATCGAAAAATATAGGAAATTACAAGTGTATGGCTAATGATTTGTGAAAAAGTCTTCCTTTGGGACCACACCTGGAAACCACACTACACTGAATGGTAATTATACCATTGGTAGGCTTAAAGCACTAAGAAATCTTACCTTCTCCTCTATATTGACCAAAAGCAAGAATGGGTTTTATCAGAATTTGACACCTACAGGTGAACTGATGTTTACAATGACCATCACTGACCGACTCTATGACGCTGGAAGAAAATGGTATCGTTAGGTGAATGTTTATCCTAAGCTGACAATGTCAAGCTGAAACTAGCATGATTTTTCTGGACTTCCACTACTAGAGGAGTTAAAAGAGAGTATGTTTATTTTTGCTGCAACACGGCAGAACTTCCCCAGCCCTTCAGTACACACTGTTCAGTTTAAGGATGAAACACCCCCTCACAAAGTGTGCTCTATAGCTATTGTACTTTGCAGCATGGCCAAACCATAGCAAACAGACTCTCCCTGGCATTATTTCCAATGGGAAGTTAAGGAAGAAGGATTTGGCATTCCAGTTTGATAAAGTTCTAACCTCTTGAGACTGTCTCCTTCCATTGCTAGAGACTCTATCTAGTCCCACCGTACATCACAGAGGAGGATGATCCCAATGTGAATGCTATGTAGTCATTTTTCTCAACCCTCCCCATTAGGTGACACACATCTAGAGAAATCATGCTTTTTTTCATGGAAGGCATATATCATCAGATCCTCTACTGATGAGCAACAAAACAAAACAAAGGGCAAAGAATATCTTGAATGCCTACATTCAATTACGGGGATTTTTAATTTTCTAAACATTCAAAGATATCCACTCTATGATTCTAACTATATGACACTCTGGAGAGAGCAAGACTATGGAGGTAAGGGTTGGGGTGAATGTAGGGATAAAGGGGCACAGCACAGAGGACTTTTAAGGCAGTGAAACTCTTTCACACGATACCACAAAGGTAGATTCACATCATTACACATTTGTTAAAACTCATAGAATGTATAACACCAAGGCTGAACACTAATGCAAATTAGAGACTTTGCCTGAAAATGATGAGTTAGTGTCCGTATAAAATGCACCACTGTTGTCAGGGTGCTGGGTGGCTCAGTTGGTTCAGCGTCCAAGTCTGGATCTGAGCTCAGGTCATGACCTCACAGTTCATGGGATCAAGTCCTGCATCAGGATCTGTGCTGACAGCACAAGATTCTTTCTCCCCTCTCTCTCTTCCCCTTTGCTGCTCACACGTGTGCATGCTCTGTCACTCAAAACTAAAGGAACTGAAAAATATATACTAATAAAAATGGACCACTATCGTGCAAGATGTTGACAACAGGGGAGGCTAGGCGTGTACGGGAGCATGGTATGGCATATGGAGACTCTTTGTACTTTCTATTATATTTTGCTGTGAACTTAATACTGCTGTAACAATAAGGCTCATTAAATGTAAAAAACAACAACAACAAAACACGGTATCCATTGAAGCTACTCTTGCCATATATTAATGCATGATACAGTCACCCTGAAAATTAAAATAGAGATCAAAGTAACACAAAGGGGTACTGTCTCCCATATGGAAGCATATGAAAATACATAAAGCAAAATACAAAAATACAGAAGTTATTTGTATACTTAGGAAAGAAAACAATTGGTTAATATGATCAAATATAACTATAAACAGGGACTCAGCACTATAGGAATCAAACCTGGGTTTTCCATATAATTAAGAGATTTTATTCTAATTTTAAATCAAAAATCATTATGTTGATCGTATCTAAGAATCATAATGAAAGCTTAATCACATCAAAGAAGATTATAATGACCTAATATTGCCCTAGTAAATTTTGTACAAATTCCTACTTCATATGGATGATGAAACTGAAACCAGTACCATGGTAACCATCATATTACTTGCTATTAAAATAAAATTTTAAGACACCGCCAAATATTAAGTCAGGGCTATAATTCCTATACAGAACAGGTTTCATCCAGCAGGCCAAAGATGGCTACCCTCAGAACATCTCCTTGAATGACTGGCCCTTGGTTGTTCCCTGGGATCTTGGATTTAAGGAGGGTTCCCACCATTCCCTACCTGGTCAAGAGTGGCTCACTGTGCCTAAGTGCTGGTAAAATCAATGTGCTTAAGGCCGTACACTTGATTTCCTTCTGGAAACCTGGAACTTTGGGACATGCTAAGGAGAAGATGCCTATGTGACTAGCATCTGATGAAAGCCTCGGGCACGGAGTATCCATAAGCCTCGTACTGGCAGACAACATTTCACTTGCGCTGTCCTAATTTTGTGCTGGAGGAATTAAGCACATCCTGCTAACTCCATAGAGAAAGGATTCCCGGAAGCCTGCGCTTGGTCTCCTCTGGACTTCACCCCATGCACCTTTTCTCTGTGCTGATTGGCCTTTCTAGCCTGTCCCCATACCAAACCACAGGCATGAGTGCAACTATATGCTGAGTCCTGTGAGCTCTTCTAGTGAATAATCAAATCTGGGTGTCATTGGGGTGCCTCTAACACAACTGCGTTATATGAAATTTTTATTATTTGTGTTGATGTCTTACACGTGGTTACAGTCAGAAGGTTATGTCACAGAATACCTTTCCTGGAAACTCTTTTTCTTGGTATTTGCCTGGAAAATTCCTACATTCCTATATATCCATTTGAAGAAAGGTTTCAAAGCAATAGATGAAATCATGATGTCAGAAAGTGTGAAACAAGCAACAATCCTATTTTACTCAGAAAAAAAAGAGAATCCTGGTGACTGCCACTATGTTCTACCATATACGAGTTCCTCTCAAATATGAAAAATGTATTTTATGCCATAACCAGAGTGTCCTAACTCAAATCTAATCTTTTTAGTCTTCTGCTTCAAATTCTCCAAAATCCCTGCATCAAATACTGCTGCCTCCCTCCCTAAGAGCCATTCCATATTCTTCATTCTTGCTAGAGAATCACAACTTTATTTGGATATTACTGTCTCCATACACAAAGAAGGTGGCCTCACCCTGGCTTCAAAAAGAGAAAGGAGTATTCTAAGCTAATCACAGTACCTGATTTCCCAGGGACCAGTTTAGGAGTGAGTATGTGATGTAACCTAGTCTTTAAAATGCTAGAGGAAGTCTACTGCAAGACTCTTCCTAGTGAAAAGAAACGCCTAAAGAAAAGCAGTCCTTCCCACCCACTGGATGTTGCCATGTGAGAATATGATACCTGGAGCAGTTGCTAATTAGCCACCCCGGAAAGGAGAAATAAAAACACCACCAACTCCAAGACTGAACAAGAGACGACGGGGATCCTGATGACATCACCGAACCATCAAAACATTTCTGGTTCCTACTGTTTTCGTCACTGTTAGAAGTC
Source organism: Panthera tigris (assembly GCF_018350195.1). NCBI lineage: Eukaryota > Metazoa > Chordata > Mammalia > Carnivora > Felidae > Panthera > Panthera tigris. The sequence goes on from NC_056671.1 coordinate 27,692,560, forward strand.
ACCTATTATTTGCCGCTAAAAGCATTCTACCGAAGAAACTTCCCAAGGCCCATCGGGTAAGATCTACTCCTTTCTATAGCACTAACAAACTTCCATAAGCTTGTCTTACGTAGGTATTCACCTCATCCCCAACCATTCCCATAGCACACGTTTTCTACCAGCAAAACCCAACTGCTCATAAATCCTGCTAAGTTCACTCATACACCTTCGCCTCTGCACTGTTGTGTATTCAGCCAAACACGTAATCGTGATAGTTTACAAACATTGTCAAACATACAAATGTTGGTCCTGCCAAACATTGTCATTCTGCCTCTCTACCTGGCAAACTGAACTACTCACCCTGCATGCTTACTGTAGATTCTACCCAGTCTTTGAAAACTCTGATTCCTCACCATGAACTTACCGTAACTGGAACAAATGCCAGTACAAAGTAACAATGATAATTATAAGCTCCACGAGACTCTGGCACCTAGTAAGCACGAAAGGGAGTAATACAAATGACAGGGATAACAACAAACTCCTGGGGCACAGAGACTGGTTTTTGAATGTTTGTATTCTACAACAACAGGATAACACTTAGTAGCTAAAAGGCACTTAAGAGTGACTTGGGAAGTGAACAAATGGACGTGAATAAAAATGATTCTTTTGAAAATTATTTTGAAAAACCACAGAAACTTTTCTGTTTCAAAAACCGCAGGGACAGCTCTATTCTGTTATGAGCACCTTCATGATCCAAACGCTGTCTGCTCGATCTTTGCCTTTCCTGTAACTTCCAAAACTAACCTACAGAAGGTCTTTGGTAACAGTCTACCAAGTTAAAGCTTTCTTCCTACTTTTCAGATTGTACAGTGCACTAGTGTCTGGCTTTGGCTCAGGTCATCATCTCACAGTTTGTGGGTTTGAGTCCCACATCGGGCTCTGTGCTGACAGCTTAGAGCCTGGAGCCTGCTTTGAATTCTGTGTCTCCCTCTCTCTCTGCTCCTCCCCCGCTCATGCTCCGTCTCTCTTTCTCCTTCAAAAATAAAGAAAAACATTAAAAATATTGTTTTAAATAGAAAAAATAAAAAGCAACTGACTGTTAAGCCAACAGTTCCAGAAAGAAGGGTGGGGGGTGTCTCTGGACAAGGCTGTGACAGGCAGGGATGTGGCTCCTCTGAACCCAGAAAATGGGGAGAAGGAAGAGTTGACTTGACTCCTGGATTTCTAGGCAAAGAGCTTCCCTATGCCACTCCACTGGAGCCTGGCTCTCTGATACTGGGGGGAGATGCTCCCCAAAGAGGTGGGCAGAGAAAGGGAAGGAGAGAGGAAGTCGGCTTTGGTGGGACAGGGGCTTGTCGCCATGCCCTCAGGGGGCACCCGTGCTGAACAAAGGGCTCACAAACAGAAGACCTGAACTTGTCCTTTACTGGTTCTGTGCCTTGGGACATCATTTATTCTCTCTGGGCCAGTTTTCACATCCGTGCGATGGAAATCATGGCACCACATGTGCTGACATTGCAGTGCTGCGTAGACGTGGATGGACACGTTTGGGTTATGACAGGTAAAAGCCTGGCTCTGATGTCAGACAGACCTGGGGGTGAAGTCCCTGGCTCCGCACCCTGTCGGCTGTGTGCTCTTGAGCAACTCACGCCTCCCCTCCAAGCTCGGTTTCTCTGTCTGTAAAGTGGGGACAATCGCACTCACCTCAGAAAGTTACCTGTACACACAGGGTACGGCACAGAGTAGCCCCCAGGAAATGGAAGTTCTGATTCCTGAAACGATGTACCCCAAGAAATACAGAATTCAGAATCAGCCACCAACTCACTACTGTAAGCCGTGCCTTAAGACTGCAGATCTGGAGTCAATGGGCACTAGAGGCCTTTTGCTCAAATTTGCAAGGTTCTGTCCCTGCCCCCCCGAGGCACCAAGGGGGATGCCACACAGGTCCCTCTGATCAGGCGATGGCCTTGGCCTCATGTCTGGCAGAAAGCTCATTCCATGCCCCAAACTCGGCTGCTCCCAGGAGAGAGGATGCAGGCCCACACCTCTGGTCACCAGGGGCAAAGTATACCCACCCCACCACCCCAGTCCCCCACCCCGCAGCCAATAATCCAAACTAGACTGACATGGGTGGGACCTCCAAGGACGCTCCTTCTCCACATGTGGAAACTGAGTCCTTGAGAGGGGAAAGGACTTGTCCAGGGCATCGAGGGAGCTGCTGGCAGAGCTGGGGCCAGGGTCCCAGCTGGAGCCCTGCCCAGAGGCAGATGCCTTGTTCACACATTCTTCTGCCTGTGGCCCCCACTCCCAGTTGAACAGCCAACCATTTCCTTGAAAACACAGCCATTCCAGTTGCAAACATCTGCAGAGCACATATTACAGCTAGGTTTGGTTAAACAATGAACAAAGAGTCTGCAGGTTTTTAACCCGAAGGCTTTTGGGGGAGGTGCTAGAGACACCCTCCCCTAACACAGTCATCAGAATACTGTAGGTCTGTATGTTTTGTTGGAAGGTTGTCCATCTACACAGACCTTTCTTCAGGTCCCCACAGGGCCTCTAAGAGGGCTAAACTGAAAACATCTGGGCCTTTCTGAGGAATTCCACACATCCCACCTTATTGAGAAATGCTAGAATGAGGGGTGCCTGGGTGGCTCAGTCGGTTAAGCGTCCAACTGGGGCTCAGGTCATGATCTCACGGTCTGTGAGTTCTAGCCTCGCGTTGGGCTCTGTGCTGACATCTCAGTGCCTGGAGCCTGCTTCAGATTCTATGTCTCCCTCTCTCTCTGACCCTCCCCCATTCGTGCTCTGTCCCTCTCTGTCTCAAAACTAAATAAACATTAAAAAAAAAAAAAAAAAGAAATGCTAGAATGTACAGTCAGCCCTGGAGCTGATTCTTTCAACAACGCGGGACATGCCACACATAGACACCTATACGCAGACATATGCCCGAGCTTTCTGAGCAGGGAGGGGCAGCAACAGGTCCAGGCTTCAAGCCTGTCCTTTGGTGGCTGTCTGTCACCAGGCGGGGAGGGGCTTCTTGGTGCTCAGTGCTGACACCACATGCGGACACCCTCAACACACATACACAGGCACAGATATGAGGCCAGCCCCCAAGGTCTGAGGGCATTTGTGGTCTCAGGCTGAGAACTCAAGATACAGGGGTGAGGCAGCTCAGCAGTGACGGGGTCCCAGGATGTGAAGTGACATAAGGAAGGCGATAGACACACATACAATCACACATACATGGTCACGGCCTCACCCATGTACACAGAGACTCATGCATCACACAGATACACCTCTTACTCACGAAAACACATAAACACACAGACCCATGTACACGCAATAAGAAGATATACTTGGATATCTCCAGACCGATGCACAGACATGCTCAGAGGCACTCACAGCCACATGTCCTCGCCCACATAGGCATGTGCATGCTTTACACACACGCACACACACAGTCCAAGCATCTAAACGCTTCCCGGGAACCAACCACTATGGATTCTCCCCTCTGCGGGCAGTCCAGGGCTACAAACTAAAGGCTGGACTGGGTTCCCAGTTGGCCCCAAGGAGAGGGAAGGAGCAGAGGGACAGTTGAACCTTGCTTGCTTCTCACTCTACTGCATGTGGGGGTGGGGTACCGGGTAAGGGAAACCCACCTGCCAAAACAGCAGGGGACAAGCCCACAAATGGAGTCACCCACTTGCCAGGGGCTTTCAGGAATGGGGGGCAGGGGGAGTCTCTTGGCTCCTGGGGGTGGCTCCAAGCACTGAGAATTTGCGGGAAAGAGATCTGGGATGAGGGGCATTTTTCCACAGTGAACCTTTCCCCCCTTCCGAAGTATGGTCTTCCTTCTGCAGCTCCATTCAGCCCCCCACCACCCAATACGCCCAGTCAGCACCCCCAGGCGCTTGCCTCACCTTCCTGAGATCCAACCACCAGCTCCTCCACAAGAGGAGGTCCTACCCAGACATATCCAGGGGTGCCCCACACCCGGTGGGGGGGGGGGGGGGCCTCCCGCTGCACCAGCCCCTGCACACAGCATAAAAACATCCAGAGTCCCCCTATACTCCAACCCCCAAACTCACCCGCCTCCAGTTCCCTGGGGAGGTAAATACCCAGTCAGGTGAGCCCCAAACCGAAAATGGCCGTCCCCGCCGCCGCCACCGGCCACCTCTCCTTCAGAGACCCTTCCCCGCGTGGCTTGGAAGCCCCCTCCCCCAGGATCGCGCCCCCGCCCCCGCCTCAGGCACCCACTTCCTTCTTGATGGTGCGCAGCAGCCTCTGTCTAGTGTGCGCCTCTGTGGGACCAGATGAGGGAGCAGCCGGTCAGCCGGTCAGCCGAGCGCTGCGGCGGGGCCGGGGCTACCCTCCCGCCGCCCCCGCACCTTGCTCCCGCTTAGCCACGGTGCCAGAGGCCATGGCCGCACGCGCTGCTTTCCCAGCCCAGGTGGCGGCGGTGCCGGCTCTCCTGCTCCGCAGCTGCAGCCCCAGCGGGGCGGTGCCGAGCTCCCGGTGACATCAGGCTCCACCCCGCAGCCGCCCCCGCCGCCACGGCGCAGCCTGGCCCCTGGCGGGAAGGTCCTCGGCCAACCTTCGCTCTGGGCCCCTACCACCAGCAGCCCCGCCTCCACGGGAAGCCCCACCTCCCATGCCCGGCGACCCTGGTCCCACTTCCCCTCTATTGGGCAGGGGGGAAATGCATCGTTCATTCCCAGATCCGCTCCTTGCCAGGCTGCAGGGAAGTAACCTGAGGCGGTGGGGCCTGTTATTGACAGGCTGCAAGCCTCAGGGTTCTCATCTTTAAAATGGATGTAATAGGGGCGCCTGGGTGGCTCAGTTGCTTGAGTGTCCGACTTCGGCTCAGGTCATGATCTCATGGTTCGTGGGTTCGAGCCCCGTGTCGGGCCCTGTGCTGACTGCTCAGAGCCTGGAACCTGTTTCCGATTCTGTGACCCTCTGTCTCTGCCGACTCCGCTTGTGCTCTGTCTCTAAAATAAATAAACATTAAAATACATTTATGTGTATAAAATGGATGTAATAGGACCACCTCATCAGAATGATACCAAACATAAAAGAGATAGTGAATGTAAAGCACTTAACACAGACCTAGGAAAAAAGACCAGCAACCATAAAAGCTGTCATTATTATTATTATTATTATTGAGTCTTCCAAGATACAGTGGCTCTCCACCCAGTTTGGCCAGGCCTTACGTGGCTCCCTCCCCCACACGCAGGTCACTGGGAGAGTGGCAGAGTGGGATCCTTCCAGGACCCCGATAAGGCACTTGTCAGCCAGGATCTCCAAGACTCTTTGCGACCAACGCTTATTCCACCAAGTTCCTGACCGCGTCCACCCAGACCGCAACTCGGGTTTACAAACATTTATTGAGCACCTACCACATGCCAGGTTACTGTACTGAGGATACAGAAGTGAGCAAGATGGGCAAAAGCCTGCCCTCACAGGGCATAGGACGTAGACAGAAAAATAAATAAGCAGATGATGTGGTATGTTGGAAGTTTCTGGAGAAAAATGAAGTAGGCAAAGGAGACAGGTGGGGTTTGTATTTTTGAAGTAGGGTGCTTGAGGGAGGTCCCATGAGGAGATGCCATTTGAGCAAAGAAGAGAAGAGTATATTGGGGGATTTCTGGAGGAAGAGCATTCCAGGCAAAGGAAACAGCAAGTGCAAAGGCCCTGAGGTAATGTTGCATCCACACGACTCCTGAAACAGAATGCTACGGGCACCAGTGACAGTCACAACAAAGTTTATTACAATGAGAGGCAAGGCCGACCTATCGGGACCAACACTCTTGATAAGAGTGCGGCCCCGAACAGCCGGGGGACAGAGTTTTTATAACCAATCACATCGTTTTATCATCACCTGGGAACAAAACAAAGAAACAGGTTCCAGATGAGTTAACAGTTGCCTAATGAGGTGTTTACTTTAGACTTTCTGCCTCTAAGTTGCAACCAGTGGATCTCCTTGACCCTGCCTCTGATGCTCTTTTCTTTGAACTTTTGTTTCCTTAATTGGTGAAGCCTAATTTACAAGGGTATGAGGCATAGTTTACCAGAGCAAAGCAAGGCTGTTATCTCTTAACCTTCAGTGTCAACACAAAGCTGTTATTTTTCAAGCTAAGCATTAGCCCTACACTACAATTTAACCCTTACATTTCCCCCTTTTCTTGTCAGTGAATCAATCCCTTGATTCATCATTAGGAACTAAGGGGATATAATTGGACCTGAACATCATAATTTTTATTTCACTAACTCGCTTCTTGACATATTGTACTAACCAATTGATAAGGCACGGGCCAATAGTTAACCCGAGAAGTAACAACAGCAGTGGCCCAGCTACAGCTGTAAGCAGTGATGTGAGCCAGGGGGACCAAGAGAATAAACTCTGATACCAATTATTGCTGGGCTCCCTGGCACGTTCCCTGGTCCTAAGATTATCCCTGACCAAACTGAGAGTGTCTCGGATTACTCTGGAATTGTTTGCATAAAAACAGCACGTTTCTCCGAGGGCCACGCAGAGGCCCCCTTCCTTCATGAAGAGTAAATCAAGCCCTCTTCTGTTTTGTAATACAACCTCGGCTAAAGAGTCTACTTGGTGTTCTAGCCGAGAAATTGAAGTTTCCAAGTAGCCTAGGTCTCGGTCTACTTGCTTACAGTTTTGAAGTTTTGGTCCCCCACAATGAGTCCAGCAGTTCCAATAGCTGTGGATCCCGCAATTCCCAGTCCCACTAGGAGTGGAATGAGGACTGGTGCTGCCCTTTTTACCCTGGTATGTTAGCCAATTTTTGTTCTTGATCCCTGTGTCCACATCCATAGGTAACCATATAGGGGTTTTCAGGGACCGGAGGAGCAAAGCCCGTTGGCTGTTTATAATTAGTAACTAAAGTCCCCCATGAGTCCCCCACCAAGTCGCATAAATCAAACAAACAAACAACAACAACAACAACAAAAAAAAAAACCAAGGCACAGTGGAAGAGGTATTAGATGCTATCACCTTCCTCATGACAGTGTCCCTGAGTTCCCATTTGTATGGCCAAAAAGATAGGGGATGCAATTCCATACAGTCCCCCACACTTAACACCATACAAACCCAAAAAATTATTATGCTCGCATCAGTCTTAGCTTTAAAGGATCTTCTGGGTGCCTTTGAAACTCCCGTTGCTGTTTGTTATCTGGTTCTGTATCGGTCTGGGTTGCTCCCGCCTTCACGCAGTTTTTCTTAACCTGAGAGTGATGATTCCAGGTTCGGACACCATCTACCTTGACGGCCGTGTGCGTAGTCAGAATCACGGTGTGTGGTCCTTTCCAGCGCGACTCCAGGGTTTTAGGCTCATGCCTTTTGACCCAGACTAAGTCTCCTGGTTGAAAGGGGTGGGGAAGAACAGGAGGATGAGCGAAGGCTTCTCTCAAGGCCCTGGTTATTTCCTTCTGTACATGTTGCAGGGCCATGAGCGAAGCCAGCAAATGGTCCCATTCCAACTGTTCCATTATGTCGTCTCCTAGCCTCGGCAGGATAGGTGGAGGTCTGCCAAATAAAATTTCATAAGGGGAAAATCCCTTGACAAATGGAGTACAACGCGCTCACAAAAGGGCAAAAGGCAGGACATCAACCCAATTTTCGCCTGTCTCAAGGGACAATTTGGTTAAGGTCTCTTTTAGGGTCCGATTCATCCTTTCTACTTGACCCGAGCTCCGGGGTCTATATGCACAATGTAATTTCCAATCTATTCCCAATGCCTGGGCTAGACCCTGGGACACCTGCGCCGTGAAGGCCGGGCCATTGTCTGATCCTATGCTCAAAGGCAGCCCGAATCTAGGAATTATTTCATTTAATAATTTCTTAACTGTCGTCTGAGCCATTTCTGATTTGGTGGGGAACGCCTCGACCCACCTGGAGAAGGTGTCTACAAGAACAAGCAAGTATTTATATCTGTATTTCCCTGGTTTAATCTCAGGAAAATCTATTTCCCAAAAGCGGCCTGGCTCAATTCCTCTATCTCTTTTAGCTTCTGAAACCTTCCTATTTGCACCCTGATTTACTTGGGCGCAACTTACACACCTTTCAACCATCTCTTCAGTCTCTTTTCCCAGCCATTGTGCCCTGAACTTTCTCCACACTAATTCCGCCATCCTCGTTTTTCCCAGATGAGTCCCTTGGTGGAGCTGACCCACCATGTGCCTCCCGAGTGCCGCCGGTAAGAGTATCTTACCTTCAGGATCTTGAAACCACTTTTGTCCCGGCATCTTGCTTCCCCCTTTTCGGGAAATCCACTCCAAATCTTTAGGAGTGTAACTGGGCTCCAGTGGAAGCAGGGGGTCTGTCAAGATTGGTAGCTCCAAGGCACTTTTACTTTTAGTTGGGGCAGCTTTCTCGGGCTGCTGCATCAGCCAGGCGGTTTCCGATTGCCTGTAGGGAGTCGCCTTTCTGATGTCCCGGGCAGTGAATGATTGCCAGCCTCGCAGGTTCCCAGATGGCTGCTAGAAGATCTAAAATTTCAGCTTTATTTTTGATGGCCTTGCCTTCTGCTGTGAGGAGACCGCACTCTTGATAAATGGATCCGTGTACATGCGTGGTTGCAAAAGCATAGCGGCTGTCCGTATAAATGTTAACTGACTTGTTTCTTCTGAGTTTTAGGGCTTTTGTTAGTGCGATGAGCTCTGCGCATTGGGCTGAAGTTCCTGGGGGAAGGGTCTGTTGCCATAAAACTTCACGGTCTGTCGTCACCGCAGCACCGGCATATCTTTGCCCTTGAAACACAAAACTATTGCCGTCTGAAAACATGCTGATATCAGAGTCATGTAAAGGAATGTCCGTAAGATCAGAGCCAAGGTTTCTGGGCAAGGGTGTACAGGGGGGATTCTGGCCTTCGGGCAGCAAAGTGGCTGGGTTTAAGGTTGTGGGAGCACAAAAACGTATTCGGTGCTGGTCGAGTAGCAATGCTTGATTTTTGGGTAATCTAAGCATTTGACAGCCATCACTCTGGGGAAGCCCGCAGTAAAGTTTCTACTTCATGGGGCCCCGTGATAGACAATGCTTGCCCTAAGGTTAGTTTGTCTGCATCTTTAACTAGAAGCACGGTGGCGGCAATTTGTCAAATGCATGGGGGCCATCCGGAAGCAACTGGACCCAGCCGTTTGGATAAATAAGCCACCGGTCAGTGCCAAGGTCTTAGGCGCTGAGTCAGAACTCCCTTGGCTACCCCTCCTTTTTCGGCTACAAACAAATGGAATGGCTTGGTGGGATCTGACAAAGCCAAAGCTGGTGGGGTTATGAGAGCATCTTGTAAGGCTTTAGTCTGAGTCTCCCCCCACGTGAAGGACTCTGGAGATCCTTTGAGAGTGGCTTATAAAGAGGCCTCCAGTTCAGCAAAACCAGGTATCTAGAGTCTGCAGTAGCTTGTTGCCCCAAGGAACTCGCGGACTTGTTTGCGAGTTCTAGATTGAGGAATATCGAGTATAGGCCGAATTCTTTGTTCACCAAGATAGTGCTTACCTAAATAGGCCACTGCAGTACGACAGATCTGTGCTTTTCTGGCTGACACTCGATACCCCAGTTTTTGTAGAAGACTCAAGAGTTCTTTGGTGGCACTCAGGCATTTCAGATGAGAAGGGGCTGCCAACAAGATATCATCAACATATTGCAGTAGAGTTACCTGTGGGTTGAAGATCCGAAATGGCTCTAAATCTTGGTGCAGGGCTTCATTAAAAAGAGTACGAGAATTTTTAAATCCTTGGGGGAGTCGTGTCCAGGTGAGCTGTCTGGCTTTTCCCTCTTCAGGATCAGTCCATTCAAACGCAAATAGTGGCTGGCTTTGTGGGGCCAGCGGGATGGCAAAGAAGGCATCTTTTAAGTCCAGAACTGTATAATACACCTGAGAAGGGGGAAGCAGACTAAGGAGAGTATAAGGGTTGGGTACAGTGGGATGAATGTCCATTACCCTGGCGTTTACTGCTCTTAGGTCTTGAACTGGCCAGAAATCGGATGAGTTAGGCTTCTGGACAGGAAGAAGCAGAGTATTCCATGGCGACTTGCATGGGATCAAAATGCCAGAGTCGCGCAAACGCTTGATGTGAATAGCGATTCCCCGCCTAGCCTCCCGGGACATGGGATATTGTTTTACTCTTACCAGAAGCGCGGATGCCTTAAGTTCCACTATTATGGGAGCTTGATAAATTGCCAGCCCAGGTGGATTGGTTTCAGCCCACACATGGGGGAAATCCGCTTGGAGGCTTTTAAGGAGGGGATTGACAGCATGGACATTTTCATTAGGCACTGGAGTGAGCAGGCCCTCTTCCCCAAGTGGCACAGTCACCATTGTTGTTGGGCCATCCTGGCCGACTTTAATATGCATACCCCCTTCAGTGAATTTCAAAGAAGCTGTTAGTTTATGCAGTAGGTCTCTAGTAATCCACGGTAGGGGCATTCAGGCATGATTAGGAAAGAATGTGTAACAGTTTTACGGCCTAAATCTACTTGTCGGTCAGTGGTCCATTTACAAGTCTGGGACCCAGTTCCTCCTTGCACCAGGGTTGCCCCTGGCCTGGTGGGGCCCGGATCTTGTTTTAGAACTGAAAATGTTGGCCCAGTGTCCACCAAGAAGGTCTTAGGTTGTCCCCCTATATTAACAGTAACCAACGGCTCAGAAGGGGCCACCGAGCTGCGGCCCCGTCAGTCGAAATCGACTCCCATCACAGATACCTGGGGTGGCCAAGTTTTGCGTTGGGCTAAGTTGGGGCAATCCTTTTTCCAGTGTCCCTCTTGTTTGCAATATGCACACTGATTTTTTTCTTAGTGACACTTTAACCCTTTGTTTATCTTTTTTCTTTTGTCCAGACCAGAATTCTTTGGGCGTTCTGGGTCCTCTTCCCTCACGGGCATCCAGGACGGCTGCCACCACCCTGCTTAATTTTTTTTTTTTTGTCTGTCTTTTTTCCTGAGAATCCCTATTGTTGAAAACTTTTCGGGCTATTTCAACTAACTCAGATAAATTTTTTTTCCTTCAAACCCATCTAATTTTTGTAATTTTTTCCGAATGTCTGGGGCTGCCTATGAGACAAAAGCCAGATTTAATGCCCTACTATTTTCAGGTGCCTCAGGGTCAATAGGGGTAAAGGTGCGGTACGCCTCCATGAGCCTTTCTAAGAAGGCTGGGGGGCTTTCCTCAGCTCCCTGAATTACTTCTGTTACCTTAGACATGTTTGTGGGCCGGCGGGTGGCCGCTCAGAGACCTCCCAGTAGAGTCTGGCGAAATAGGGTTAATGATCGCCTACCGTGAGGAGTGTTTGGGTCCCAATTCTCAGGATGCGAGGAAGGAAAAACTTCCTCCAGCACAGCAGGATCCTCGGTGGGTTGCCCATTTGGCCCCATCACTAATTTCTGGGCCTCACGACGGATCTTATCTCGCTCCTCAGTGGTGAAGAGAACCTGCAAGAGCTGCTGGCAGTCATCCCAGGCTGGCTGATGGGTCACAAATATAGTTTCAAGAAGAGAAATTAATGTTTGGGGTTTCTCTGAGAACGAGGGTTTTGAAGCTTCCAATTATAAAGGCCACTAGTGGAGAAGGGTACATAAGTCATAAAGGGTTGGATATCACCCTGCAGGGGTGACCCCGGACAAAGGGGTAGGGCAGCGGGAGGGGGGTGGAAGGGAGTCCTTGACTGGGTGTGAGACAAGCTCAGGGGAATGTCCCGACTCGGGCTTGCCTCCTGATCTGAAGCATCTTGACCCGTATTTTTTTGGGCGAGAACTATAGGGTGGCGGGTGGTAAGTTTCTTCTTCTTCCTCCGGTGCAGGTGATAGAGGGGGCAGCCGCTTAGTCCCGTTAAGATTCTTATTTTGAGCTCCAGATGGGCTGCCTTTGAGTGGTAAAGCCTGTACTTTAGGGAGGCAAGGGGGAAGGGGAAGGAGAAGTTTTAACCAATCAGGAGGGTTTTCGATGAGGGTCCTCCATGCCCCAATATATGGGATTTGGTCTTCGTGCCTAGAAAAGACAATATCATGAAACTTATATACCAATGTAAGGTCAAAGGTCCCCTGTGGAGGCCATTCCACCTGAAAGCTGGTCCATTCCACCTCGCAGAGAATTCGAAGGACTGGCTTCTTAACGTGGAGGCCGAAAACTGAGGTAGCTCTCTTATAGTCCTGGAAATGGGTTAGTATGAGACTCAGAGGGGTGGGGGTACTCTGATTTTGACCCATGACAAAGATAGGCAGAACTGACAAGGACGCACAGACAGTCAACAGGAAGAAGACAATTAAGACATGAAGAAAACACAAGTTTGAGATCTCTAGGCCAGTAGGCCGTGGCAGCCACCTGAAAACAGGATCCTCATTGACAAAAACCAAACCAAATGGGGTCCACCAGTGTCCTGGTAGGATCCCTGACTCTGGGTCTATAGCCACGTCCAGCAGATCCTCCTGAGTCATCCAAATGGCGCGCCCCAAGAATTCCTTACCTCTCCCAATCCCGAGCTTCTTCCCAGGGGTCGGCAGAGCAATCCGCAGAAAGGGCCCTGTTTCAGACCTTTAACTTTCTGGCGGAACAATCCGAGGAAAGGGCCCTGTTTCAGACCTTTAACTTTCCCACGGAACAATCCAAGGAAAGGGCCCTGTTTCAGACCTTTAACTTTCCCGGCCAACGCACCAAATGTTGCATCCACACGACTCCTGAAACAGAATGCTACGGGCACCAGTGACAGTCACAACAAAGTTTATTACAATGAGAGGCAAGGCCGACCGATCGGGACCAACACTCTTGATAAGAGTGCGGCCCCGAACAGCCGGGGGACAGAGTTTTTATAACCAATCACATCGTTTTATCATCACCTGGGAACAAAACAAAGAAACAGGTTCCAGATGAGTTAACAGTTGCCTAATGAGGTGTTTACTTTAGACTTTCTGCCTCTAAGTTGCAACCAGTGGATCTCCTTGACCCTGCCTCTGATGCTCTTTTCTTTGAACTTTTGTTTCCTTAATTGGTGAAGCCTAATTTACAAGGGTATGAGGCGTAGTTTACCAGAGCAAAGCAAGGCTGTTATCTCTTAACCTTCAGTGTCAACACAAAGCTGTTATTTTTCAAGCTAAGCATTAGCCCTACACTACAATTTAACCCTTACAGTAGGAGTGTGCCACTGGGTATGACAAATAGCTAGGGGGCCAGTGGGGCTGGAGTGGCATGAACAAGAAGGGTTGGCAGTCTTCCAAGGTCCTGGTTAGGCCTTGAAGTCCACTTAAAGGACTTGCATCCTGCCCTCAAGAGCCCCCTGGGTTTCAGCCCTCCTGTCACAGCTCAGAGCATGCCCTCTTGCTGAGGGGATTCAGAGTCCCCTTTTCTCCATTTGTCAGTGCCATAAGCCAGAGAAGATGATTTTGACTAGCTTAGGGAAAAGAAAATAAGCTGGAAGGATAATGGGCATTCCCAGAGTCCAAGGGGGGCCTGGAGGACTGGGTTGAAAGCAATGTAGCTCCAGAAAGAGAGACCCTTGGGAATAGTTGCCTGGCAAGGACAGAGTGGTTAGGGTGCCACCACTCAGGTGGAAGGAGCTCCAGCTGTTGGAGGCTCCCGTTCCAAGAAGGGAGCATCCTATTGGCCTGGCCTGAGACCTACGCCTGCTTCTTTCTGGGCAACGGGAGTCTCAGTCACAATCCCACCACCCCACTATCTCCAATGAGAGTCCCTGGGAAGCCCAGAGAATGTGAAATGGTTGCTTGGTAGCCAACCCCCCCCCCATTATATTAGAACCATATATTGAGGACCTGCTGTGTGCCAGCCACTGCATTAAGGGCTTTAGGGTTTGGGTTGCCTGCTTTAAACACAACACGGACATAAGCCCAAGCTTCACTTTTGGCCTCTTAATATTATCTTCTTCAATATATTACATTGTGAAAGGCGAAATAAAATAGTCACTTATGTCAACAGGTTTTCAAATGGAGCCAGAGGCCAGTAAGGAGATGGGCCTTATGCACATCCTCACCGGTAGGAGAACCACAAATGTTGGAACCGGGCCAAACTGCAACTCTTCCAGGGACTCAGCCCAAACACCTGCCACTTGCTATAGTAAGAGACCCCGCTTAGTGATAGCCTTAGAAACCAGTTACGGTCACCAAGTTTTGTTTCCTGCCACCAACACCAATCTTAGTCATCAGAATTCTTAGTAAATGACATATACAAGCATTCCCTTTTGTCTTCAAAAACCTTTTCCTTTTATTCCCTGGATGGGGGTGGGGAGGGTAGAGGCACTATTTTGGTTGCTGCCCAAATGTGTCTTTCCCAAACTGCAATTCTGAGACCCCAAATAAATAACTTTGTTTTTATTTCAGCTCTGCCTCTTCTCTCAGTTGACAGAGTTACATTGTGCATCGCTAAGTAGGAATGCACAAATGCTTTCTTCACAGCTTCTAGGCCTCTTCATTTTGATACAATTTGAAACCCGTGGGGGTGGTGGGTGGAGGAATTCAAGCACAGCACAAAGCATCTTGATATATTGATCAACTCAATTCATCAGTTGTTAACTGAGATTCACCAACTGTTAACATTTGCTGCATTACCTTTATGTTCTCTGTCTCCCTCTTTTTACAACAAATTGCACACATTGATTGTATACATCTTGATGAATTTTCTCCTATGCACTCACCTGTAATACCATCACTATAACGAAGGTACTAAACATATTCATCACCTCCAGAAATGGATGTGTGTTCTTTCATGGTTATTTATTTCTTTGGGTAGGAACGTGTAGCATGTGATCTATCTCCTGGAAGCAGAGGCGTGGGAACAAGGTGTGGGAGGGAAACATGAAGGAAGCAGAGAGGGAGCAATTGATGTGATTTTATGCAAGGTGGTGTAGACAACCATCCCTTTTACCCAGGTTTCTCCATTACTTTGCAGAGGCCTGTGAATTATTCCTCTTCTCATCCTTTCCCTCTCTGTGATCATTTCTTCATTATCTTTGCAAAGATTCTCGGCGCTTTCTTTTTGTCTTCATTAGGCTTCTTGGTGGTTTAGCCGCTTAGCTGCTATCTTGATTTCTTAAAGAACCACCTTAGTTTTTTCACCTTCCATTTTGTCAGCCTCTTCCATTAGGTTTATTTTGGTGTGTGATTGTGTCTTCTCATTTCAGGTGTAAATAAATACATACATACATAAGTATATGCAAGAATGTGTGTGTAGATCCAGTATATGTACAAACTGTATATCCAAATTACATTTAGTTATCTACTGCTTTTTGACTGTGTATCCCCAGTTTTCCAACTTAAATACCACCTTCTCTCCCACTGCCCTCCTTTCCTTTTTTTTTTTTTTTGCCCAGAAAGAACACTGGCAGATTCCTGCATGTCATCAGGAAGGTAATGATAATCAGATCAACTCTGTGGCATTTGGGGCTGTTTATAAGAGTTATAAGTCAGGGGCGCCTGGGTGGCTCAGTCAGTTGAGCATCCGACTTTGGCTCAGGTCATGATTTCGCGGTCCGTGAGTTTGAGCCCTGCATTAGGCTCTGTGCTGAGAGCTTGGAGCCTGGAATCTGCTTCAGATTCTGTGTCTCCCTCTCTCTGCCCCTCCCCCACTCATGCTCTGTCTGTCTCTCTCTCTCTGTCTCTCTTTCTCTCTCTCTATCAAAAATAAATAAACTTTAAAGAAAAAAAAAGAGTTATAAGTCAGTCAGACTTCCCAGGGATTCATCATTAAATGTAATCATTAATGCATCCATCGATTCTCTCTTAACATATGAATTGAGTGCCTAGTCTTGGTCGGGTACTGTTATCTCCATTGGAGAAAGAGCAGAGAAAGAACAGATCCTTTCCCTGAGGCCCTTCTATTCTGTTGGTGAAAGACCACTCATAAGTAGTGATGTAGACTCTATGGAGCTCAGGAACAAATTCAGTGCATGACCCGTTAATGCCAGTGGGCAGAATATGGTACAACTTTTCTGAAAGGCATGAGAGAAGACTTACTGGGAAGAGTCCCAAGTGCCATGAAGAGGCAACTCCTTACTGAAGGATGCATCTCAGGTGTGCTTAATACTAAGAACCTGCTATACCCAAGGACTGGGCTGGACTCAGGGCAGGACACCAAGTCCATAAGTGATGTCTGGGAGTCTCATCCAATTTGCTATTCCAGAGTTTTCTCCTCTTCTTCTCCCTACACCCTCTCTCAGGTTACCCTCCACCAGACAAACCAGAATCTGAAACCAGAACACTCAGTACACATGGCCCCCACCATGGGGGGTACACATGCCCCCTCAGAGGGCACCTGAGCCAGTTTCTAGGGTGCTCTCTATACAGCAACCTGGATACCCCCAAACATCTTCCTTGGAATCACTTATGAGCACAAGGATTTTCCGGGAAAACCTTAGTGAAGACTCTGCAACTCAGAAGAACTAAATCGATGTCTAAATTCAATCCAACCTCAGAGGCACCAGGCAACAGCATTTATTATATTCTGGAACTTAATGCACTGACTCAAAAACTCATTTGAAGGAACAGCCAGGGATGTTCAAGTGCTTAGCCAATTTAGGCTTTTCTAGTCTTTAGAATACTTTCAAGGTCAAGGAACAAAACATCATGTTACTGGTACACCAGACAAAGCAGAACTGAGTTTGGAATTAGAGCCAAAGGAACACACAGGTTTCTGCAGAATTACCATGGGACTTCAAAGCAGGGGCAAGGTTAGGATTATTTTAGAAATGGTGTCAGATAACTCTCTCTGAATTAAAATGACTGTCCAGTGGAAACTAATGGAATGCTGTTATGCTAACTAGAATTAAAATTAAAAAGTTAAACAATGAAATGGGTATCCAGTGTGTGCATCAAGGATTTAAATGCAAGACAATGCAATTACAAAAATTAAAGAATTAGTGAATTAAAAAACAATTTTAAGTGGCAAAGTCAAAGAATGATAGAAACTTGGAAGCAATGGACAAAAAAGCCTGATTCAACAACAACAAAAAAATTTTTTTTAATTACCCCAATACTTAAAAGCTTACAAATCACTGCAAACCCACTTGTAGGGATCTAGGCCAAGGAGACGATGATGGAGGAGCCTAGATTTGGATCCAAAGATAGTCACAGTGGTTACAATGTAATTTTATTGGAAGCAGTGGGGAACTGGTTAAAATATTAAGTGGTAAGGGCCTAAGTTTCTGGAGCTCCATGTGCACCTCGTTTGGTAAAGTCACCTGGCAGGTTAAGGGGGGGATGGTTGGTAGGGGAGGTAGGGTGGGGCAGGAGTGCGGGCAGAACCACTCACGCCCATCCCCCTGAGACTCAGAGCACCTTTGAAACCGCCAGGTGCACTACTAGGTAGGCCTCATTTGGGCCCGGATGGAGGCGGTGCCTGAAGGGGCTGGGCCGGCAGGGTTGAAATAGAAATGAGGGTGGGGGCTGGTCGGGCCTTGCTGACTGTGGGAGCGTCCCGCAAGGAGGCCAGCCTAGACCTACTGCCCTTCGGTGGCCGTGGCGAGGTACAGGGCCAGTCCCGGGAAAGGCTGACCCTTTCAGAGAGGAGCTTTGCCCCTCTGACCCAGCGGATGTCAGCGCTCAGGCGCTGCGGGGCTGAAAGAGGAACCCTAGGCTACAGGGCATGAAAGAAGGCAACTAACACCACACAGATCAGACTAATACTTCAGGAGGAAGGAAGGAAGGTGAGTTGTGTCAGCGGAGTCAGGGAAGGGTGACCCATTCAGGTGGCGGTGGCCCTGGGTGTGTGTGCCTGTGGGTGTGGGGTGTGGTGTGTGTGGGTGTGGGGGTGTGGTGTGTGTGGGTGTGGGTGTGTGTGTGTGTGTGTGTGTGCGCGCGCGCGCGCCAGGGGGTAGGCGGTAGGTGTGAATTCCGTTTGCACTGGACTCCTACAAGCAAGCAGGGTAACCCACAGTGACCTGTCACTTGGTGTGGGGGAAAAAAATCCTAGTCAATAATTTTCTGCACATCTCTAAGAATATTTTACCAGGTTCCCTTTTACCACAGGATCCTTCTCTGACAAGTTGGCAGCTAGCAGTCTTTTTGGTGTGATTGGAAAACACGTGTAGTTAGCAACCTGATGCCTTCTTCAAAGTCCTAGTTTGTAGAAGGTGACCAGACAACTACCTAGAGAAGTCTAACATAACTGTGTCCCCTTCCAGGGTCTGTCCCCTTCAGGACAGTAATGTCAGGTCGGGCCAGGACCCGAGCCCGAGGCCGCGCGCGAGGTCGGGCGCCCTCTCAACCCGCCCCGCCGCCGGGAGCCGCCGCGCCTCCGCCGCCGGGAGCCGCCGCGCCTCCGCCGCCGGGAGCCGCCGCGCCTCCGCCGCCGGGAGCCGCCGCGCCTCCGCCGCCGGGAGCCGCCGCGCCTCCGCCGCCGGGAGCCGCCGCGCCTCCGCCGCCGGGAGCCGCCGCGCCTCCGCCGCCGGGAGCCGCCGCGCCTCCGCCGCCGGGAGCCGCCGCGCCTCCGCCGCCGGGAGCCGCCACAGCGGTGAGCACAATGGCCTGTTCACTCTCTTTGGTGCAAAAGATGCTTTATCTTCCTCAGCTACTGCTTCCTTCTCACGCGTTTTCTCATATGCAAATATGCCCTAGATTCCTCTCTTGACCCCAAACTCTTCCTGCACACCAACATCCAGGAAACACTGTCCTCTCCCAATTTTCCAAAAAATATCTGCCATCTGACAATGTGTCACCACCTCTGTTATTACCCTCTGGTCCAAGCCACCAGCATCCCTTGCTGCACGTGGCAAGTGGTCTCCAAACTGGTCTTCTTGCTTCCACCCTGGTCGTTCCTTCTGCCTGTTTCCCAGCACACAGAACCATATAAATCGGTCCATGCAGTTCCTCTGCCTGACATCCTGTAAAGGTTCCCATTTTCTCAGTCAGAGGCACATCTGAGATGGCTTCCCTCCTGGGGTGCACCTGTGGCTCATTCCATTAAGCCCCGACTTCAGCTCAAATCATGATCTCACGGTTTGTAGGTTTGAGCCCCAAGTGTGACCGTGCAGAGCCCGCTTTGGATCCTCTGTCTTCCTCTCTCTCTCTCTCTGACCCTCCCCTGCTTGTTCTCTCCCTCCCTCTCTCTCTCAAAAATAAACATTGAAAAAAATGGCCTCTCTCCCACCACCTCTCTGACCTAAGCTTCTCTACCTCGTGCTCACCTTGCAGCAGTCACATCGGCCACCTTGTTCTTTCTTGAACGTTTCTACAGTAGAAAATTTGCTCTTTCCTCTACCTATGGCTTGTATAACCTTGTAACTCACTCTCCTCTTTCCAGTTTTTGATTCATTGGCAACTTCTCACTGAGGGTCTTTGTCCCCCGTGAATTCAACCAGCCCCCTCACATCCCACCTTCTGGTAATACCCAGTTTTCTGTACTTTGCTTGGTTCTACATTTCTTCAATTCCTTAGCAATTAACACACTAACCTAGAGAAATCATGACTTTTATTTTCTGTCACTGGCATGTGAGCCTTTACAAGGGAACATGCTTCATGCCCTGGCAGTGCCTGGCACCTGGCAGGCAAGCCATTTAGGGATGATGAACAAACACTGTTACTATCACTCTTTATTTCTATCTCCTAAAACATACAGACCCAGCAAACTGGTCAAATTCAGCCTGGCCTCCAGCCACTGGAAAGTCCAGTGGTCAAGCCTGCACGACGAAGAAGACCAAGAAGAACACCTCAGCCTCCAAGTAAAGAGGGAAAGAGAGGGATATGGGGGGGGGGAGGTGTTTAATACATGAGGGTGTACCACAGCCATAAAACTCTAGGCAGAGAACCTCAGTATGTTTTGGCAGGATGCGAAGAGTGTACAGCTTGCAACTATTTTTCATTTCTGCAATGAATTACCTGTCAGTGTTTTAGTCCCCTTCTATTTTAAGGTTTAGGAAAAAGAAATGGAGACTATTATCAATCAGACTAGCCAATTGTTCAAAAGAATTGCTTTTCAGATTTAGACAGTGCATGTGTATACAATAACTCCAAGTTAATTAAGAACTCTAGAAACCTTACTGTAAACCACTGTATGGAATGCTTGGGCAGCTCATCGGGCATCTCAGCATTTACCTTCATTTTATTTTCATAGGTGAAAGGTTATCATTATGCAGGTGTGCATGCAGCCTAATACTGATTGCCAAGGATTTGGCTCATATAATTACACCTCAAATCTGATTCTCTGATTTGCTGCTATTTTAGTTTTAAATTCTTACTAATTATGGTGAGAAGAGTTAATATGAGATCTACCCTGTAACATATTTTTAAGTGTACAATACAGTACTGTGAACTAGTGGCACAATGTTACACGGCAGCTATCTAGAACTTGCATAAGGGAAATTTTCCACCTGTTGAGTAGCAACTCCTCATTCCCCTCACCGAATTGCACCATTCTACTATCTGCTTCTGTGACTTTGACTATTTTAGATGTCTTCTACCAGTGGAATTATGCAGGATCTGTCCTTCGAGGACTGGCTTATTTCACTTAGCATGATGTCCTCAAGATCATGCCTCCTATTGCAGGATTTCCTTTTTAAGGCTGAATCATATTCCACTGTGTGTATATACTGTATTAACTTTATCCATTCAGTCATTGATGGGCATTCAGGTTGTTTCCAGGGCTTGGCTAGTTTTAACAAGGGCTGCAGCAAACATGGCTCTTTAAGATTCTAATTTCAATTCTTTGAAAGAATCCTCCAGAAGTGGGATTGCTGGATTGGTGGTTCTACCTTTAAGTGTTTGGGGAATCTCCATACTGTTTTCCATAGCAGCTATATCATTTTGTATTCTAAGAGGGTTCAGGTTTTTTGACATCTTCACTAACACTTGCTGTCTTTTTTTTGGGGCGGGGGGGAGGTTCTTCGTGTGTGCATGCATACTTTGCGTGCATGCATGCTTTGTGTGTGTGCACGTGTGCTTTGTGTGTGTGTGTGATATAATTGCCATACTTACGGGTGGAAAGTGATAGCTCATTGTGGTTTTGATTTGCATTTCTCTGATGAATGACCTTGAGCATCTTTTCATATATCTGTTTGCCATTTATATGTCCTCTTTGGAGAGATGCCGATTCAGGTCCTTTCCCCATTAAAAAAAAAAATTAGGTTATTAGGTATTTGGCTATTGAGTAGCAGAAGTTCCTTATTGTATTTTAAATTAACCCCTTATCAGATACATGGTTTGCAAATACTTTCTCCCATTCCATAAGTTGCCTTTCATTCTGTTGATTGATTCATTTGCTGTACAGAAAGTATTTAGTTTGAATTCCCACTTGTCTATTTTTGCTCCTGTTGCCTCTGCTTTTGGTATCCTCTGTTATAAATACGTTTATAATAAACTGAGACAAATTCCAGACCCCATAAGATGAAGTTATAAACATGAATATACAATATTAAGACACCTATTTTTATCACCTGTCACATCTCAGGGGTTATTAATATTTTATGTAAAGTATATTGTTATGTAGCAAGTACTAATGAATGATGCTTGCTGTTTTCTTTCACTGAAGTTTGAATATGATAAATTTGATTGCTGGGTGTGTCAGGAATTGAGAGTTTGATAAAAATCATTTAAAAACTTATGTGTAAAATGAAATAAGTTTTTCTATTATGGAAATTCAGACTGTGTTTTTATAAGAGCATCATAAGCTGGGGATAATAGCTTCCAGAAGTAACATTTTGAAGAAAACCAGTTTGTGCAACCCAAAGCATGGACTGTATTACCCATTTATGGAGGTTTCTTTCATGATATGTGAAAGATTGCCTTGCACTGTGCTCCAAATATTGACCTTTAAAATAGTTAGATGAATATTACAATGTGATAAAAATAACATGAGAGCCTTTCCCAGTTGCTGTTAAAAAAAAATCGATCAGTTGTTTTTTTAAAAAAAAATCATGAAACTGGCTTTTGATAAACAATTTTTTTTTTTTAGTTTGTTTATGTAGAGAGAGGGAGAGAGCCAGAGCAGAGGAGGAGCAGAGAGAGAATCCCAAGCAGACTCCATGCTGTCAGCACAGAGCTCTGATGCAGGGCTCAAATTCAGGAACTGTGAAATAATGACCTGAGCTGAAACCAAGAGTCCTCAGCTTCATCCACTGAGGTCACTCAAACACCTCTCATGCATTTTTTTTTTTTTTGAAAGGGCTGTTTATTTAGTCAGCATTTTATGATGCCCACTAGAGGGCACTCTGGTATCAGGTGATTAGCCTATAAAGAAGTCAGAGAAAGGACAAAGTTTCTGATTTGAAGAAGCTTGCACTCTGAGCAAATACTGGATGAAAGGAGGCAAACACCATAGCAGCAATGAACGTGGTGCTAGGGTAGCCGCTGACATGGAATGGGGTCTTGTTGGGAAAGGCTTCTGGGTAACATTCACCTTTTCTGGTGATCATTACTGAACTACTGTTGTTTGGATCCTTTGACAACCCTGTTTTCTACCTCCAACAACCTCAACTTAAGTTGTACTTAACATTGTCCTTTGTTTACGTTTCCATTTGTTTTTTATATAAAATTCATGGTTTTTGCATTTGTTTCTGTGCAGAAGAACTTCAGCTGGGGGCTGGATTGCAGGCATTGTCACTGAAGGGGAAAAGGGGTATTGGAGCCATTTTTCAAGACCAGGTGGTGAATACCCGACAGTACTTGGAACATGTGAAAGACTCCACAACAGGTGTGCTGGCCTTTAACAACCTAATGTTATGGAATTGTTCGTGTTGATCTTGTTCTGAGGTTCATTTGTATTTGAGAGTCTTAGAGCTTCACCCCATCACTGTGAGTGGAGGTACCTTCCCACCTTCTCATGTTGTAATAACCTCCACCTTTGCAGAAATAGAGACCTATTTTGGGACCTGGATGTATTCTCCAGTTTTCTTTTCCTTTTATAGCAACTAAAATCAAATGACCCAGTTCTTTGGTTGTGTTGAGCCTTTTTTTTTATGCTAAACACTATTACAAACAGTGGCTCCCCACTCACCCTCCCCATTTAGAAGCTTTGTGTTACAAGAGGTTTTCTTTTGATCTCTTGTTATTGTTAATTTAATATTTTAATCTTCTATTTTAACTCTAAATGTATGTTTGTGTGAGGATTCCTTTAAAAGGCTGGTACATATTCTGGGCATCAGGTGTGTGTAAGTGTTCATTACTTGTTCATGTCTTTGTTTGACCTAACTTAAGCTCTCAAGATCGTGGTGTCTACATTGTTTTGGGAGCGATTGGTCAACTTGTTTCATTATTGACATGTGGCTTGTTTTTTTCAGGAACGCAAGGTAGAGTGGTAAAGCTATTCACCAACCATTTCCGAGTGACCTCTCGCCCTGAACTCCTCACGTATAAGTATAACATTGATTACATGCCAGAGATTGAAGATGGAAAAGTTCGTACAGATTTGCTTTGCCAGCATAAACATGTAATTGGAGAGTGTCACATATTTGATGGGAACTCTTTATTACTGCCTCATAAACTACAAAAGCAGGTGAAGTAATGTTATTGGATATTTTCTTTTTCTTTAAGTTTATTCACTTATTTTGAGAAAGAGAAAGCACATGTAGGGGAGGAGCAGAGAGCAAGGGAGAGAGAATCCCAAGCAGGCTCTGCACTGACTGTGCAGGGCCACAGGGCTTGAATCCACAAACCACAAGATCATGACCTGAGCTGAAGTCAAGAGTTGGGCACTTAACCAACTGAGCCATGCAGGCACTCCTGTTAGTGGACATTTTCTTGACCTTTGTTCTTTCTTTCTCTCACATTCTCCCTGTATTATAGCAAATATACCATTTTTATACAATGGTTCATGGAGACCTCTTGAAGATCTCTTGCCCATAGGATTTGTAACAAAACCCACATGCCATTTTTGGCTATCACTGATGTTCCCTCATGCCTCATTTTGGTGGTTAAAATAAATTTAGGAGCAAAATATATATTTTTTACCTTTTCAATGGCAAATAGGGCTCAAATGCTGATGAAGTATTGAATAAGTTTTTATTTCTTGTTCCAATACATCACACATGCATGCACATGCACACACAGAACTGGAAGGACTTAATATTCCATTTCTTTTCCTTAATTTAATATTTTTGAGAGTGAGCAATTGGGGGAGGGGCAGAGAGAAAGAATCTCAAGCAGGTTTGATACAGCACAGAGCCTGAAGTGGGTCTCAAACCCCTGAACCATGAGATCATAACCTGAGCTGAAATGAAAAGTCAGAGGCTTAACTGCTTGAGCCACCCAGGTGACCCTCTTCAATAAACTTAAAAAAATTTTTTTCCAACGTTTATTTTTGAGAGAGAGAGAGAGAGAGAGAGAGAGAGACAGGCAGAGACAGGCAGAGTGTGAGCAGGGGAGGGGCAGAGAGAGGGAGACACAGAATCTGAAGCTGGCTCCAGGCTCTGAGCTGTCAGCACAAAGCCCAATATAGGGCTAGAGCACACAAATTGTGAGATCGTGACCTGAGCTCAAGTCAGACATTTAACCGACTGAGCCACCCAGACACCCCACTTCAATAAACTTCTATATTTACCAAGTGCATAATTTACAGGAGCTTGTTTAAGTTAAAAAAAAATCATTGTAAATATTTAATTCTGACCCCCATTTGGGTCTCCTAAATCCTATTTTCTACCTGCATGTGCCTCTGGGGGTTAAGATTGCTCCTGCCAGACACCCAAGTGACCTGTTGATTTGTGGTCTAGTAATGAGCATACTCTCCTTGGAAGGAGCACCAGACCTTTTTGTTTTTTCTTTACCTCAGAAAACAGAACTGGTCAGCCGATGGGGCAAAAAGATTGTGAAGGTCACCATTGAATTCTGCAGTGAACTCAAACCCACCTCACTGGACTGCTTACGTTATTACAACATTCTCTTTAGAAAGTGTGTTTGTAAGATTTCGTTTCCTTGAGATTTGGTTGCATGTTAGTGTGTCAGTGGCACTGCACATAGGTGTTTGGTCCTAGAATTTGTGTTCTCGATGTCTCCTCATGTTCTGGGAGGGCAAGCGATCTTTGAGATGAATCAGCACTTGAACCTCACCTAGATTTGAGTTTTGTTTGAGTTCTGTGGCTTATTGTTGACATTGTTCTTCCTGCCTACCCCACATCACATGCCTGCTCCCTGTCTAGGGAGGGGCAGATGTCAACTGTGCACAGCGATGCCTCTTTCTCCCTGGGGTAAATGTGCATTTGTTTTCTTTTCCAAGTGTTTGTTTATTTTTGTAAGAGAGATAGAGCACAAGGGGGGAGGGGCAGAGAGAGAGAGACACAGAATCCGAAGCAGGATCCAGGCTCTGAGCTGTCAGCACAGAGCCCAGTGCGGGGCTTGAGCCCTCAGTGCAAGATCATGCCCTGAGCCAAAGTCTGGTACTTAACTGACTCAGCCAAGCAGGCTGAGTGCACAGCCTCACAGCCTGGTGATGCACAAATAGTGAAAATGAAAATTGGAGGCACATAGTCTGCAAAAGAGGTTTCAGTTCATTTCTGGGGATGAAGGACCTTCTGATGACCTTCCCATGACCTTTTGTTGTAGATTATGTAAAGGAGGGGAAAATGGAGGTTCAAGGGGCTTTAATATCTACCTTACAATGTCATTTACTTGTTGTATCAGGCACTTCCTGTTAATTGTTTGTAAAACAAAGTCACTTGTAGATTTCTTTCCCCCAGTGTATCTCCGTGTTTGTTAGTAAATGCTTAATAATATTCACTGTGGTTTCAATGAAATCCATTCTTCCAATTTCTAGAATTTTGAAGATGATGGATTTGAAGCAAGTTGGTCGCAACTATTACAACGAGAATGAGGCCACGGAGTTCCTCAATCATAAGTACACAGTGGAAAGTTTCACATTCTACAGACCTGACCATAGAAGCATTTGAGAAAGTTACTCTCATTTGAAGCAGTAGGATTTATAAGTGATGGTCTTTTCAGTGGTACCCACTGGCCATGAACGATTAAGTTAGATTTTAATGTAAATTTGAATCGAAGTGAAAAGATTCACTCTTATAATCCTAGAGTGATAAGCATAAACCTTGAGGTATTCGGTAGTTATATAAACCTCATAAGAAGTCTAAATCTTCTAAAATTTGGATAATAAATTTCTCTTAAATACTTTCTTTTTTTTTTTTTTTAATATATGAAATTTACTGTCAAATTGGTTTCCATACAACACCCAGTGCTCATCCCAAAAGGTGCCCTCCTCAATACCCATCACCCACCCTGCCCTCCCTCCCACCCCCCATCAACCCTCAGTTTGTTCTCAGTTTTTAACAGTCTCTTATGCTTTGGCTCTCTCCCACTCATAGTAATTATAGCTACATGTATGTATGTATATATATTGTGTATATGTTTATAATTTATACACCTATATCCTACATATTCTCACATACGTATGTACGTGTGTGGATATAGGTATGTGAGCCTGTGGGTGATAACAATATGGTTTAACAAAGAGGGTGTAAGAGTTATAACTAGCACATCAGGTAAATCTCTATTGGAAAGGTCCTTTAAAAGATCAGTTCTTACTAAAAATAAGAAATTGAAACTGCTTGACTCCTAAGCACCAGTTTTAGACCCCAAGTTCCAACCCTGGGACACTTGCTTCTTTGTTCAGAGCTTGGACTTTGACCCTTACATCTAATGTATTCTGTTTGCAGGCTGGTAATCTGGCCTGGATATAGTACTTCTATTCTTGAGTATGAAACCAGCATTACCCTCTGTGCTGATGTGAACCATAAACTGCTCCGAATGCAAACTGCTTATGATCTAATAATGCATGTTGATAACAAATCCCAAAGGAAAGATGCTAAGGAAATTTCTAAAGAATTAGTTGGATCAATTGTTTTTACAAAGTAAGTGATTTTTTTTAATTAATTTTTTAATGTTTGTTTGTTTGTTTGGAGAGAAAAACAGAGTGGGGGAGGGGCAGAAAGAGAGAGAGAGAGACAGACAGAATCCGAAGCAGATTCCAGGCTCTGCACTGTCAGCACAGAGCCTGATGTGGGGCTTGAACCCACGAACCATGAGATCATGACCTGAGCTGAAGTCGGACACTTAACCAACTGTGACACCCACGTGTCCTGTAAGTCTGCTTTTTAAAAACCTATCCAATCACTGAGAACTTTTCCCCCCATAAGAGATGGTCCTATAGTTTTCAAATCACTAAACATTAAAGATCAGAAGCAGAAATAGCATGGAAATGGTGAGAATCCATCCATGCTTTTCTCATCTGGCTATACAGCATGAGAAAAAGATAAGTTTCAGTTGTAGATTTTGCTGTTCTTGTGATTCCTGATGTTGATCCAGTCACCTGCTCTGAACCCTCTCTCACATGTAACAGAATATGCTCCTTCCAAATTTCTTTTCTCTTGCTTTGTGCCTAACTATTTTTAAAAATCAGGGCTTAATTATAATCCATTAGCAAATTTCCGCTTGACGGAAGTGTTTTAATCTTCCTCTAGACCAGACATTTTAAGCTGAAGAGCGTGGATGTAAAACTGCTTAGCCAGCATCATCTTAGGAGTCCTCAACTTTATTCTTGCTTCCCAATTTCAAAATTTACTACAAAGCTCTAGGAATCAGGACAGTGGGATACTGGTATGAAGATAGACCTAAAAATCAATGGAATAGAACTGAGAATCCTGGAGTTAACCCTCACATTTACAGTCCATGATTTTTTTTCAACAAATGTCAAGACTGCTTTCTTGGGGAAGGAATACTCTTTTCCTCAAATATTGCTGGGACCACTGGATATCCACCTGGCCCTTCCTCACAGAAGATACAAAATTAACTCCAATTTATCCCCAAAATTAACTCAAAATAGACCTAAATGTAAGAGTTAAAACTATAAAATTCCTAGAAGAAAATCTAGGAGTAAATTTTCTTGACTTTGAGTTAGGCAAAACCTTATAAAATAAAATGCCAACAGAGAAGGGATGACAGAAGGAAAATATAAATTGGACTTCACCAAATTAAAAACTTTCTTTCTTTAAAGTAAAAAAAAAAAAAAGAAAAAGAAAAAGAAAAAAGAAAAAAAGGAGAGAATGAGAGAACATTTGAAATCACATATCTCCTAAATAACTTGCATCTCCATATGTAAGAAATGTTTACAAGTCAATAATTAAAAGAGAACCTAACTTTTATTTATTTTTTCAACCCAACTTTCAAAAAATGGGCAAAGGATCTGAATAGACAAGCCTCCAAAGAAAATACATAAATGGCCAATAATCACATGAAAAGAAACTCAATATTATTGGCCATCAGGGAAATGCAAAGTCAAACCACAAGCAAATACCTGTTCATACTATGATGGCTTAATTTGAAAAGGCAGAGATTAAGTGTTGGCAATAATGTGAAAAAGTTGGAACCAACAGTCACATACTGCTGGTAGAAGTAAAAATGGTGTGGTCTCTTTGGAAAACAGGATGGTCCTTTCTCAATATGCTAAATATAATGTCACCATATGAGCCAGAAATCTATTCCTAGTTTTATACCCAAGAGAAATGAAAACCTATGTTTACCAGAATTGATACATGAATGTCCATAACCTCATTATTCATAATAGCTCAAAGGTGTTAACAACTCAAATGTTCACCAACTGCTAAATGGAAAAATAAAAATGTATATCCATAAAATAGTGTGTCATTTGGCAACAAAAATGAATGAAATACCAATACATGCTACGGCATAGATAAACCTTGAAAAATAGTACACTAAGTGGAAGAAGGCTGTCAGGAAAGGTCACATACTGTATCATTCAATTCATGTGAAATAAGGTGGGTAGGCAAATGTATAGGATTTACAACTCTGTGAATATACTAAAACCATTGGATTGTACCCTTACATAGGTGAATTATATGTCATATGAATTTACTAAAGTGGATATATCCTGAAATTTCTTGTAGGATTTAAAGCTTCTCACTTCTTACATGATCCCATGCCATAAATATGTTAGGAATAATACTATATGTTGTGACCATTCCACAGGTATAACAATAGAACTTATCGAGTGGATGCTATTAATTGGGAGGAGACTCCCAGAAGTACGTTTAAGAAATCAGGTGGTGAGGAAATCACCTTTGTAGACTACTACAAGGAGGTAGGAAATCTCCTGTCTTTCAATGTATTTAAATCTCATTTTTTTCTTATTATGTAGTCAAATATGTCTCATAAAAATACATGTGCAATATAGAGTCTTATATGTTAGATTATAATAATATAACATACTATTTTAACCTATAACATATATAATAATCTATTATAAAATTTCTCCTTAGAGGTATTGTAACTTGACAGATCTATTATCCATGCATTCGAGTGCCTCATATAGAGGGTAATGTCACATGATTAGAATGGCTCCAATATGGCCTCTACCGTGGGCCTAAGAAGAGGCTATGGTAGTTTGAAACATATTGATGGATCATTGGGTAGAAAATAGAATATGGCAAGACTTCATATATGAACACTTTCCTTATATAGAAGTTTGAGCCCTATAGAATTTGGTTTGAAAAGAAGAAACAAATGATTAATTACCATCTGGAAGGATGCCAGCTGTGTGCTGAATCTCAGAACTCATGGATTCCTCAATCTTTGTTCACAAAGACATAAGTAAACTTAGTTTGGTGCACAAAGATAAGTAGTTGACGAGATTAGTCTTCTAGCTTTGGCAGATGAGAAAAAGGAATTACAGATATCTGTAGCAAATGGAAAGAACTTATAAATATTTTTTTAAAAACAGCTTGTATTTTTATACTGGAATCCAAACCATGGCTACTTGGAACCACCAAGGCTACACAGCCCTCTGGCATCCCTTCAAGGGGATGGTGCTATTACATTATCCTCACTTGTGCTTCATACTTAGTTCTTGTTCATTCAATCCAAAAAAGCACTTAATGAGTGCCCATTACACATCTTGGGTATACATTGGTAAGACCACTGAGTTGTCTGTTCTTAAGGAACTTGCATCCTTATGGCAGGAAGAGAGACAGCAGACAAGACTATTCTAAGGATTATGAGGGATATATCCAGATAATTAAAATTGAGAGGTATTATGGACAGTGTCTGGTGGTTCAGAGTGGGAGGTCATGGAAAGCTCTGAGAAGCTGGTATGTGAATGTCTGAAAGGAGCAAGCTGTGTGCAAATGAGGGAGAAGAGAAAAGGCCCCACTTTCCAGATGGGCAAGATGTATCCAGATCCCAAACAAGGCTAGATTATTCTGTGAAGAAGTGCACATGGTTGCGGGGAGGACATCCTTGGGTTGTAGGATATGAAATCAGAGGATGAAGTGGGGGCCACGTTGTATAAAGTTCTGTCCACGGAGACAAATCAGATATTGTGAGGTGTTATACAGATGGATGAAGTGATATATTTTATTTTACAGATATGTGTCTAATTACAAGGAATGGGCTGTATGTGGGTAAAAAGGGAGGCAGAGTCATCAGTGAGGAGGTGGCTAAGTCACTTTAGGTCAATGATAATGGTGACCGGAATTAGGGTGGGAGAGGTAGGAAGTGAGTGGATGCCAGAGTTATTTACTACAACGGGGGAGTCGGTGTGAGGAGATTAGGGATTTTTGGGTTGACTTAGGCTCTGATGGAGGTGGTAGATGGAGATACCAGGCTGATATTTGCTTGTTCATTCTCCAAATTTGACCTTAAATGTCATTGATTGAGAAGAGCCATGCTGGGTATCCAGAGTACATCCACCCCACCCCCACACCAACCTGAAACTTCAGGCCTCTGTGGGGTCCCCCTGTTCTGTTGTGCTCTTGCATTTCATAGCATCTATCCCAATTTGGAATTCTGTATTTGAGTGGTTATTTTATGAATCTCTCCCCTCTCTGTAGACAGAGTTCCACCAGGGCAGGACAATGTTGGTTTTGCTCCTTGTAAATACCTCTTCTGTCTTACACCATGACTAGCACATAGAAGTTCAAATATATATAGGTTGTAGTAAATTCACACATGCTGGCATCACAGAGCAGTGGGTTTGGGAATAATTAGAGGATTTGTCACATGAAGACAAACTACCTTCTTGGCACGAGTTGATAGGCAGGAGCCTTGGATGTAAAAGAAACATAAGATTGTGGTTTCAGCAGGTTTAATTGAGGAAAAAAAACAGACGGGCTGAAATATTCGAAACGACTTGAGTCGTCTTGGGATGCCCTGGTGGGAACTCAGTCTAATGACAGATGGCAATTTAGTTGTCCTGTTGTCATGAGATCTAGAAAAATCCTGGAATCCATCGATGAGCCCTTAGAAGGAAAGTACAATCCTGGCCTTCAAAAAAGATTTCATAATGCTGCAAAGAAGGACAACAGAACTCCTGTTTAGGTGCAGAAGTTGATGTTGGAGGAGGAGATCCTTCTAGGATGTTGCATGGCAGCTATGGGAAATAAGAGGTGTGTTTCCCAAAGTTTTTGACAGGAAGAATAGCTCGTCCAAAGGCTTTGATAGATGAGGCCCTAAAACGATGCCATGATTCTACACACATGTAGATACCTGCACAAGCTTGGGCCTTAAGACTCTAGAACCAGGAAAGTGGGGGTGAATCCCAGCTGTCTTTCAAATAACTAAAGACCACTGTAAGGGTGGAAAAAAAAACCATATATAGTCTGCAATGAGATCATAAGAATTAAAAGCAATAGTTCAGCTTAAGAGAAAAAGAGCCATGAACACTGGATGTGAAGTTTTGTCTCAGGTAGGAACTCCTTTGGAGTTCTCAGGATGTTTAGCAGGCAGATAACACCAGAATTCATGTGGCTAACTTCTTACTGATGAGGACCTTGCTGATCGGCATGGAAGGATCTATGAAGAACCATTGCTGTGTGTTAGAGAGTAAAGGCAGTTTGTGGCATGGAAATTGCAACCCAGGGGTAGGATGTCTTGGCAAATATCTCTTCCTCCTGGAAGCAGGGACTGAGAGTTTAGGGGAAATGATGCAGGAGGCATGTTGGGAATAGATGTGGAATTGCAACTCTAAAAAGTTGACTGGGTTTGTTGTCCACCCCTTCATTTGGGAATCCTCTTGAAAGTTCTCAAGTATGTTTGAGGAATCTTTAAGACAGTGCTGTAGTGAGAAATACAGATCCTAAGAGACTGTCATATGTTTACATATATGTAGTGAAAGGATGGTACAATGACCCCCAATATAATGTCTGTAAGAATCCCTCTCTCCTTGGCTACGTGTGTTGATAGAGGGAAAAAAAGAGGCCATCTGTGGGACGTCTAACTAAGAGAATATTAAGAGTATCTTTAATGCGTTCTTAAACTTGAGGAAACCGTATCACCAGCACACCCCCAGGCCTCTGTTGGTGACCCCAAAATGCACTTCTATACATATTTATGTGACTTTTCTGAGGCTTCACTTATAGTTACACCAGTGTTCTTTCTTGTTTCTGTTGAGCAGCAACATGGTCTAGTGGTTACTGACCTAACTCAACCACTTTTGGTCAGCAAAGGCAAATGGAAAAAGAGCCAACAGGACACGCCCCATGAGCCTATAATGCTGGTTCCTGAGCTATGCTACCTGACAGGTACTACAGATTTATGCAGTCTTCAGAGAAGTCCACCCCTTTTAAGCCCCAGGTGTTAGGATGTAGAAGTACTGGCTTTTCATAATACTCCATATGGCCCAGAGCTGCATTCTCTCTGCTGGTTCTTCCTCTTGCAGATACAGTGGTCAAGGCTTCTCTCGTGTAAATCTATTCTTGCTTCTTTAGCTATATCTTTTCTAAACTTTTTTTTTTGTAAAGGTCTAACAGATGAAATGCGTAAAGACTACAGAGTGATGAGAGACTTGGCTATGCATACAAGGTTGGATCCAGAAAAAAGGCAGCATGAATTACGAAGATTCATGAATATTGTACAAAAGTAAGTGTTATTTTTCTGTGTGTGTGTGTGTGTGTGTGTGTGTGTGTGTGTCCTGAAGCGGAGACTGCGTAGAACCCCTGGCATCTCAGATTCTCCAACTAAAATGTGACAGTTGGGACAAAGACGATATCTTGGGGGAAACAACTCTATTTTTTTCTGTCAATGCAAAGTTAGGAGAAGTCTGGAGGGGGAGAATGATATAGAAAGATCCTAAGACCCTGCACAAATGTGAGAGCAAAGACATCATGATTTCGGGGTACCAGGGACCTTCTTTGTACCATGTCAGCACAGAGGACAATAGAAGATATCTTTAGATTAGAGGAGAATTTTATAAGTGGATCATTGCCTTTGCTTATTTCGTTTGGATTGATTTTTGGAAATTTTAACTTTCAGAAATAAGAGTGCACAAAGGGAACTCCAACTTTGGGATTTGAAATTTGACCCCAACTTCGTGTCCTTCTCAGGAAGAATTATGAAAGAAGTAAGAATTCTTCAAGGAAGCAGAGCGGTAAGACCATTTCAAAGTGGCCATGTTTCACTTACTCATTTAGTTATTTGAGGTCAGGTGAATAATAATGCAGAGGAACTCACTCAGGTCAATACCTGGGACTACTCTCTCTTCTTGGGTTACCTGTCCTTTCTCTATGAGACAGTAAGCAGATGTTCAATGAGAATGCATGTAACGTGGTTGGCATGTAGTAAACTGTGTTTTATCTTTATTAGTACTGTGGACATTGCTCATGGCAAAATTATCTTCCAAATGCATCCTTACGAGTCAACTACCTAGAACCAAAACAGCCCAGAATGACCCATGATGGAATTCCAGTATTACTAACCTCTATCTTAAGGAAAAAGATATCATTCAGTTATGACTGAAGTTTAAAACTGTAGTGTTTCAATACGAAGTAGCACAGATTTACGATGGAAAGGCTCTTCGATGATGTATAAAACTTCATTAAAAAAATATATATGTATATATGTCTGTCTGTCTGTCTGTCTGTCTGTCTTGGAATTCTCTTCCAGTTCAACTCCCATCCACAATTTGCAGATTGGTCAAAAGAAACTAGAAGTGGACCTTTACTCAATGTGAAGTCACTAGATCATTGGCTAGTGCTATATCCTAGGAGAAATTATGGAGCAGCCTTGTCCTTGCTACAGAGCCTACGGAAAGTTACACCCACCATGGGCATAGCTATGAGAGACGCAAAAATGTAAGTATGGCAGAAATTATATCCAATTTAAAAATTAGTTGTCAGCAAGGGGTGCCTGGGTGGCTCAGTCAGTTAAGTGTCTGACTTCGGCTCAGGTCATGATCTTACAGCTTGTGAGTTTGAGCCCCACGTCAGGCTCTGTGCTGACAGCTTGGAGCCTGGAGCCTGCTTCGGATTCGGTGTCTCCCTCTCTCTGCCCCTCCCCCGCTCACACTCTCTCTCTCTCTCTCTCTCTCTCTAAAAATAAACATTAAAAAAAATTTAAAAGCAGTTATCAATCTAAAATTGAAATCAGAAGATACTAAGTTATAGGAATCAGTCACTTCATCAAAATGAAAGTTTGTAAACAAAAAAGTCTATCCTAGTCAACAGGTATTAAAATAGGCTTTTGTGATATATGGTTTGTGGCTATTGGGATACATGTTGAGGAAGCTAAAAATTGACCTTATTTTTAAAAACAAACTTTCAACTGAAGTACTTAACATAGTATCTTGTTTTATCTTACATCATGCTTCATTGGTTGCATAAAATGTTACATGTTCACTATTTGTCACCTTTTGAATAGAGTATATATACTTATTTTCTAGGCTTGAAGTAAATGATACAGTCCAATCCTATACAACCATCTTAGAAAACCATGTGTCATCCAAAACACAGATGGTAAGTGTCTATTATATATGTATATATATATTTATATATGCACACTACTTAGTGACTATCCTAAAACTGCATTTGTATGTATTTTTAAATTTGAAATGTTGCCAGTGGTTTCCAAAACTAGCAAACAAATATAAATTTACCCCTCTCATGTAGCTGAATACAGCCTTTTGGTTTTAGCCACTAGGTAATGTTGGGTTTTAGCCACTAGGTAATGTTACCATGTTATGCTAATTCTTTCAGGCTTGAGAACTTGGAATTATTATTTTTTAAAATCTCACAGAGGCGCCTGGATGGTTCAGTCAGTTAAGTGTCTGACTCTTGGTTTTGGCTTAGATTGTGATCTCACAGTTCATGGGATTGAACCCCATGTTGGGCTCTACACTGACAGCTCTGAGCCTGCTTGGGATTCTCTCTCTTCCTCTCTCTCTCTGCCCCTCCCCCACTTGTGTGCACACGCTCGCTCTCTTTCTCCCTCTCTCTCTCTCTCTCTCTCTCTCTCTCTCTCTGTCTCAATCATTAAAAAACGAATAAACATCTCGCAAACTGAAAACCACCATATAAATGTAAAGTAAGGTGAATTATGGTAATCACATTCATCCTGTCTCCACCCCCAGCTGTACCCTTTGAAGTCCATGATCTCGTTCTAGTCCAGCATGTGTTCTCTAGCTTGGTATTTTTCTGAGGACTTTTCCTTACCTTTTCTCCATCCAGTGCCTTAGACTAAGTTGTCATTATGTTGTATCTGAATTACGAAGGCAACTTTTTTCTTCTTCGTTCCTGGGGTTCTTTCTCCTAATCCATCTTGCATTCCTTCTTCCTTCTCCAGGATGATCTTTAAAGGGATCTTTGTTTCTTGATCATGAAACCAGGATGTTTCTCCTATTGTCCTTTACAGAAAGGGTAGACTTTTCTCTTTTTAGTTTCTACTAAGGAGGCTTTTAGGCTACTCTGAAGCCTACCTTGTATGAGCCATACGCATTCTTAAATGAAAGGTCTTATTTTTGAAATCCTATTGTACTTAAATTTTGTGTATTGCCTCCTGTTCCTTGTTGAGTGCTGTGTTTTGTTCTGTTCTTCGGTGTTGCAGCCTTAGATCCTCAGCTGGAA
Organism: Panthera tigris; assembly: GCF_018350195.1. NCBI lineage: Eukaryota > Metazoa > Chordata > Mammalia > Carnivora > Felidae > Panthera > Panthera tigris. The sequence continues at coordinate 27,728,332 of NC_056671.1, forward strand.
GACTTCACTGGAAATCAGCAAAGCATAGTGTTTCCATTTGTTAGAATCAGAGTTGAAGAACCTTGGTAGTTGTTTAAATCCTCTAAACAGGAATTTCTTTGCTCATTTAGCATCTGCCTGAAAAGCTCAAGACTGCCTTTTTAATTGTGGGAATGTCTTAAAAGATGTCTTTATCCCTTGAATGGGATCTTGTCCCACTTTGAGTCATTTGTCCTAACTTTGCTTTTTTGGAACAGTATCTTCTACTCAAGGTAGCTCCTTCAATATTGTAAGGTATTCTGTCAGATGGAGTTGGGGGGAGCATGTCTACAGTCCTTCTTATGCATGCCACACAACTGGGGATGACCACATAACACAAGGATTGACAATTATGTGTAAAATGGTCTTTGAGTGCAAATGGAAATCTCCATAGATCGAGTAGAGAGGGAATTCATGTATGTGAACAGGGGTGAAGCCATGCGGCTAACAAATCTCAAAGCTGTGTGGCAGTAAGGTGGGGGGCCAGAGGACATCAAGCTACAGATTTATATTACATCTAAAATAAAATTTTAACGTCACAGATATGCAATATGGACTGGTGGTAACACTACCAACAATTCGCAGATAGTTTGGGAATATATTCTCCTTATGGTGTATACAGATAACCCCCTATAGCTCACTGGTTTAAACAAGGCATGATGAGGAAGCACAAGTGTTTGAATAATTAAATTCCTATAAATGTGTGAGTTGGAAGAGTACAGCAGTAACAGGAAATAAAAGTGTGTTCAAGCTATGGGGATTTCTTTGATTTCCTTCCTGTGAAAAACAAATCTAGGATTTTGTTAAAAACTTAAGGCTAAAAGAATAAAAATACATTCACTTGCCTGTAATAACCGGTTCCTGGAAATTAAACATTTGCAGTAAAAAGTGCCAACTGAGAACACTGTCCCCATTATTTTAAACAGAGAACCTTACTGTGTTCCTTTTCCAAATAACCATTACACATCAATCTGAAACTTCCAGTTTCTGTTCTCATGAATATTTAGAACCTTAAGTTCTTTTAACTTTATATTTTAATGCAATTTCAGACTTACAGGAAGAGTTGCAAAGACAGTACTAAGCTCTCTACAGCCATCATCTGGATTCCACAAATAATACATTCTAACACATCCATATAATTGCTCTCTCTCCCTCTCCTTTCCATCTACCTACCCCCTTTTCTGCAAATCATTCTCTCCCTCTCCTTATGTACAGAACATACACACATATGTCCATTTATGCATGTGTGTCATTATTAACAGTATGTGTGTTTTCCTGAGCCATTCATCCATCTACCCGCCTAATTCCGATTCTACCAACCATCTCCTTTATAGGAAACCAAATTATTGGGTCCTTCTAGGATCACCTGAGGCATTTAAGAATTTATTTTGTTTTAAATTAATGTATTTATTTTCCAGAAAGAACACAACCGGGGGAGGGACAGAGAGAAAGAGAGAGAATCTCAAGCAGGCTCCTTGCTGCTAGTGCTGAGCCTGACATGAGGTTTGATCCCATGAACCGTGAGATCATGACCTGAGCCCAAATCAAGAGTCAGACATTTAACCAACTGAGCCACCCAAAGTGCCCCGAGTCACCTGACGCATCTGATGGCCATGTCTTTTTAGTCTACTTTTAATCTGGAAAATTTCTTTGTTCTGCCTTTGAGATCTATGGCCTTGACATTCTGAAAGTACGCTGGTCAGTTATTTTGTAGAACAGTCCTCAGTATGACTTTGCCCGTTTCTTTGCAGCTGGAGTCAGGTCACGTGCTCTTGCAGGATTACCACAGAAGCGACGCCATCTTGTTTTCAACTCATCATGTTTGGGAGCATGTGGTGTTGACTTGTAATTTTAATTTGGATCATCTGATTCAAGATGAGGTCTGGTAGTTTTCCCCATTTTTAAAGTGACAATTTCCACCCCCTTTGTAATTGATCAGTTAATTGGGGGGAGACGTTTTGAGACTATGCACATTTCCTGTTTCTCGGTGAAGTTTCACTCCCCAGTTTTAGCATCCATTGATGATTTGTGCCTGAAATAGTGCTTATTATGGTGCTCCCCAGTCAGTGCTTTTTATGCTTTTGGCATCTCTTCTGTGTTTGTTAGTTGTTTTTCTATTAGGAAGACCTTTCCATTCTTCTTGACTCGTGCCGGTATGTATTTATTTAGTTATGTAAACATGGACTCATGGATTTTTATTTAATGGATTATGATCTTTTACCCTCCTGTGAAGTAGACTGTTTCCTTTATGCTTACTGTTCTCCTAATGCATCTACTACCCACCCCTGACTGCTGTCACCAGAGCTTCGTGTTGTGTGTGTTTGAATTTTGCCCCTAAAGAGTCCACCATTTAGTCCTTTTTTTAATGTTTATTTTTGGGAGAGAGAGAGAGAGAGAGAGACAGAGTGAGAGGGAGACACAGAATCTGAAGCAGGCTCCGGCCTCTGAACTGACAGCATAGAGCCCGAAGCGGGGCTTGAACTCATGAACCGCGAGACCATGATCTGAGTTGAGGTCAGACGCTTAGCCGACTGAGCCACCCAGGTGTCCCTACATAGTCTTTTTGGTCTGTTTTTCTTTTTGTTCAACCTTGAGCTTCGCCTTTAGTGGGATATAGCTGTGGTTTATTTGCTCTCTTGCCCTAGTAGTATCCCATTTTTTTTCCACTTAACCCATTCTATTCTTGATGGACATGTGGGATGTCTCTAGTTTTGCTATGATCTAGAGTACTGTTTTGCATACTTTAGTACATGTCTTTTGTGCACATGCATTTCTGTTGGCAATTTACCTTGGAGTAGAATGGTCCCTTGTCATTAGATGCTACTTATCACTTTTCCCAAAATGGTCGGTGCGCACATTGGTACAACTGTCAGCTTGAACATTCCCGTGGCTTCATGCCTTAATATGTAGTGTTCTAAAGCTCATCTGTTTAGTTTTGAGTGGTAGAGACTCAAAATCTATCTCTAGTACTCTTTCCTCGACAGGGCATTGCCTTCAATTTCTGTCCTCCTCTCTCTCTCAGGCTGTCTGTTCATAGTCTCCAACCTTTCAGAGGGTGGGCAGACACTTTGGGAGAAAGCATCCCCACTTGATGGGATCATCTCTCTACTTCTCTCCTATCTTAACTCTGTAAATCTTTTTTTTAATTTTTTATTTATTTTTTTAAATTTGCATCCAAGTTAGTTAGCATATAGTGCCACAATGATTTCAGGAGTAGATTCCTTAATGCCCCTTACCCATTTAGCCCATCCCCCCCCCACAACCCCTCCAGCAACCCTGTTTGTTCTCCATATTTAAGAGTCTCTTATGTTTTTGTCCCCCTCCCTGTTTTTATATTATTTTTGTTTCCCTTCCCTTATGTTCATCTGTTTTGTATCTTAATGTTCTCATATGAGTGAAGTCATATGATGTTTGTCTTTCTCTGACTTCACTTAGCATAATACCCTCTAGTTCCATCCACATAGTTGAGAATGGCAGGATTTCATTCCTTTTTATTGCCGTTAACTTTAGAGCTCAGCCAGTTTAACAAGGCCATAAACAGGCATGCCCCTATATTTTCATAAGCTTGAACAAGTTCTCCTCAGGAGGAGACAGGTCCATGCTACTCCAGAAGCTGGTTGTAGGAGACAATGTTAGCTGACCACTCTCAGAAAACTCAGAAATCATCACATAAAAATTAGAATGTAGAAGATTTTAAACTCATATTTAAAAGCCTGACTTACCAGATAATATATAAATATATACATATAAAGAAGGAAAGGTGTGTGTGTGTGTGTGTGTGTGTGTGTGTGTGTGTATGTATGTGTGTGTGTATAATCTGTACCCAAAAGATTAGGTGCTTTTCAAAACATATCTGTAAGTTAGTTCAGCTTTATACTTAAGTGATCCCAATGGACATGGAGAAATCCTAAACCAATAATGAAGGACTGACATTACTATCGAACACACACAGTGACTACAGTCCACTGCAAGTAGAAATCATTAGTCCACGTACATTTAAAAACCGAAGAATTACTTGTAAGTAGCAATTATATTAGAATAATATCAACGGAAGGGCACCTGGGTGGCTCAGTTGGTTAAACATCCAATTGATTTTGGCTCAGGCCATGATCTCAAGGTTTGTGAGTCTGAGCTCTGCATCAGGCTCCATGCTGACAGTGCAGACAGAGCCTGCTTGGGATTCTTTCTCTCTCTTCCCCTCCCACACACTCTCCTCAAAATAAACGTGTTTTTTTTTTTCTTAAAAAAAGAAGAATATTAATGGAAGTTAAAAAAAAAAAAAAAAAACTTAGACCATGTAAGTAGTATGTATCAAGACCTGTATAAAACAGCAAACTAATAACAATGGGGGACTCCTGGCCCTCGGTGAATGCATTGGGAATGAAGTCTAAATTTTAATGCGCTAAGAACAGAATGAACCAAAATAAAGTAGGAGGAAATAACAAAAAGCAGAAACTAAACAGAACAACAAATTTGAAGCCAAGAATATTAAAACTTGAGGTTATCAAGTGTGAAGAAAAGAGGCCAAAAGAGGCTTGACAACATTAAGAACAAGGAGAGTTCATGATTAAGATTCCTTGGAGGCTAAAAAAAATATTAGGAGAACACCATGGTCCAGGGGGGTGCTAGTAGATCTGAAAACTTGAAATTCAGTTTTTAGAAAGAGAAGTAATTAGCTGGTTAGTATTGTGAATTATAGGAAAAATGATTGCAACTGAAAAAAAATGCAGATAATGCATTTGATAGAATTCCACATTTCTTATGTGAGAAGAAAAACTCATTTAATCTAGAATAAGAATTTCCTGGGGTGCCTGCGTGGCTCAGTCAGTTGAGCATCCAACTTTGACTCAGGTCATGATCTCACGGTTCAGGAGTTCGAGCCCCATGTCGGGTTCTGTGCTGACAGCTCAGAGCATGGAGACAGCTTTGGATTCTGGGTCTCCCTCTCTCTGCCCCTCCCCTGTTCTCTGTCTCTGTCAAAATAAACATTAAAACAATAATTTCCCTAATCTGATTAAGGATATTTGCCAAAAAAAATCTTGCTGAAGGCATCATCATGGTAAAAATAATATATTGAGGATTTTCTCATTATAGTCAGAAAGCAGCAAGCAGTAATGGCTCTTCCTCATGGCTCTGTGTCCTGCTGGAGGTTTGAGCACATGTAGGAAACCTTGCTCTGCTGCCTGCGAATCTGGTGGTTCCCATAACTCCTGAGCGTGTTTGCTTGGAGTTAAGATGGGGATACTAGTATTCATCTCAGTAGGTTGTTGAGGAATTAATTGAGTTGAGTACAATGCTTGGCAAGTGCTTCTCACATAGTCTGCAACTGGAAGCGGTGACTGTCCTGAGAATGGTATGCTTCAATCTGTGTTTTAACCCTTCCTTGATAACTTCATGATAAACTCCTAGAAACAGAATAACCAGGATGTACAGACTTTGCAAGTTCAAACAATCGATGTGTATCACCTGTGCCTGGCTCCCAGACTCTCTTCTACACACTTTACAATTATTTAATGTAACAGGATTCCAGACCTTTCACAGATCAGCTATTGAATAAATGGACTCTGCTTTATCAGTGTTCCACCTAAATATCTTCCTTGATATTTCTCCTGTCCATTGCTCCTGTCACTGTGGTTGCATCTTGGACAGTTTCATCTTTGCTTTCTTTCAAGGTCCTTTGTGTGCTGTCCAGTGACAGGAAAGACCTGTATGATGGCATTAAAAAATACCTGTGCGTCAATTGCCCCATCCCAAGCCAGTGTGTGGTGGCACGGACCTTAGACAAACCCCAGACACTGATGACCATTGCTACAAAGATTGCCCAGCAGATGAACTGCAAGATGGGAGGAGCCCTCTGGAAGGTGGAAACAGGAGTATGTTGGATTTCTTTGCCTTCTCTTTATTTGAGTTGTTTCATTGATTTCGCTAAGACTGTATTTGACTCTCTTTAACATGTAATTGCTTAATTTTGCTCACGTTTTGTCCTAACTCAATGGACTCCCTTCTTAAACCTTTCAGTTACGGAATGCAATGTTCGTCGGTATTGACTGTTTCCACGATATTGTAAATCGACGGAAGTCCATTGCAGGCTTCGTGTCCAGCGTCAATCAGGAATTAACGCAGTGAGTGGGCTCTGGCAGACATGGTTCAGTTGGCAGCTGGCTGGACAAGCAGGAGAGTGGGCGTAACTAATGCTCGTTAGCAAGGTCCACAGACAATGTGTTCTTAGCCACCTTGTACTGCTCCTCTTCTGGCAAGGTTATGCTCCAAAAACATTTTGTGTGGAAGCCTCTGTATGATTTTTCTATAGCTGTGTAACAAATGATGACCAATATGGCAGTTTAAGATGACACTCATGTGTCTGCACGCAGGTCCGTGGGTCAGCCATCTGGCACCACATGGCTCTCAGGTCCTCATAGGGCAGAGGTTAAAGTGTCAGCCAAGCCACATTCTGGTCTGGAGAATCCAAGGGCACGTCCTTTGGGCAGAATTCATTTTTTTTGTAGACCAAGGACAGAGGTCCTCATTTTCTTGCTGGCTGCCACCTGCTGGCCAGTCTCCATTCCTAGCATTTCATCCACATTCCTTCTTGCACGCCCTGATCCCCCAGGGCACCTTGAGTCCTTGTTCTGCTTCAAACCTCTCCTTCTCCTCAGCCATCAGCCAGAGAAAACTCTCTGCTTTTAAAGGGGCTCATGAGATTAGATACAGTCCATCTGGAAAATCTCCTTATCATAAAGTCAACTGTGTCACAGGACATAATCACGGGGCAATATCTCCTGATAGTCACAGTCCTGGGGATTAGGACAGGTAGGATTCTGCCTACCAAAGGCTCTTATCAGTGGGTCTCTGCATGGGGACTATCAGCCACGGGAAAGAACTGAGGGTGTACATGGGGAAGACCGACTAGGAATGCAACCAGTAACCCATAGATATGGGATGTTGTCTTCATACGTTCATATATAATGCACCTGCCAAAGAAGACCTGCTTCCATACCCCATGCTTCTCCTTTGCTCCAGGAACACTTCTGTTTTCTGGGCTTAGAACAGAATCCACCTTTAGATGAGTTTGCACACACTTTATAGTTTCCTGAGCATTAGGACATGTATGACCGTCACAAATCACTGCTATGTTTAATGATGAATGTGACCCACTAGGTATAATTCGAGAGTTTTCTTTTGAGGATCCATCTTTATTTTCATAAATGACCATTTTTTTCCCAGTCATACTCTATTTCCATACGGTAACATTGTTTTGTTTTTTTTGTGTGGGGAAGGGAATTTGAAAATAATGGGGAGGAAATTAAGCTTTCATTCAGTTCATAGATAATTTTCAAAATTTTATTTTGAGAGAGACAAAGTGAGCAGAGGAGGGGCAGAGAGAGAGGGAGAGAGAATCCCAGGCAGGCTCCATGCTGTCAGTGCAGAGCCTGACACGGGGCTTGAAACCATGAACTGTGAGATCATGATCTGAACCAAAACCAGGAGTCAGATGCTCAACCGACAGAGCCACCCAGTGTCCCTGGTTCAGAGAGCTTTTTGAGCACTTGCTATGTTCAAATGCTGTGAAAAGAGCAGTGAAAATGTAGTGCCCAAAAGCATCATCTCTTCTCATAGAATGTAAATACCGAAAAAGAGGCAGACAAACAAATACGTTGTATCATGTCAAGTTATTGTAATACTTTGAACTAATTAAATCACAGGGGATAGAACACTGAGACCAGAGGTGCCTGGGTGGCTCGGTTGGTTAATTATCTGACTCTTGATTTTGGCTCAGGTCATTATCTCATGGTTCGTGAATGGGGAACTTGATTAGGATTATCTCTCTGCCTCTCTCTGCCTCTCTCTGCCTCTCTCTCTCAAAATATTTACAAAAGAAAAAACAGTAACGTTGAGACAACTATTGATCTATTGGGACACAGTCGAGTAGCTATTACCATTCCAAAGCAGATTGCTCCTTCAAAGCAGATTATTATGGATGAACCATTGTTTAAGGCATCAGCCTGGAAGCAGGAATCTCCAGGAAAACAGTCTATTTATTTTGTAGTGTCCACCAGTGGGTGAGATAGCAGTAGTCAGCACTTTGAAAGTATGAATAATTTGTAGCAATGTTAATCAATGCTTCCATTCTATATCACTATTTGTGTCCATTCAGAATATTATTAAATGCCTAAGATACCAGACCCTGCTTTGATCTCTGCAGGGAAATAAAAGAATGGATCCTCAAATGGATCCTCAGCTACTGATAGTGACTTTTTTTTTTTTTTGGAAGTCCTAGATTAACTCAGCATCAAAATGATGAAATCTTAAGAATCCTATTTGCCAAACTAATGGCTTATGTTTCTCCAAACAGGTGGTTCTCTCAGTGTGTCTTCCAAGAAGCGGGGCAGGAGCTTGTGAGTGGGCTGAAAGCCTGCTTGGAAGGTCAGTGTCCCCTGGAGGTTGGAGTGCCTGACTTTATAGTTGTATATACTAGTTGGCCACTAGTGGAGAGATTATCCCCCAGGAGATTTTTGGCAATGCCTAAAGACACTCTTGGTTGTCACAACTGGGATGGAAGTGCCACTGGCATCTAGTTAGTGGGTAGAGACCAGGAATGATGCAGAAGACAGCAACACACCTACCGTCACCACCACAAAGAATTACCTGGCTCAGAATTTCAGTAGTGGTGCTGTTGAGAAACCCTGAGCTAGCCTGAAGGCCTAAAAGCTGTGAAAGTGTCCTGGAGGCTACAGTGTTGAAAAACTGAACCTAGGAGTTGTTACAAATAGCGGTGGCCAGTTTGTTCCCAGTTACTGTCTATTTATCTGTGTTTCTCGTTTCCTTTCAGCTGCCCTGAAGCTCTGGTATAAACATAATCTATTTCTGCCACAATCCATCATTGTGTATCGGGATGGAGTGGGGGACGGTCAGCTTCAAGCACTGATTGAACACGAAGTACCACAGATTCGGTCCTCCTTAAAATCTGTTTACGGCGACGAGTCTAAGTATATAAGTTGTAAAATGCAGATTTTTTGACATTCTACTCCACACCCAAGCCAAGAGTGCAGAGCAGAACTGGAACATTCCAGATTGTGTTCTTCCTTTGGAGCCCCCATGAACTTTCCTTTTTCCTAATCTCCCTGCCACCCTTCATGTAGCGGGGGCTTCTTAACCTCAGATATTCATTAAAATCCATGAACGTAGCTGGTCGATGGTTCGTGTTTATGCAACTCCTTTCTTCTGGAGTTGTGTCAGTCGAGGGCTGGAGAATTCCTCTCAACTGCCTCCTCTGGCCTCATCTGTTTGTGGGTGAATCCTGGTGCCCAGCATAGGTAGGAGGGGTCCTGACCTTGTGAAGAAGTTCCTCCCCCTATGATGTGGGTGGCTGTGAATAGGAACCTCTTTTACTGCTTGAGTCGGGCACACAGAACTAGGACCGTAAAATTGGGGTGTGTGGGGAGCAGTCTTTTTTTGTGTGGTGTTTCAACCTCTGAATGCTTCTGAGATTATGGGGCACACCTAGTGACACCAATCGTAACTCTTAAGGGTCCGACTAACTGTCGTTGTGGTGAAGAAACGAATAAATACCAGATTTTTTGCTGAGTATCAAGGAAGACTTCAAAATCCACTTCCAGGAACGGTTATTGATGTGGAGGTGACCAAGAGGCAATGGTAAGCCATCCCTTTATTTATTTAAATAAATGTTCCCTTTTATTCAAACAGAAACGTTATTTTTTTTCTTCTAAAAAAAGGTTTGCATGGTTTGGAGAAGAAAGAATTGACCTAAAGATGGTGAAAAAATTATATAAACAGATACACATGGGATTATAGAGGTTTCTGTCTTCAGTTGTCTTCTCCTAGAATTTAAATATGCTTACCATTCTGAGATTCTTCAGTTGTTGGGAAGGATGGCAGGACTCCTGGTCAAATGGAGACTCATCCATTCTGCCAAATGAAAGAACTATGCAGAACCCTGAATGGGAAACAAACAGGACCTTCATAGCATCAGACAGGGAGAAACATAGTAAGATTAAGGAAGGACAAACATCGATCAATCTAGGAGAGGGCAGGAAAAGAATGAAGAGAAAAGCAAGTGGAAAGAAAGTAAGATCAACACCAAGCAGAACATAGTACACATAAAAACCCGTGAGCTACAAGAAGTTGATGAACCTTGCCATTTCTATCACTGGGGACTTTGAATGGATTCTGGTGACTTTCTGGGAAGAGGAGAAGGTGTTCATCCCTGGAACTCTAAATTCAGTGTCCCTACGATCGTATCCAACATGCCAACTTCAAGTTTCTGCATCTGGGCATCAGCACAGATGCTTTTGTAGAAATCATGAGAGCATTATTACTTGTTTGCTTGTATTGATGGTTGCACTGCCCTTTGTAGACTTGCTTTCCCCAATCATTGCTCAACAGTCAGGCAGGCTTCTAAATGTAAAGGAAACTCTTGTCCATAGAATGGATTTCTGTCCATTCACGTCACGTCAGATACTAGGTTTGCTACGTTGTTTTTTCTTTCTGAAAATAAGCTGACATGCTGTATTCCTGTGTTGTGTGATTCCAGGTATGACTTTTTTATCGTGAGCCAGTCTGTGAAAGATGGTACTGTCACTCCCACTCACTATAATGTTATCCATGACACCGTTCACTTCACCCCAGATGGAATACAGTGTCTAACTTACAGACTATGCCACATGTATTATAATTTGTCAGTAAGTACTTTTTTTGATATGGATTTTCCTATAGATCTGTAAAACTGTTCGAAATTAAATCTATACTTTCTGAACCTTTGAATTGGTATCTCTGAAAAGTTACATTTAGGGAAAGTAGAGAGAAGCTTAATTTTTTTTGTTGTTGTTCTTCTTCCCACTAAAGGGTGTCATTCGAGTCCCTGCTCCTTGTCACTATGCCCATAAACTGGCTTACCTTGTGGGCCAGAGTATCCACCAAGAACCACACTATTCCCTGGCAAGCCGTCTCTTTTACCTGTGACCCACAGAAGAGAGCCTGACGACTTGTTGAAAGCCACCATTTGTGAACTTATTTTTCCTTTTTAAGCTGTCCTTCTGAGATACTTTCCTCGATGCAGTTTTAAATTATAATCATTATTGGTTAGACATGAGGGTTCAGAGTGGCGCATGCTTTGGGCAATACTACCACTGACTGAACATGACCCTTCTATTTTCCAGGCAGGAAAATGGGCTGTGAGGGTTTTGTCTTGCAATCCACCTTTGAAATGTGTTACAGTGACTTTATGATTGACCATGCCTGAACACTTGGTGTTCTGAGCAAGTTACTGTACTCAGTGTAGTGGCTGGATGTTAGTCACGTGCACAGGTAGATTGTACTTGGAAAATAAAGCTTTTTGAAACACTTAGTTCTTAAAGAACAGCAAAGCTCTTTAAAAAAAATGCAAAATTAAATGGGGATTTATTTGTGTTAATTAAAATTTTGTATGAAAGAAATAACATGTATGTAGTATCGATTACTCTTTGGACTGGGGTGGAAATTTGAAATGTATCTCTGGTAGAGATGTAATGAGGAGAGCCTTTTGCTTTAAGAGTTGACAGCTTAGGAACATCAAAATGTTTTGTCACTTTTTCCACAAAGAAGCAAAATGAAGAGCTCTATTAGCACTTCTGACTAATTCATTCTCTTGTGCATGTTCTAAGTGGGACATTATTGTTAACTGGACTGTAATCAAAAGGGTCCTGAGTAATTTGTTAAAATGAAGCTATTGTGTCTTTCTCGAAAACAGATACTTTTTTTCTCTCTCTTCCCTTAAAACTATCTTTAAATAGATTCAGGAAATATGTGAAACTTTGTTGTTGTTTTTTTTAAATATTCCTACATAGAATCATATTTTGGGGAGCAGTAAGGAGTTGATTTGTTTCAGACATAACAAAAAAGGATATGTTTAAAAACAATAGAATTTCTTTGATCATAAGTTAATCAGTTTAGGTTTGCAATTTGAACCAGTTTTCTAAGAAATAAAATTAAAACAAAAGTCATTTTGAAATATATTGTAATCCAAGTAATAGCTTACCTAGCAGGATTGGCAATAATGATAAATAGAATATAGAGGATGGGTCTATAATTAAAGATAAATTAAGGTAACATGTTTTTTTCTGATGCTAGATTTTGACTTAGGATAATACATTTCTAGAGATCTATATAAAATGGAAAGAACAAATTCAAAGTAGTTATTAAAACTTTCTGAACATTTCCCATAAGTACAAGACAAATCATTTATTTATAACAGTATATACAAATTTCAAGATTTATAAATTTAAAATGATGTAATAAAGGTATTCATGTTACAATCATTGAAATTGGGTCTTGTTACTTTATTATATTTTTAATGTAACTTGTCAAATTGGTTTCCATACAACACCTAGTGCTCATCCCAACAAGTGCCCTCCTCAATGCCCATCACCCACTTTCCCCTCTCCCCCACCCCCCATCAACCCTCAGTTCTCAGTATTTAAGAGTCTCTTTTATGGTTTGCCTCTCACTCTTTGTAACATTTTTTCCCCTTCCCCTCCCCGATGGTCTTCTGTTCCAATGGAATACTACTTGGCAATGAGAAAGAATGAAATCTGGCCATTTGCAGCAACGTGGATGGAACTGGAGGGTATTAAGTGAAATAAGTCAGTCAGAGGAAGATAGATACCAAATGTTTTCACTCACATGTGGATCTAGAGAAACTTAACAGAGGGTCTTGTTACTTTAAAAATATAGTCTGGTCTTAAGTTTCTTAATCTACTGACTAAAAGAAGTTGTTGGTTTTCTAAGATACATGGAAATAGTTTTGTGATTAAGGTGCTATCTGACTTTATTAGCTTACTAGCACTTTATAAATTAGGTGAAGGAGGCTGGTAGTCAATATTTCTAGGAGAAAGCCTCACTGTTCCAAGAGCTTATAAATCCCACTTATATATCACTGTGCCTGAGTTTCCTATTACGTATTACAGAGTAGGTGTTGAACTAAAGGTCTTTTGGGAATGGGTTTGGCCTAAGTAGCAATGCAATATGTAAGAAAAATGAACTTCCTCTGGCAAAAGTTAATAAATATATATATCAAACCTCCCACTGAGCACAACTCAAAGAGCTGGACAAAATATCAGAATGTTAAACAGCATTGAGGAGATGGTGAGACACAGAAGAAAATAGCACCAATATCTAGCATAAGGAAATCTAGAGGGATGACCCTGGTATTTGTTATGATATTTATTTCATAAACTATAGATTCTTCAAGTGTCCTTCATCAAGTTGACAGTATTAATTCTTATTTATTGAGTCTTTAGCATGAATGGATGTTGAATTTTGCCAAATGCTTATTCCGTATCTATTGAAATGTTCATGATTTTCAGCCTGTTGATGTGGGAATTGCTGTGTCAGCTTTCTATTACTGTAACAAATTACCACAAAGTTAGCACCTTCAGACCTCATAAATGTGGTATCTTCATTTTGTAGGTTATAGGGCTGACCTGGGCCTCACACTGGGCTAAATTAAGCATGTCAGCAGTGTATTCCTTTCTGGAAGTGCTGGCAGAGAATGCGTCTCTTGTGTTTTCTGGCTTCCAGAGGCTGTTCCTTACCCCATGGCTCCTACCAACTTCAAAGCTGGCAATGGCTGATTAGCTCATTCCCCCATCCTAATGGTGACTCCTCTTCCCCACTTCTACTTCTTAAAAAATTTTTTTAATGTTCATTTATTTTTGAGAGAGAGAGAGAGAGAGAGAGCGCAAGTGGGGGAGGGGCAGAGAGTGAGGGAGACACAGAATCCAAAAGCAGCCTCCAGGCTCTGAGCGGTGAGCACAGAGCCCAATGTGGGGCTTGAACCCACAAACTGCGAGATCATGACCCGAGCTGAAGTCGGACGCTTAACTGACTGAGCCACCCAGGTGCCCCTCCCACTTCTACTTTTAACGACTCTTGTGATGACATTGGGATCACTTAGCCAATCCAGGATCCTCCCCCCTATTTTGTTAGCTGATTAGCAGCCTTAGTTCCATCTGCAGCTTTTTTCATTTCTTTTTTAAGAAAGGCAGATTGCCACATGCAGTGCCTCATTTGGATATGTCTGGAGTCTTGGAAGCTTGACCACCCAAGTTCTCCTATGAAGGGACCTGGAGAGCTTATTGAGAGGTTCTAACAGGAAAATTGCAGCTACTTGTAAGGCCTTGACCAAAGAACGGTTCTCCTTTATTAGGGAAGGTAGTCCTCTTGGACCGGGTGTGCAGCTTGAGGAGGAATGCATATGGAGTTGTGAGGGAGGAAGGGGACATCTGTCCAGCCAGCCAGACCAGCTGAGTCAACCCTGGTGATCAATGGGGTGGCAGATATGGCAGCCAGGTTGCTCTCACACCCCAGTTTACAACTTTAATTACCTTTCCCCATACAAGGCAACATCTGGGCAGATTCCAAAGATTAGAACATGAGTATCTTGGGGGGTGGGCATTATTCTGACACAGATAATATTGCCCAGGAGTGTCTGGGAGCAAGTACTATTTGAATGTAGAAACCCCTCCCTTCATAGGTACCCAGGGAGAGAATAAGAGACACTCAGTGCGGGGAGGGGGGGGCGGCACTGGAATCTCAGCGGGGGCAGAAGTCTTTTGAGTATCTGCACCGTGTCCTGTGTTCCTTTCGCCCTTGTCCTCCTCAGTCTGCATAGGTGGCAGCCGACCTGCCCTGGGTGGAAGATTTGTGGGGGACCTCTCAGCTCTGTTCCACCCCATCACTCACCTGGCTTTCTGTTCTACCTGTGCCTTCCCCTGCCAGGGTGTGTGGCCCAGGCAGGGCTGACTCAGCCACCCTCTGTATCCAAGAGCCCAGGACAGATGGCTACCATCACTTCCACTGGAAACAACAGTGTTGGCAACCGGGGAGCAGCCTGGTTGTAGAAACACCTGGGCCATGTTCCCAAACTCCTGACCCACAGAATTATAACAGATTTTAAGGGATCTCAGAGAGATTCTTAGGCTCCAGGTTAGGCCACCCAGCCTCTCTCTCTCTGCGGCTTGAGCCTGGAGATGAGGTTGAGTATTACTGCCCAGCACGAGGCAGTGGCTTGGGGCCTGCATTGTGCTCAGGGCTCACAAGGAAGTGAGATTAAAACCCATGGGCTGCCTGCACCTATTCACTGCCCAGAGCCTTCCTTGTCACTGTTGCTTAGTGGGTGCCTGCTGAGTTCCAGGGATGTGTCTGTGGGATGGGGGGTGGGGGGGGTGGTCACGCATGGCCATCCTTTCTCTTCTGGTCCCCTGGAACTGGGTGTGTTGCTGCACCTCCATTTCTAAAGTCCTGAGTGTGGTCTGCTGACTCAGCCGTCCTCACTGTCTGGGGCTCTTGGTCAGAAGATCACTCTGTCCTTAGTTCCTAGGACCAGCTTGCCTAGGGAAAAAGCTCTCCCCTCGAAACTCTTGCTCACTCCCAGTCTCTTGGTTCTATATGTACACCCCCAAACAGTAGCCCCAGTTGATCCCTGGGTCCGATCTTAGGCTGAGGGTAACCGGCTTGTTACAAGGAGGGCTCACATCTGCCAGAGTGGAACACCCATGAAATACACTGAGAGCTGTCTCTCTGTCCCTGAGGACACATCCCTGCATTGTCCCCTCCCCCCAATCAGGGATGACAGTGTGGGAGGAACCGCAGGGTGAGGTGAAGATCGTCCACCCCTCATGACTGCCATAGTGGGAAGCTGGTTGGTCTTGGCCAGTCCATCACTGTCCTTTGTCCTTCCAATGTCCTCAATCTGGAACAAGTGCTGTCTGAGCGCGGCTTCCCTCTGGCCCCCTTCTACAGGGCTCTGCACCACGGAGGCCATTTCACAGAGGTCAGGGCTTCACCACGGAAAAGAGGCTACAGCCTGAAGAGGAAGCTCGTGGGCAGTAAGGAGACCCCTGACTGTGAAGAGGGGGCAGCGGACAGAGCATGGGGTGCAGTTCTGTCTCTCCAGGGTCCCCTTTGTGTAGGTGCCTCTGGCGCTCAGGCAGCAGGGGGTGTAGTAGGCCTGCCCTGCTAGAGCCGCTGGGGCACAGTCCTGTCTCAGATCTCAGATGGGGCTCCCTCCAAGGGTAGGAGAAGGATCTGCAGGTCCCATTGAATAGGGCACGTGAGTTCCTCAGGAAGCAGAGCTCCAGGGGCATGTCCATCACAGCCTAAGAACCCACCTCCCCTCCTCCTCCCTCTCTGTCCAGGTGATCTGCTGTCCATGAGTCAGGGGAGGCCCGGCCATTTCCTTCTTATCTGAGGGCACAACAGCCTCACCATTCCCGTGTCTCTCTGCCTTTCTTGCAGGGCCCTGGGCACAGTCTGCACTGTCCCAGGAATCTCAGTGGTGGGGCATCCTGGCCAAAGAGGTCCCTATCTTGCACTGGGCAGGGCAGCATCTTTATACTGTGCTGTGCAGGCTGGTATCAGCCGCTCCCTGGTGCTGCCCCCGAAGCTGTGATGCCCAGAAGTTCTTGGTGCTCACCTCATTCTGGGATTATGGTTCGGCTTGCCCGCTTTGGTTAGTTGTGGAGTGAACCATCTTGCATTCGATGGAAAACTTTGAGTCTGTTTAGAATGATATATGTTCATTGAAGGAATGACGTAGGAAGTGACCACTAAGGATTCAAGTGTGAGTTCTGTTCCTTAGGAAGTTGTCTTGATGACTTATCCCATGTCTTCAGTGACTATGGGGCTAAACAGGCTTTTCTGCCTGGCTTTGGACAAGGAATTTACTAACCTCTCTTCAGGCAGGCTGCATGCAGAGGTGACTAAACTCACTTTACAAGTTTGGATTAAATGGACAATTTCCAGTTAAGTGCTTGGGACATGTGGGGGAGCATGGAGTGTGGGGGGGGTTTGTGTTCTTTGGAAGAACCTGAGAGACTGTACAATGAACGTGCCAGGAGGGCAGGGACACCACAGCACTACTGCGTATCCCATGTCCCCAGTAGAGACATTCAGCCCCTAGACATCTGTGCTTTAAGGAAAACAAAAGGCAGGCACACAACATAGAACTGAGAAAAGAATGCCCATGGTAGAGGCTGACTGGTACTGGCACAAAAACACTCAGATCAATGGAACAGAATAGAGAACCCAGAAATGGACCCACAAACGTATGGCCAACTAATCTGTGACAAAACAGGAAAGAACACCCAACAGAATAAAGACAGTCTCTTGAGCAAGCGGTGCTGGGAAAACTGGACAGTGACATGCAGAAGAATGAACCTGGACCACTTTCTTACACCATACACAAAAGACAGAGTTTGGGGTTGGCTGTGGCAATGGGGGGGGGGGTGACAGCTGTGGTGACTGTGGTCCTAGCATGGACCTCAGAGCTGCATGGAGGCTCAGGCCTGATGAGTGAGGTCGTGACCCAGTAATGCGGGGCCAGGCCTCCACACATTTAGTGATAACAGGACAAGCACCTTGCGAGGACCTTAGGCGAATAATACTTCTCTCTGTCTTCACAAGCACCCCTTGAGGATGGTACTGGAATGACTGTCACTCCTATTTTAGACATGAGGAAAGGGACTCCTAGAGAGGTTTGTTGAGCCTGCCCTGGGTCATGCGGTGTGAAGGGCAGAGCTGGGCATGGAGCAGACTGCACAGATACAGATCCTGCACCCTCCCCCACGTACACCCGTTGTCCTGTCTCTGGAGAATGTCCTGTTCACCAGGTGCAAGTGGGTGTGCGCAGCATGCCTGTGTAAGAACTTTGCAGCCTCTGCCTCCATCGATCCTAATTATTCTCTGGAAGATACATATGAAATAACCACGCAATAAAAAGTCACCTAGGAAGAGATCCCTGAAACAGATCACCTGGGCACAGCTCTAGTCAGGGAGCCCCTGGGTGGCTCTCTTGGAGGGGCTGACTGCGCCCCCAGCTGAGGAATGCATTCAGGGTAACTGGGGTGCAGTGTGGGTCATGGCTGGGGTGAGCAGTGGCAGAAGCAATGTCTCCTGCAGAGGAAAAAGCATATGGATGGAATCAGGAGGTGACAAGGAAAATTTGAGAAGGAAGTGATGGGAAGCCTATGTGACAGGAGCTTTACCTCAATCAACAAGACAACTTGTAACCAACCCAGCAAACTGCAGGGTGTGCTGAGACACAGCTCAGGGCACAGAGTCAACTTGAAGCCACAATAACAGTGTCCTGACGCTCAGACTTCCGTGATAGGAGATACAGTGAGAATCTGAGTCCTCCCCAACCTCTCTGCTATACACACATCTGTGTGATACAGGTTTGGAATGGTCTCTAGGAAAACAGGATACAAAAATCAGCTGCATCCTCTTGGCTGCTGTAGACAGCCTTTGGGCAGTTTGGAGCAATTCTGCATGTATTTTAAAGATGCAACATGGAGGGGCACCTGGGTGGCTCAGTCAGTTGAGAATCCGACTTCGGCTCAGGTCATGAGCTCATGGTCCATGAGTTCGAGCCTCGAGTCAGGCTCTTTGCTGATAGCTCATAGACTGAAGCCTGCTTCAGATTCTGTCTCTCTCTCTCTCTCTCTCTCTCTCTCTCTCTCGTGTGCAGGTGCACTCTTAAAAATAAAAACATTAAAAAAATTTTTTAAAAAGATGCAATGTGGATCTCCAATGCCTGGAAGCTTTACATTGTATCTTGGAATCCCTGGATATGTTCACATTTCTTTTCCATAAATCACGTCTCATCAAGATAGTTTTTGATAAAACATTCCTGGCCAAAAATAATTTTATTTTATTCCAAAATATCCATCTCTGTGACTGTGAGGATGAGTGAAATTTATAA
The DNA here is from genome assembly GCF_018350195.1 of Panthera tigris. Taxonomy (NCBI): domain Eukaryota; kingdom Metazoa; phylum Chordata; class Mammalia; order Carnivora; family Felidae; genus Panthera; species Panthera tigris. The sequence goes on from NC_056671.1 coordinate 27,747,107, forward strand.
GTGAAGGAAATCATAAATATCCAAATTTGACCACTACAAAATAATATATATAATAAGCTTTGAACAATTGTTTACTTTTTCCAACTTAAAAATAACACAACAAAACCACATCTAATAACCTAAATTCAACTGTACGATACTGTCAATATTAGCCACAAGTGCTGGGTTACATTATTCAGTATACTGTTTTAAGAAAATTCCTTTTATTCATTTATTTATTTTTAATGCTTATTTAATTTTTGAGAGAGAGGGTGAGCATGAGTTGGGAAGGGGCAAGAAAGAGAGGGAGACAGACCATCTGAAGCAGGCTCTGCACCGAGAGCACAGAGCCTGACACAGGGCTCAAACTCATGAACCGTGAGATCATGACGTGAGCCGAAGTGGGATGTTTAACCAACTGAGCCACCCAGGTGCCCTTAAGAAAGTTCCTTTTAAAGTGAGACTAGCCTCTGTTTTTGTTTAATTGCACGTATTTGACCTAACAGTGTGCACACAACTTCAAGGTGAGTTTTCATCTGAGATGCAGTTTATATTGAACTGTGCATATTACAAAAACCCGAGGACAATCCGTCAGGCATGTGGCCTGAGGATACTCAAAAGAATATGATTTGGTGAATGACTTTAGTGGAGAGATGGCAGCTGACAGACCCACAAAATTCTGCCCTCCAAAAAAGCAATGAGGAATCTGTCCCAAATTGCCGCCATCAACATTTGCAGAACTCTGGAAATGAATGGGGATTTGCAGCAATGGAGGGGATGCTGGTTCCAGGAAAACAGCAGCTAAATCTCAGAACAATGAGTTTCGTGCTGTTCTCACGTGCCTTGCCCCATGCCCTGCTCTGTGGTTCCATGCAATCCAGAAAATGAAGAGCCCACATTCACAGTGAGAGCACTGCAGCCAGCCACCAGACAGAGCAAAGAGGGGCTTAAGTCTCCTCAAAACTTCATTCCTAGGAAATAATCACTACTGGACCTATCTGGTAGGTCTCTATCAGACCCTACTTATTCGACTGTCTGCATCTAATTGGACTTGGAGCTTTCCCAGCACAAAAAGCCTTTTTTCCCCTGGAATCATTGTCAAAACACAACAAAACAAAAATACAGGCAATTGCTTAACTTGCACTTGCTTAATGTAATGGATAATACTTGGAGCAAATAACAGGCCAACAAAAAGCCTAAAAAAGGAGCTGAGAAATGAAATTTCTGTAGGAGTTTTGAAAAGCTCTTAGTCCTAGGAATCTAGACCACATGCAAATGTAGGGCTGTGCACATGCTCAGAAAAGACTCCACAAGCCCCCATGTTGTCACCGGCTGGCTGACCTTGATGTTGTTCTTCAGCAAGTGAAGGTTATGGCAGAGTTCTCTGCTGCCAGCTGAGTGTTGAAGACACAGTTCCACATGCCCACACAGGCCCTCAGCAAGGACTGAGTGACTTCTCAGTTCTGGGCTGCTAATGCAATCTCGATCCAGTCAACGGCTGCACCACCAAGTAGCCAAGCAGGTACTACCACGGTCATACATCACAAAGAATACAGACTTCTTCAGAGAATGAGTTCAGAGAGGTCACTCACAAGAAAACAGCAATGACACACACACACAAAAAAAAGCTAACACAATCAATCATAGGGAGGGGTGAGATCCGATTGCCAGAGTTGCCATAATATTTAAAATGTTTAATTTATACACCACTTCACCCCAAATAATTGTAATTATAAGAGACCTACAAGGAAATTACTAACTCTGGCTCTATACAGGAAAGAGTTACACAGCAGGTTTGAGACTGCTTTCCTTAGAAAGTTCTGCTTGCTCGATTAGCCACTGGCTGACGTCTGGGAACTTGGAACCAGGAGGGCCCCCAACATTCTCTGGCAAGAGTGGCTTGGTCTGCCTCAACTGTATGAACACTGTGGTTTATGCTAAGAATCTCTTACTTGCTAGAATTCTGGCCTTCAGTTATGTGCTAAATGACTGGTCTCCACTAAAAACCTTTGGGCGCACAGTCACTAATGAACTTCCCTGGAAGACAATGTTTCACACATATTGTCTCGAGTCATTGCTGGAGGAATGAGGTGTACCCATGAGACTCCATTGCAACAGGACATTTTAAATTATTTTTTTAATGTTTATTTATTTTTGAGACCAAGAGAGAGAGAGCGAGCACAAGTTGGGGAGGGGCAGAGAGAGAGCAAGACACAGAATCTAAAGCAAACTCCAGGATCTGACCTGTCAGCACAGAGTTGATGCAGGGCTCTAACTCACCGACCGTGAGATCATGGCCTGAGCTGAAGTTGGGCACAAAACCAACTGAGTCACCCAGGCACCCCCATTGCAACAGGATTCTTAAAAGCCTGTGCCTGGTGTTCTTTGGGCCTCCTCCCATGTGCCTTTTCCCTTTGCTTCTTTTGCTGGGTGTGCTTCTACTGTAATAAACCATAGCAATCAGCATGACTGTATGCTGAGTTCAGTGAGTCTTCCCAGACTGATACACAAGAAAAAAAAAAGGCAACCAACAGAGCTGTCCCTGAGAGAAGTCCAGACATTGGACAAATACTTTGTATCAGTTATTTTATTTTATTTTTATTTATTTATTTATTTTGGTGCTAAGAGAGTAGATGTTTTTTTTTTAAATATGAAATATATTGTCAAATTGGTTTCCATACAACACCCAGAGCTCATCCCAAAAGGCACCCTCCTCAATACCCATCACCCACCCTCCCCTCCCTCCCACCCCCCATCAACCCTCAGTTTGTTCTCAGTTTTTAAGAGTCTCTTATGCTTTGGCTCTCTCCCTCTCTAATCTCTTTTTTTTCTTTTTTTTTCTTCCCCTCCCCCATGGAACTTCTGTTAAGTTTCTCAGGATCCACATAAGAGTGAAAACATATGGTATCTGTCTTTCTCTGTATCAGCTATTTTAAAGACATTCAAGGACTTCACAGAGCTCATAGTTAAAGAACTAAACTACAGTACAAGAATTGTGCCTCTCCAAGTGAAGAGTAACAATAAAAAGATATAAATTATAAAAGAGAACCAAATAGAACTTCTGGAGTTGAAAAGAATAAAATGTCACCAGAGAGGCTTGAATTGATTTTCTGGGGCTGCTGTGGCAAATTACTATACACACTATGTGGCTTTAAACAACAGAAATTTCCTGTGATATGCTGCTGTGTGAAAAGCTAGAAGTCTGAACTCAAGCTGTAGGCTGAGAAAGAGGTGGGGAATTATCCCTCTTCACTATCTTGCTTTCGGTATTTTTCTGGAAACCCATGGCTTTCCTTGGCTTATATCTGCAGTTCTTCTATCTCTGCCTCAGCCAGCACATGACATGGCCTTTGCCCCTCTGTCTGTGTGTCCAGACCTCCATGCTCTGGTAAGGACAACAGCCTTTGCATTAGGGCCAGCCCCAATCCTGGGTTGATGATATCTGGAAAGACCTTACTTCTACTTTCACAAGTACTGGGGGTTAGAGCTCTGATACATAATTTGGGATGGGATACAGTTAAATGCGCAACAGAGCTGAACAGCAGATTTGAGCAAGAGGAAGACAGAACCAGCAAATTCGAAGGTAGGAAAATTGAGATCCAGTCTGATTGACAGCAAGTTAAGAAAAATAAAAGTGGGGGGATGGATGAACAAAGCCCCAAAGACCTGTGTAATACTATCAAGCATACTAACACACTAACTAACTGAGAGAGAGAGAGTCCCAGAAAGACATAAAAGAGAGAAAGGACAGGGAGAATATGCAAAGTAATAAGAGCAAAAATCTCACTGAATTTAGTTGGTACACTAAATCTCACTGAATTGATGAAAACATTAATCAAATATTCAAGAAGTTCAATGAACACCAAGCGGGATAAACTCACATCCCACTAAAATGGTTCAAGGCCACAGACAAAGGATTGTGAAAACAATACAAGAAAAGTGATTAATTATGTATAGAGTGTCCTCAGTAAGTTTAACGGCAAATTTTCATCAGAAACCACGGAGGCCAGAAAGCAGTGGGATATCTACTGAAAGTGCTAAAAGACAAAACCTGTGCACGAGAATTCTGTATCTATCCAGGATGTCCTTCAGCAATGGAATAAGACATTAAGACATTCCCAGGTAAACAAAATCTGAGAGAATCCATTGCTATTACCAGCCTTACAAGAAACCCTAAGTCCTGGGGCACCTGGGTGGATCATTCCATTTCATATCTGACTCTTGATTTTGGCTTAGGTCACGATCTCATGGTTTGTGAGCTCAAGCCCTGCATTGGGCTCCACATTGATAGTGTGGAGCCTGCTTAGGATTCTTTCTCTCTCTTTGCCCTCCCCTGCAAATGCGTTATCTCTTTCTCAAAATAAATAATAAACTTACAAAAAAACGAAATCCTGAGTCCTTCCATCTAAAATGCAAAGGCATTTATTTCTACATGAAGAAATAGTTACACAGGTAAATATAAAAAAGTACAAATGTATAAGTGTATAAGCACATAAACTATATATAGCCTAAGTATATAAACAATAGATTTTCTTCTAATTTAAAACTGAGAAGTTAATATTATACATATATATAAATTGCATATATTATAAATACATAAAATGTAAATATATATGTTAATGATCACAGACTGTATAAAGAGGTAATTTGAGTGAAAATATTGGCAAAAAGAGAGGACATCAATTAGATATATTAAGAGTCAAGTCTCTAGGGGCGCCTGGGTGTTCAGACAGTTGAGCATCTGGCTCTTGATTTCAGCTCAAGTCATGATCTCAGCGTCGGGGGATCATGCCCTGCCCAGAGTCCACAATCAGTGCAGAACCTGCTTGAGACTCTCTCTCTCTCTCTCTCTCTCTCTCTCTGCTCCACTCCCCCACTCATGCTCTCTCTCCCTCTAAAATAAGTAAATGAAAAAATTTTAAAGGGGTCAAATGTCTGTATGCCATTGAAATTAATCTGGTATGAATCCAATTAGAATGTTGGAAATTAAGACATTAGTTGTAATCTCCAGTGAAACTACTAAGTATTCCCTGAATATATAGTAAAAGAAACAACATGGGAATTTAGTTGGTACACTAGAAAATAACACAGAAGAAAGCAGGAATGGAGGAATATTAAAACAAGAAGATATATACAGAAATAATGAAAAAAACAATAGATTTCGATGCTACCTGATGAGTACTTAAGGGTACATGGAATTTACATCCAATTAAGAGGCAGATATTGACAGAATGGGTAGAAAACAACAATCTCTCTCTATGCCATCTACAGGAGAGTCATGCTTTAAACCTAAGACACAAAGGCATTGAAAGTAAAAAGGATGGAAAATATATACCAAGCAAATAGTAATCAAGAGAACTAGACTGGCTTTGTGAAGACAAATAAGCTTTATGACAGTTTTTTTTCTAGAGACAAAGAAGGACATGGTATAGTGACAAAGTGTCCATCCTTCAAAGAGATCATTGTAAACATTTTGCATCAACAGGAGAGCGCGAAAGTACATGGAACTGACAATTAAAAGGAGAAACTGATCTCTCAACAATAAAACTAGGAGACTTCAATATTACACTTCTAATAGTGAAGAAAACCTGTTAATTCTGGTGATGTTCATGAAAGGACTGTGGGGTGGGCAGAGAAGGGGCTGGGACCTATATTTTATGGTTCAGGGCATTGACATTTAGAGAGATTAAGTGGCTCACTCAGAATCACAGCACTGATGACTTATGGTTCAGAGGCAGGGGATACAGACAATTCCCTGAGGACAGAGATCTCTGATCACCTGGATAGGAGATCATGCCCTGCATACTGAAACCAAGCCCTTTCCTCACTCCCTGGCCCACATCCTTTGGCCCCAAGGTTGTTGCAAGGAGACAGCTGGCTCCCTAAGGAGGTGCTGGCCCAAGAGAATGGCCCAAAACCCAACCCAACTCCTGCCTCTCTATTTTAATCCCTGACCCAGAAAACAATGCCTTTTCCCCCTGATGGATGGGGCCTGGGGAGGTGTGAGAATGAAAAACACATCCCCATCTCCCCATCCCGTGCCCCCCAGTACTTGATGCTACTAGCTGCCTTGCTGGTGGCCGGGTGACCACCCTGAATGACCACTGGTCTGTTTGACTCCCAAATGTCTCAGAACCCAGAACATTCCAAACCAACTGCCCACAGGACAGTTGCCCAGTGAATCAGCGTCATCTTCAACTGACCAAGCCTGGGTGATGAGCAGTTGATAGTAGCTAGGAAAGGGGTCTGCTAGGTTGGTGCTCTGGAAGATGAGGTCTAGAGGCCTCGGTGTCTCCCTGACGAACAATCTGACCCACCATCTGAGCAGCCTGGATAAAGGCATGGCTAGAAGCGGGCAGAGGCTCCCTGCCTCTGAGTGTACACCTTCCCTGCTCCTTCCATCCTCACCAACATCCAGTCTCCACTGTACAAACTACCCTTACTCCTCTTGAATCTACTTACTGATTTTATACCCACACTACCTTCTTCAATGGAGTAGTCATTCATTGGGGTGTTATTTGTGGCTCGACCCTGTTGTTTGGAAAGATGTCCATCTTGATGCTGCTGAAGTACTGCTGGGGAAAGCCAGTAGATTGTCTTGAGCACAGATGCCTTTCTTGTGAGTCCTGTGTTTGAATCCCTTAGGATCCTCTCTTTTTGTAATCTGAGCCATGATCCTAGAAAATACACTAAAAAGGGAGAGAGCTGTTAATATGCACCTGGGATATTCATGCATCCCTAGATCACACTCCCATTCTCCTTGTTCACCAGTGACTGGGGAGCCAGCTGAGTCTGAGCTGGGCTTAGAAGAGGGGTATTGCGATGTGGTATGCACTTACCACCCCCAGCAGACTTGTGCCTAAGGACCTGATATTAGATGAGACCATGTAGAAAGGACAATACAGAGGACAGTGATGGAGAGCTTGGGAGCTGGTGCCTGATAACCTGTATCAGATCATACTAGAAACCACACATACCTGGGAAAGTTACCTAACCCCTCTGACCTCAGTTCCCTGTTCTGTGATAAGGGACCTACTTACTAGTATTATAAAGCTTACTATAAGAAAATCCAAATAATGCCTAAGGAAAATGATTGGGACCTCCTAAGTGCTCCATATGTGACCCGATATTACATGCCTGGAAGAACAAGCAAGAAATGTAGGAGTGGTTGCCTGCAGAGAGGAAACCTGGATGGCCACAGGGCAAGGGTGGGTGGAAGGTAACCTTTCCACTTTAATGTGGGCATGAGGCTTTCCTGGTCATGGAGAATATCTGCCATCATCTCCTGTGATCCCCATCAGACTCCATGGAATGCACAGGGCAGGGCAGTAACCCATATTTTGTAGTTCATGACACTGAAATTCAGAGATTTTAAGCAACTAGAGTGAAGAAGCTGATGACAGGACAGTCTGGGACAGGAATGTAGTTGGTTTCTAGGGACAGAGATCCCGGAGCCCCCAGAGTTCTCTAGCTCCTGTTTTCCCTCTGATCCCCAAACTCTCCTGCCGTGAAATTCCAAAGGGAGCACATGCCTGCCTCAGCCTCCACCCATAGGTTTGGATCCCTGATCCAAAAGCAATGTCGCTTTCCAAAAAGGAAGTCCCTTGAAGGGTCGGGGTGTCCCCTCTATGTCTCTCCTCCTGCAGCATCTTCACACAACAGCTGTCCAATGTGAGCTCCTGGGCATCTGACTAGTGGTCTACATGCCCCCATGCAGCTCAGAACATGGGTATTTCCAAGCCCACTACCCACATGACAGCTCTCTAGTGAATGAGCTTGGTCTTCAATGACCAACCCCGGAGGGCATGACTTGCTGGGCTGGTGTTTGGTGCTTTAATGGATGAAGCTGGCATGTCCCCCACTGCCTACTGACCACTAATGTGAGCAACTGTCAGAACAGCCTGGCTGAGGGAGGGCAGGGGCTGCACTGGCTCTGAGTGTGCAACTTTCCTACTTCCCTATGTGACAAAATCTCTCCCGACTCCTTGTCTGGAGTCTGGCCCTGGCAGTGGAAGGGGACAGAGTCCCATGTCCTCTTAAAGGGTCCCCTCCATAGCCACAGCCTGTGACACCCACCCCAGGGCTCTCCCTGAGAGTCACTCAGATTCTCCTTCCCTCTGTCATCAAATATTTATTCCACCAACCCAATGGCACTGTCCCTTCTCACCACCCCTGGGGCAACACGCAAAGTGCTACTGACCCTGTCCACATCCACCCATTGGAACCCCACTGTGAGATCTCAATTTGCTTCCCAAATCTCCAGATTTATGCTGTATGGTTTTGGATTTTGACATCTACATCCAGGAGAGTTGACCTGTGTGCCCCCCTTTCCTGTCATGCCTACTGCTGGGGTGGCATCAATTTTCTTCTGATCCAATGAAAGCAATGTGGGCATATTCCCTCTGTATCTGTTCTCTGGAAGAGTGTGTATTTCCGTGTCTGGATGGAAATTTCTCTGGAAGAGACAGGCATTTCCATCTGCAACGTTTGTTTGAAATTAAAGGAAGCCACCTGGGCTTGAAGTGTGCTTCATGTGAAAATTTATTTCTTATATTGTCTTTTTTTAATGGCTGCTTTATCTATTGTATGTATAGTGCACACATCTTAAGTACAGCTTTATGGTTTCTTATAAACATATCTGCTGCGAATCTTAGTCCCACATACAGAATGGCTCTAGCACCCTGGCAGCCTCCTGTAAAAGGAGATAAAAATAATTGCTAATTTATTAGGTTAAGGAATGAAATCGGTTACCATGTATTTCCCAAGCATGATGATTATACATAATTAGGGCACAAAAGAGTATGGTGGCACCCTGGGAAGGTAGTGGAACAAACTGGAGAGCTGGGAGGATCCAATTTCCACTGTGCAGGCATGGGGGCAGGGCAAAGAAGCTGGAAGACGCTTCTCAGAAGCATTTGTCTGAATCCCTCTACTTGGCAATGAGAAAGAATGAAATCTGGCCATTTGTAGCAATGTGGGTGGAACTGGAGGGTATTACGCTAAGTGAAATAAGTCAGGCAGAGAAAGACAGATACCATATGTTTTCACTCATATGTGGATCCTGAGAAACTTAATAGAGAACCATGGGGGGAGTGGAAGGGGGAAAAAAAGTTACAGAGAGGGAGGAAGGCAAACCATAAGAGACTCTTAAATACTGAGAACAAACAGGGTGGATGGGGGGTGGGGGAGAGGGGAAAGTGGGTGATGGGCAGGGAGGAGGGCACCTGTTGGGATGAGCAATGGGTGTTGTATGGAAAGCATTTTGACAATAAATTATGTTTAATATAAAGAAAAGAAAAAATTTAAAAAAAACTAAAAATCTATTTTAAAAAAAGAGAGAGAAGCATTTGTCTTTCACAGAGGGAAAATCACCGCTACAGAGTGTGGTGCCCACAGTAATTCAGCTTCTGCTACCTATGCATCATGTGCTTTTGTGTGTTTTATTTTACATAAAAATGACTTCAAGATAAAGCAGGCAAAAGATAAATTTTTCTTGATGTAAAATCCTCCAGCATTAACTATAAAACATATCTCTGCAACTAAGGCAGAAGCTATACAATTCACATGCTCAGAGGCTGGCACTGAGTTAGCGGGTAGCCCTTCGTCCATGACCTCCTGTCTTCTTTTTAAGCTTCTAGACACTTAGGTGCTCTGAGACCCCAGCCGACACTTGCTTAGTGCTTCCTTCACAGGTCTCAAAGCAGCAGCAAACATGGGTGCCCTATTCCCTGCAGAGGCACAGAGGTGGAAGGAGGAGGGGTGCCTGGGGTGGGTGTGTGGGACCCCAAAGATTCCTCCAGTCTTGGAAGGTGACCTTGGGCCCAGACACTGCCAGGGGCCTGTTTGGGGCTCTTGGCTAAGGGGATTGTCGTTGGCTGACAGTGTTAAGTGTCCTCCAGGAGAGATTTAACCTGGGCATGTGGCTGTGCAGCTCTCAAGCGTCTGGTCCCTTGAACAGGGTATTGGAGCAGAAGAAAGGGGAGGCTCTGGACTGCAGGAGGAAAATCCCAAGTCCCACCCCTGGCCTGTGAGGAGCAGGAGGTCTGATGACACAGGGTTGGAGGGGGAGAGGTGATGATGTCCCCTCATCCACCTGTGATAGGGCCTAGCATGACACCTGCACCATCAAAGTGACACTTAGAGGGCTTCCCTTTTCTTTCTCAGTATCTTTTCTCCCCATTACATCCAAATGCCTGACATGTGCCTTTCCATTTAAAGAAGCTTATGATGAGGTAGTAAAAAAATAATAATCTTTATGGCTTAATGTGTTTCAGTGCGAAAAGGCTACAGAAGACACTACTGTCTAAGATGTAATGAAACCTTAAAAAAATAAAAATAAAAATAACACAAATGGAATTAAACCAGTTATATTTGAATTAATTTAAAAAATTGGAAAATAAAAGAAACATAAGCAATTTGCAATTCAACTCCTTACAAATTCCCTAATAGACACTGCACTGAATTTCCCTTCATTTCCATGTGTGTGTGTTGATTTTTACATATATATATATATATATATATATATATATTAGAACAAAAAATTATAGAACCCCAGTTTGAGGTGATCCAGGCTGTCCACAGGGCTCCGCAGAAGCTGACAGACCCCAAGGGCTTGGGCTACTCCCAGCCTGGGCTGGAGGCTGCGGTGGCCCCTACTTGATGCCCAGGCTGCTGTGTGGTCACGGGTCTGCAGATCTGGACCTGGGGAGCCGCCCTGCTTGCATGCCAGGGAGCGCGGGGCCTCTGCCCTCACTTTTCCCGGGAGGCCTTACTTGGGCAGAGTCAGGGCCATGCATCCCTGGAAATATGGAGCAGGTATCGGTTTCCAGGAGAGATGTGCTCAGGGCATCCCTCCCCTTTCCTGCCTGGTTCTTACCACCCTCCAGTCTCTCCCTTGCGTGATCACGTGCAATATGGCCGCCACAGGGCTCCCTTCCCTTTGGTTGCCTTTCCTGAAGGGCCCAAGAGAAAGTTAGGGAAGCCACGGAGATGTGGGCCCTTATTTGCCTTCTGCTTTTCCTCCTGCCCTCTCCACATTCCACATTTCCTCTTATTCTTCCACTTTATCGTCTCTCACCTTCTTCACCCACCCCCCTCTTGAGCGTGGGGGAAGAGACTTTCTGACCCCTGCCAGCTGGTGGGAAGAGAAAGATCGAGCCTGTCCAGAGCACCACGCCCCTCCCCGGGGCAGGAGAGCACCAATTGCGGGGTTCCTGGAACCCCCAGTCTTCTGGGGGAGCCTCTCAGGCAGGTGGGCCCATCCATCCTCCGCCCCCACCCTCCTCCCAGTCCACCACTCAGGATGGCTGAGCAGGATCCAGGAGTGCAGACTCAGGTGTGGACCCAAGGCGCTGCTCAGAAAGCGGGTGAGGGGTTGGTGGGAGATCTTATAGACACTGGAGATGTGAGGATGTCCTGTGCCTGGACAGGACCAGGTTCTTCAGGATGAGAATCATTCAAAGAGGGAGTGGTGAAGAGCCACAGAAGAAGGAGCTTAAGGATGGGAATGCAAGAAGGTGAAGAACATGACAGAGGAAAGAAATTAGGTGCAGGATTTTGCTCCCTTTTTCTGAGTCTTCATAATCTGCAATTAATCTTTGGCATGGACCATGGCAGCTGTGGCCCGGAAGGGGTGGCTTTGGGAAAGAACAGGAGACAGTGAGAACTCATACTCACTGCTCCTGGCAGGATAAGGGCTGATCTCAGGCCCCATTCTGACCTCAGCTCTCCACTCCTCCCTGGGGCCACGATAAGGGACTGGGTCTCTGATCTCCAATGTACTTTTCCAGCCCTCACATTCCATAATTGTGGCCTGGAATGAAAGCTGGTGTCATCTTGTTCTTCTTAGAAGGCAGCTGCTGTCTCCATGCATTTCTGTGCATGACATTGCCTTCCTCAGTACTCACAACCTGCTGCTTCCCTTCTATCTCCCATGATCAGTGTCCTTTCCCTTCTCCTGTCACCTCCACCGACCAGACTGTTGTGTCATATGGGTGGAGGGGAGGAATGATCATGGATATACAGCCAGCCTCCCTAATCAATCAGTTGATCAAGTAACCAATGCAGCCAACCCCCCCTGGGATACCTGCCACAGGCCTGGGGTTGTGCTGGGCCTTGTCAGAGAGAATGGCAACCACTGCCACACACAGAGTGTCTGTCCTGTGCCTGGGGTGACCTTAGGTAGTTGGAGATACTTAATCCTCAGAACAACCCTGTACCTTTCCTAGCCCCTAAGAGGATAAACATGAAATTAAAAGTACCTTGTCCAAATTCCCCTAATCCACAAGCAGCGTGATAGGGGTTCTATAGTAGGTGAAACCACATGAACACTGTACCTGCCAGCCTTTGCCTGAGCCCTGGAAAGACTGGGGAGAGACCCCGGGCAGGCCTGAACGAAGGTCACAGGAACGAAGGGCCAGGACCGTGTGTCTGGAGCAGCAGGTTGTGACAGGGGCAGGGACTCCTGTCTGCTGCTCGGAGTCTCTGGGCCTGGTCAGTCCCAGGGGAGAGCTCAGTGGGGCCGTGAGAGCCAGTGTGTATGGCCAGCCCAGCAGCCTTCACACAGGCTTCTAGAATTCCTGCCAACCAGGGAGGGTCTCAGGGCAGCTGCACACAGGCCTCTCTCACATGGACTCACATGTGCAGGATTTATTCTGATCCTGAGAGAAACGTGCTCCAGGGTGCACCTCCCACCTCACTTCTGCAGGAGGCTGAGAGGGTACATTTTCTGTGATGCCCACTCCAGGAGCATCCTTTCACCCAGAGGCAAAGCTGAGGGTGTCCCATGCAGGTGCTGGTCTGAGACCTGAAGGTGCAGAGAGAGGGTCCCCACATCCCCAGCCTCCAGCTCACATGGTAGCACTTGGTCTCCAGTTCACGTGTGTGACAGTGTGTCTCCCCAGACTTCTTCTGTCACAGGTCATACCAAACCCAATGTAGTAACTTCCCTGTTCAATTCGCAAAACGTGCAAACCAAATGTAATTGAGGCTTTGATGCTCGGTGGAGAAGCAGAAAAGAGCTGGTCTTGGGGGAAAGATCATCTTGAAGAGCAAAACTCACTTGAAGCCCACACACATAGTATCTCCTACTGTTATGACATTGACACATGAAAAACAAAACAAAACAAAGCTTCACATATATTTCCTCCTTCTCTCGGATTTCATACCCCATTCCTCAGTCTCCAAAGCAGCAGGGATATTCAACTGCTTGAGTGTTTAACTTCATTTACTTTAATTAACTTAAGCATAAGCAGGCACATCTGCTCAGTGGCTGCTCCCCTGGATAGCGCAGTTAGGGACACTGGTGTATGGATTTCTGTAGAATATTGTCACGGTGATGCACGACATTATGCATTTGTCAAAATTCATAGAATATCAAAGCACAAAGAGTGAATTTCAATGGAAGCTGCAGACTTTAATTTAATGAAAATGTGCCATTATGATTTTGCTAATTATACCAAAGGTACTACACTCGTGTTAGATGTTATCAGTTGGGGAAACTGGAGGGGTAGAATATGGGAACTTTCTACATTATCTGTTCAACTCTTACATTCATCTAAACCTCCTGTTCTAAATAATGCCTATTAAGGTTCTTAAAAATCTGTAAACACTGTTTTAGGAAGAGATCTATTAGAGCCAATGTTCACAAGTCAGCTAAAGGTCTATACAACAGCTAGAGATATTGTTTAGTGTAAAACGTGTGCCCAATCTTGAGTTAGAAATGTATCTTAACTTCTATACAGTTACAGCACAACTGATTGCCTTGATCATCCCCCTTTGCATACAGAAGAATATGGTTCAGATTTTTATGGTTTTCTATTAAATATGGGCCACTGACTAAAGTAGAATCCTTCTTCTTGAATGAACTTAATGAGTGAATTTCCACAATACCTCAATGGGGTCATTTATAGAATACCCCCTGTTGTTTGCCAGATGTGGAGTTTTCTGAAGCACTGCCTGGTGCCAGTTGATATTCTTGACCTCAGGGGAACATTTCTTCTTCTTCATCCTTGAAACAAGATCCTGGGAAATGCATTGCAATAGAGAGAACTGCTGACACCTTGCTGTAGAAGTCCATAGGGAAATTAGTGATCATGTATTCACAATCAATCTTTTGATTCCATTATTCGCCAGCTGACCAGCAGAGCCTCGTGAAGCCAAGTTGGACTTCTAGAGATCTTGCAACTGGGTGTACACTTCGAACACCCAACAGACAGGTTTTGTGAGCAAATAGCTTTATTTCCCTGAGGCATTATAGAAGCACAGCAAGTACATAGTCCATGACTGAAGGCCTGGGTCAAAACTCTGCTTAGAAGCTCCATGTACCTGAGAAAGTTGTATAGACCCCTCTGTGACTTGTTTCTCTGTTCTGAGATATTGAAATGTTAATAGGGCCTAATTTTTAGTATTAAGTTGTGAGCTCAAAATGATTAAACACAAGTAAAGTCTTTAGAAAAATAAGTGGCTGGTGTTTCATAACTACCCTAGGTGTTCAATCACTAAATAAGGTAGACACTTGGTAGTGGTTGAATCCAGAGAGGTGTTGTGGATGGCTCCACAGCAGGGGAGGATGTAAGCTTCCTGCTATCCTTTATATGGAGAGATGCTTACAGCTCAAAGAGAATATCTGTGATCTCAAAGAGAATATCTGTGATCTCCTGTGGTTTCTGTGTCAGCCCTGTTGAGGTGGGAGGCGGCAGAGCAGGGCCTGTCATCTGTATTTTACAGTGGGGGCATTCAAATTTAGAGAGAAAAAGTGACTCACCAAAAGTCACTACACTGTTTAGTTGGGTGTTCAAGACAGAAATTTAGCTGGTTCCCTGGAGAGAGAGATCTCTGAACACCTGAAATCATGCCCTGCACCCCTAACCAGGGGCCCCTCAGTCTCTTCCTCAAATCCTCCTGCCCCATTTTCTGCGAAGACAACAGTTGATGCCTTGGAGGAGATGCCTGAGCCAAGAGAAAAACCGAGATCCTAACTCAGTCTCCCATCTCTAGGTTTCAATCCTCGACCCAAAACACGATGCAGTTGCCCCCAAGTGAAGCCCCTCTGAAGGATGAGGGGAAGCCCAACGTGGGCCATCCTTCCCCGGCATCTTCACACCACCAGCCATCTCACATGGTGCCTTCCAGGTGACCAGTTGAACACCCTCACTGAGCAGGGTTGTTTGGCTCCCAAGCTGACTCAGAAGCCAAGACATTCCAAACCAATGGTCACATGATGGCTCTGCTAAGAATTAGCTTCCCTTCAACTGACCAGCTCTGGATGAGCAGGTATTGTGAAGTAATTTGGAGAGTGGCCACCTGGGCTAGTGCTTTGGTGGCTTCATAAATTGTCTGTGGCCTTCCGTGTCTCACTGGCTATTGATTGAAGTGTCTAAGCTGCATGGACTAAGCCTAGCTGTTCTGGCTCTGAGTATCCACTTTCCCTGCTCCTTCCTTCATCCCCCAGATCCAGTTTCTACAGACTCGTCATCCTTTTGATGAGTCTAGACCCTTTTGTGGCAGGGGACAGAGCCTTATCTCCTCTGGGAGTGCCCTCCCCATAACCACATCTTGGAGACCCCCTCCCCAGGACACTACTTGAGGATCACCAGACATATTTTCCTACTTTCTTTTTCTTTCAGGTAGCATCTATACTGATAATTTCCAATCTTTCTGACCTAGGATGGCCTCGATTCAATTTTAAAATCTCTAGCCCACACCATCTCGACTTTCTTACTCAGCAGTTCCACATGGTTGTTTCAGAACTTGGTCTCAATGTTTCCAAAGCTGAACACCAAGACCACAGAACTTCTGTAACCAGATGCTTGCTGGAGAAGTCTAGGGAGTTGAAGGGAATGGGAAAGTTATGCATTTCCAGAACCACCCAAATCAGGAAAATACCAGTGTAAGGAATACTTGAGCTAGAAGCAGACTTCAGTGGGTCCCCAGCAGGGTGGGCCCAGCACTCTTGACTTAGCCCAGCTCCCTACCTGGACCGTTCAGTGTTTTTTGACACTACTCAGTGTTGCTGTGGATACAAATAAAGACAAAACAAATGATAATAAGTACAGGTGATTTCTTCAAAATTTGCTAGAGCAAGGGAGTCAGCCACTATCCCTTGCCTTTGGGCAGACTCAGAGATGGACAGAAGTTAGAGAAACTTTGTAGAGACAGAATAATACAAGGCCTCAGTGATGCAGGAGACTATTGGCATAAGGAAGCTATGGTGAGTGTTCTAGAAGAAGGGCATCCTATATCATTGTTAGGGGTGCATCTGTGGTTTTATCTGCTGGTCTTAAGTTGCAAGTGAGGACAAAATTCAGGGATACTCGCAGTGGCAAATCAAGTCTTGGCCATTTGGCCCAGTCAATTCAATACAGAGGTTATTATTTAGCTTCCGGGGCTGTTTGCTCGAGAGAGCGGTCTGACACCTACACGTCTGACTTCTAGGTAATATGCCAAAACTGAAGAAAATGGGTTGATTTCCTGGGCTGGTTGCTGCAGACCTCATATCAGAGTCCTATTTTTATATATGGCCAGGCCACTGTTCTTTTGTATCTTCCATTCTCAGTCCCCCATTTTGGTTATGATCTCACTTTTGAGAGGTTGGCCCATTCAGAGAAAACCTGAGATCCCATACTTTGCTGCTGGACACTGTCAACCATCTTCATAGTTAACTGTCTTGGAGGATGACCTTCATGACCAGTTTGTTCTCATCACAGCAGCCACCTGATTCGAGATCATTTTACATAAATGCATTTAAGACTCCAGATAGAATGCAATGGACCAGCAACATGACTGCTATGAAACAAAGAAACAAACAAGCAAGAACAAATAACAGTCCATGTTAGGGACAAAATCATAACCTCTATGAAACAAACAAACAAAAAAACTAGAACAATTAATACTCCATGTTAGGTGCTTCAAAACCAGGAACTCCAATTGCCTAATCCAGGCCAAGAGAACAAATCCCATAAGCCCCGAGGGTCAGCCTTGAATCCAAACAGCTTTTTTCTCAAGCACTTTATACCCTATTTTGCCTACCTGACTTTATTGGTCCAAGCACAAAAAGTGTTAGCAATGGCACAGATGCCACCATGACTAACCAACAAGAAATCTAGGGCAACGTAACTCTCCATTACTACTCATGCCAATTGGTTGAGACTGCTGTGTATTCCAAACAGGGCATAGATTTTTTTATCTAAATTTTGCCAAAATTCAAGATAGGTTTCTTTTTTTAATGTTTATTTATTTTTGAGGAAAGAGAGCACGTGAGAGTGGGGGAGTGCAGAGATACAGGGGGACAGAGGATCTGAAGCAGGCTTCACGCTGTCAGCAATGATCCTGACACAGGGTTTGAACTCACAAACCATGAGATCATGACCTGAGCCAAAGTTGACACTTTACCGACTCAACCACTCAGATGCCCTTTAGAGGTAGGTTTCTTACAGGTATGTGTTTTTTTGTTTGTTTTTAAGTAGACTTCACCCCCATCATGGAACCCAGCATGGGGCTTAAACTCACAACCCTGAGATCAAGGTCTGAGCTGAGATCAAGACTTGGACCCTTAACTGACTGAACCACCCAGGTGCCCCTATAGACTTCTATGCAATTTCCACCAAAGGGAGCATTGTCCTAATGTTTTTCATAAGAACTAATTCCTCCAGTAGTGCACATATAATAATGAAAATTGAAATATTGAAAAACTGAAATATTAAAAAATATGAGAAATGAAATGTGGCCTCATTTTGGAGCTCATATATGAACTGGAATTTAAAGCCTTGGTGATTCATTTCATTTGATGAAACCCAAATTTCCCAGAAGTATTTACCATGGGGTCTGATGATAGATGGCATATCCAGCATTCAGGAAGACTGAGGGTAATGGCAACTGTTTGGGTCTCTTCTGGCCAACAATGTTTATAACTAGCATAAGGATTATAGTAAGAAAAAAGGAGGGGCGCCTGACTGACTCAGTCAGTAGAACACATGACTCTTGATCTCAGGTTGCAAGTTCGAGCCCCAGGTTGGGTGGAGATATTACTTAAAAAGAAAATCTTTTTTTTTTTTTTTTTTTTAAAAATGGGCTGGGGGCCCACAGAGAGAGACAGAGCATGAATGGGGGAGGGTCAGAGAGAGAGGGAGACACAGAATTTGAAACAGGCTCCAGGCTCTGAGCTGTCAGCACAGAGCCAGACTCGGGGCTTGAACTCACGGACCGCAAGGTCATGACCTGAGCCGAAGTCGGACGCTTAGCCGACTGAGCCACCCAGGCACCCCGAAAAAAGAAAATCTTTTAAAAACGAGAAAGAGAAAAGGAGTAAAGGGGTAATGATGGGTGGATGTCAACAAAGAATTTCTGGAAAATGAGCAGAATTGTTTTAACTAAGCAGATGCAAAACAGAAAAAGAATTAGATGGGAGGTTTTGCCCAACATCTTGGGTGGAAGCTGCTCACTATCCGTCACCATTTGCGGACCATTAAAATCCGTCACCTGATTTTAAAAAATATTTTACGTTTATTTATTTATTTTGAGAGAGAGAGAGATCATGGGAGGGACAGAGAGAAAGGAACAAAGATAATTCCAAGGAGGCTCTGCACTGTCAGCACAGAACCTGATGTAGGGTTCAAACCCACAGACCTGTGAGATCATCACCTGAGCTGAAAACAAGACTCGGACACTTACAAAACTAAGTCATCTGGGCGTCCCCATTTGTCTGTTCTGAAAACCTTGGGTCAGCTGTCTGCTTACAGAAGATCTCCAAGAAACCTGTTTGAGGCCTCCCAGTTTGAATAGCTTTCTAATTCTGAATATACAAATATATATGCATATATAATTACACACACACACACACACACACACACAGATACACACACACACGGTGAAATATGATGCCAAGGGTGAATCCCAGGAGTTTCACTGCTTTATTTAATTTAAACAGTACCTGATAGGGCCCATTCCAATGCCGTGTAAGAGCAGTTTTGCTCTGATGTCTGTTCCCACAGAAAAATCTCCAGTTGAAGATCATGAAGAAGCTTCTAGGAAGATGTTGAAGGAAGGCAGCCTTAAGTTGTTGGTGAAAAACTTGGGTATTAGTACAACAGTTCTTTGCAATCTTTTGCCTTGTCTGTATGCAGTAGGGCAGTCTTGTCTGGGTGGTGAAATTTGCAGATACATGGGTCTTCCAGCTACTAAGGTATAGTGGGTTATCCACTGTGTTCCCAAGGGAAGTGACTGGGTAGCCATAACTGCTTGTGTGTATTTACACCAAGGGATCTCACAGGTTTCTGAGAGTTTTTGCTAATCTTAATGGAAGGATGGAAGTGTTTCCCCCTCTTTAAATAGGTTATGTCTGAAATAATGAACTGTGTCTGGCAAAAATGTAATTTCTTTGGAAACTCAATTATTTCTCTCTTGCTAAGGTTGAGAGCAAGTAAATGGAAGCCTTTTTATAGGATTTTTTTGTTCTCTCGACAAAGTGGGAGATCATTTACATATTGTATGAGAACTGAATTACAAGGGAAACTTAGGGTTTTTTTTAAGTGTTGGTGGAGCACATGGGAAAAGTACATGGGGCATCGAAGTTCCTGGGCCATGGCCCTCCACTATGCTACTGTTCTTTCCAGGAGAGAGCAAAAAGTATTGACTCGCCTGGTCTAGGGAGACATTGAAAAAGGCAGAGCAAAGATCCATGATGCTGAAGCAAGTAGCTTTGAAGAATTGACAACAGGATGGCATTTGGGTTAGGTACTCCAGGGAAGCAAGAAATAACAATTTTGTTGATGACCCTGAGATCATGAACAAATCAGTATCCTCATTCATTTGGTGTCTTTACTGGCATAACAGGGATATTACAAACACTAGTAGAGGGTGTAGGAGGACTTTCAGATAAAAGGCTTTAAGCTGCAAGTTTGATTTTTTTTTTCTGGCTTGAAGGGATATTGGGGAAGTTCAAGTAGTGGTTTGGTAGGCTCTACCTAAACTTTTATAGGTTCTGATCCAATTGTTGTGCCTATGTCAATGGGATTTTTAGCACATGGAGTGTCAGGTACAGCAACAATATCCTTATCTAGGGTATGCCTTACATATCATGGAAGAGGCAAAGGTACATCCAGAGCAGATACAACTTGATTATACACAGACGTGTAGGATCTCAAGAAATTGTCAAGAAATTACAATTCCACGTGCAGTCTCTCCCTATTAAATCTGCCTGGGTGGAATCCTAGAGAAGCGGAGGTTAATTTTTTCAGCTAAGGGGTCTCAGGTTGTGGTTAAGGGTGGGGAGACAAGGAAAATCTTTGGGTTATTTGAGGCCAATCACATGCATAGCATGTTTACTCCAAGGAAGAGGATAAGCAGCAATGGCAGCATTTAACATCCAAATAGTAGCACCCTTATCTGCTAGGTATTGATGAAGACGATCCTGTCTATTTATATTTAAGTCTTGCATGCTTAAGCATGTAGCAAGATTGTGAAACCTTCTTTTCCTTGGAACACCCTCACTTATCTCATTGGAGGGATGTTTCTTGGGTCTTGGTTTCCTTTCAGCACAAGGGACCATCTAATTCCCAGTGCTGAATCTGTTGACAATATCTACAAATGTCCTTCTCCATAGGTAGTTGGTTTAGGGAGTGGGCCACCTAGCTGTGTCACCCGCATGGCCACCACTTCTCCTTGTCTTGTTTTTGTTGTAAAGCCCTTTCCAAATGTTCTCCCAGGTCACTGTCGTTCAGCTAAAGGGGTTCTTTTCCCTTTTAATTTATGTTTTAAAGTTAGGTCTCCAATTTCAGGTGTAACTCCACTGACAGAATGAGATGAAAGGGTTACTGTTACAACAGCACCTTTTTAAACTCACGAATGAGAATGAAAAATATTTCCTAAAAATACCTGAATTGGCATTTGGTATTTGGCTTTTTTATAACCATCACCACCCCTTTTTTGACCCTTTAGTTTACGGTAGAAAAGGGGGTCTTGTAGGTGTCTTTCTAGGTCAGTCCAATCAGCTTTTTCCGTTCAAGATTTATCATTTGAGAGCCCAACCAATATGTGTATCGGTTGATATATGTCCGTTAATCCTGGGTCATATATGCACCTAAAAGAATTTTAAATGCTTCCATGAATATTTTCTGGTCCTCTTTGGGTTAGAAACATCTTGAAGTATAAGCTCTTACATAAGTTCAGTTTTAAGATTTACACGGTGTGCTGTTGCCTTCACACCTCGCTATGGGAGGGACAGATCTTTAGAGGCCAGGGGCACTTTGGTGTTTTAGGTGAATTTGGAGGGCAAAGTGAGGGATCTATAGAAGGGGAGGGACAGGGAGCAGGTGCAGGAGAGAGACCAGATGCATAAGAGGAGAAGCAGATACAGGGATACAACTGGGGCATGAGGAGGGGAGGATTTACTAAAGAGGTTTTTCTACTTTATTCTTGTTTAGGTGTGTCAAATTGTTCATTAGCTTTGTCCAAACAATCTTTCAGTGAGACCGTTTTTGATTCAGAATTTCCCTTGGAGGTCTCAACATAGCAACCAAAACGTATTGCCAATTAGGGTCCTTCCTTTTTCTAAGATGCTTCTCAAATGAATGATTTTGTTCAAATCAGCTAGTCCAGAGTTGGCCGTGGAGATCCAAATCATCATCTGTGAAGTCGTGGGGAACAAGAATTAAGATTATAATGAGGAGTGCCTGGGTGGCTCAGTCAGTTAAGCGTCCAACTCTGGATTTGGGCTCAGATCATGATCTCACAGTAAGTGAGTTCAAGCACCACATCAGGTTCTGCGATGACAGCACAGAGCCTACTTGGGATTCTCTCTCTCTGCCCCGTTCCTCCCTGCACCCCCCCCCAACTGACCATCGCTTTCAAAACTAAATAATCATTTTTTTAAAAGATTGTAATGAAGTATATGTGAAAAGCAGTAATTTTTTTTTTCTGGCAGGGGAAAGAGTTTAGGTTTAGAGGATCCCAAGAGAGCTGGTGACATTTGTTAGAAATAGAACATTTGTGGACCTCATGCCTTGGGCCCCCAAAGTGACAGTTGGCCAACTGCCTGAACACAGACCCAACAATCTGTACTCCCCAGCCTGTGGGAAACCAGAGGGAATACTCTCAGGACACAACAATCAAGGTGGTGAGAGAACCTCAGCTGGCTTGATTGGTGACTTTCAGCACAGTTCATCCGGGTTGATACCAGTCCGGTGAGATCATCAAAGTCACGGTTCTGTGAGGCTGGCTCAAAGGGTCTAGACTCACAAGGGCCTGTTTGTGGCTCTATGCTCAGATTCTTCTTATAACGCACAACACTTTTACACAGCACAGCACAAAATAGTGACACAAAAGACAGCATAAGGGGACAACAGGGGCCAGATTCCACCAAGGAAACCAAACAAACAGGAACCAAGAATAAGACCCAGGCACCAGAATGAGTGTCAATAGCCTAGAAACTCACTCCAACAGAGCAAATTTCAGATGCAGTGTTCACTCACCATGGCATCAGGGACTCGACAAGCTGCAAGCAGCAAGGCACAAGGGGCTTCTGTGGGCACCACACTTGCTTGAAGGTTGGGGTCTTGCAGCAACAGGCAGCTCAGACTGGGTCTCAGTGGGGCCTCTGTGATGAACTGCCCAATAAACAAAGGCCAACAAAATGAGCACAAGCAAAGAATATTTGTCAGAGCTTACTAGAACAAGGGAGTCAGCCACCATTACTTGTGTTTTGGCAGAGACTCAACATCATGGAGGAGACTGGGAATTCATTTGAGTGGGGCAAAGCGAAGGCTTTAGCTATGCGCTAATGGGAGGCTATTAGCATGGGGAGCCTATAGTGAGCTGTCAAGAAGCGAGGTATCCTATGTGATTCTTAGGGGTGCATATTTGTCTTTTCTCTGGTTCGTTGGCCCTCTGTTGGAAATGGGGACCAAAATTCAGGAATGTCTCTGTTATAAATATGGCCATTTGGGGCCAATTGTTACAAGGTTGTGGTGTAGAGTCCTGAGCAAGTTGCTAGATACAGCAGCCAGATTTCCTACAAGTCTGACTTATATATAGTAGACCTGCTTCCTCAGCAGAAAACAAGATAATGGGTCGGTTCCTGAATTAGTTGTGGGTCAGAAACCTATTTTTACATATGGTCTGGCTATGGCCCAGTGGTGTATTCAACCTTTGGTGTGGATGTGGGGGAGGGGGTCAGAAACCAGGGAAATGCTAGGGAAGTTGTTGAGCACGGCTGAAGGCAGAGGGTATAGATTTGAAGATCCAAGGACATCAAGTGCCTAGATGGGACCGGTCCTTCAGGATGAGAGTCACAAAATGTGGGAAAGAGGAAATTAGTCAAAGCTACATAAAGGAGCTGAACAAGAAGAAAGAGTGAGGGTAAAACAGATGAAATAGGAAAAAAAAGTACCTACCTATTGTTGATCTATGTATCAGAATCTTCCAAATCACCAGAGACGTCTTCCTTGTGTACAAGGACAGGAATGGGGATGGGTTGTCCTTGGGTAAGGAAAGGGGACAGTCAGGGTGAGGTGAGAACTTGAGCTGGTGCTCCTGGGATTAGTTTGCTGACCCCAGACCTCAATTCTGTCCTCAGCACTGCAGTCCCCTTCCCCCTCCCCCTGCCCCTCCTGGGGCCATGATCCCTTCTTCTCTGTGATGGGGAGGTTTTCTAGGATCTTTGGGCCCTTCTCAGGTCTCAGACTCCATACCTGGGACCAGGGAGCAATGCCTATCACCCTGTTCCTCCAGGAAGCAGTCACTGTCCCCATGACTTTTATGCGTGGCATTCCTTGCCTCCCACCTCCTTCCACTTCCTCCCTGTCTTCCTTCTTCTTCTTTCTCCTACTCATTTATTTCTCATTTCCCTTCTCCTTGTCACCTCCTACAGCCAGATTGTCCTGTAATAAGGGAACAGTGGAGAAACAATCATGGGTTTACTGCCACCTTCCCTAATCAATCAATTAGTTGATCAATTAACCAATCCAGCCAACACAAGAGCACCTGCCATGGGCCTGGGGTTGCTCTGGGCCCTGTCAGAGTGACCACTAACTCAGCATATCAAGTGACTGTCCTGTGCCTGAGGGATCTTAGGTACTTGAGACACACTTATTCTTCATAACAGCTCCTAAGTTTCCAAGCCCATTGTGGGGATAAACATGAGAGTAGAGGTAAAGTAACTTGTCCAATTTCCTACAGTCTAAATTTCCTATAGTCTGAAAATGGGATGATGGAATTTCTAAAGCAGGTGTGGCCACATAAACATCAGTGCCTGCCTGCATTTAGCCCAAAACTGAAAGGACTGGGGTGAAGCCCCAGGCAGGCCTGAAGGAAGGTCACAGGGTGGACCATGACCGTGGTGTTGGGAGCAAGTCCATCACTGTGTGGCTGGAGCAGCAGGTACTTGCAAGGGCAGAGACCCTGGCCCCACTTCAGGGAGCACCTGTCCTGGGCCTGGTCAGTCCCAGGAGTCATCTCAGTGGGGCTGCAAGAGCCAGTGTGTGCATCCGGCCCAGCAGCCTTCACACAGGCTTCTAGAATTCCCCCAACCAGGGAGGGTCTCAGGGCACCTGCACACAGGCCTCTGTCACCTGGAGGCAAGTGCAGGATTCATTCTGGTCCTGGGACTGGGATTTGGGTGAGGAGAGGAGGAGAGAAATGTGATCCAGGGGTTGCCTCCCACCTCAATTCTGCCAAAGGTCCCGGGACAACTTGCAGGAAGCTGAGAGTGAACATTATCTGTGATGCCCACCCCAGAAGTGCCCTTTCACCCAGGGGTAAACCTGAGGGTGTCCCATGCAGGTGTTGCTCTGTGACCTGAAGGGCAAAGGGAGAGGGTCCCAGCTCCCCAGCACCGGACTCACAAGGAAGCACTTTGTGTCCAGTTCGAGTGTGCGTGACAGAGTGTGTCTCATGAAATGGCCTCAATATTAGGTCAATGCCAACAACCCAAACCAAAATCTCTCATGCTCTATTCCCAAGAGATTCTAATCAAACATAACCAAAGACTTTGACGCTTGGCAATGGCAAGGGTACCCTGAACTGGTCTTCTGGGAAAAATCATCTTAAATACCAAACAAACAAAAAAAATGATTACACCACTGTTGTTCAATGACAGCAGTGAGACAACAGAAAGAAATAAAAGGCTTACACATTGGCAAGGAAGAAGTCAAACTTTCACTCTTCGCAGACAACATGATACTCTATGTGAAAACCCAAAAGACTCCACCAAATGAGAGACCTGGGAAGATGGCGGCGTAGGAGGATGCTGGGCACACCTCATCCTGCTGATCACTTAGATTCCACCCACATCTGCCTAAATAACCCAGAAAACCACCAGAAGACTAGCAGAATGGTCTCTTCGTAAACAAGAGGCCCACGGAAGAGGGTAGGAAGGGTGGAGAGGTGGTGCGTGCTACACAGACTGGTGGGAGGGAGCTGGGGTGGGGGAGGGGCAGCTCGCCTGGCAAGGCACAGCCCCCAGAGTCTGGCTTGCAAAGGTGGAGGGGCCAGACTCCATGAGTTCTGACAGCCAGCAGGACTTAACATCTGGAATGTTAAAGGTGAACAGCTCTGCTCTTGGAGAGTGGGGAGGGCAAGAGGATGCCAGGAGGGAGAGCTGTTGAGCCCCGGATGACAGAGCTCAGCTCAGCGGGGAAACAAAGGCACTGGCAAGTGCTATTTCCCTCTCCCATCCCCCAGCCGAAATTCCAAAGGGAACCAGTTCCCGTCACCGAACTTGCACTGCGCAAATGCCCAAGGCTGTGCTTCTGAGGATCCATCCTTCCGACAGGCCTGCCTCCCTCCAGGTGCTGCAGGGCCCCTCGAGCAGGGGAAGACCGAGGGCTAAGTGACCTAAGCCTGCCCCTCCCACCCCTGTGCACCTTGCGGATCCACCCCAGCTAATATGCCCTTGGCCAGATCCCATCAAAGCAGCACCACAAGCCTGGCAGTGTGCAAGTAGCCCAGACAAGTAGCCCACACTACTCCACAGTGAGTCCTGCCCCTGGGAGAGGGGAAACTAAGGTACACAACAGTCTGACTGTGGCCCCAGCGGTGAGCTGGGGGAAGACATCAGGTCTAACTGTGGCCCCGCCCACCAACACAAGTTACTCCCGACAGCACAGGGGAAGTGCCTTGCAGTTTGGAGCTACCTCAGGGACTACCCAAAATGATGAAACGGAAGAATTCTCCTCAAAAGAAACTCCAGGAAGTAGTGACAGCTAACAAATGGATCAAAAATGATTTAGGCAATATAATGGAACAAGAATTTTGAATAATAGTCATAGAATTAATCGCTGGGCTTGAAAAAAGCATAGAGGACAGCAGAGAATCTATTGCTACAGAGATCAAAGGACTAAGAAATAGTAATGATGAAATAAAAATGCTATGAATGAGGTGCAAAATAAAATGGAGGCGGCCATTGCACAGACTGAAGAGGCAGAGGAGAGAATGGTGAATTAGAAGATAAAACTATGGAAAAAGAGGAAGCTGAGAAAAAGAGAGAGAAAAAAATCCAGGAGTACGAGGGGAGAATTAGAGAACTAAGGGATGCAATCAAACGGAACAATATCTGTATCATAGGAATTCCAGAAGAAGAAGAAGAGAGAGAAAGGGGCTGAAGGTGTACTTGAACAAATCATAGCTGAGAACTTCCCTGATCTGGAGAAGGAAAAAGGCATTGAAATCCAAGAAGCACAGAGAACTCCCTTCAGATGTAACTTGAATCAGTCTTCTGCATGACATATCATAGTGAAACTGGCAAAATACAAGGATAAAGAGAAATTTCTGAAAGCAGCTAGGGATAAACAGGCTCTAACTTACAAAAGTACACACATAAGAATAGTAGTAGACCTATCTACTGAAATTTGGCAGGCCAGAAAGGAGTGGCAGGAAATCTTCAATGTGATGAACAGAAAAAATATGCAGCCAAGAATCCTTTACCCAGCAAGTCTGTCATTCAGAATAGAAGGAGAGATAAAGGTCTTCCCAAACAAACAAAAACTGAAGGAATTCATCACCACTAAACCAGCTCTACAAGAGATCCTAAGGGGGATTCTGTGAGTGAAATGTTGCAAGGACCACAAAGTACCAGACACATCACTACAAGCATGAAACCTACAGACATCACAATGACTCTAAACCCATCTCTTTCAATAATAACACTGAATGTAAGTGGACTAGATGCTCCAACCAAAAGACATAGGGTATCAGAATGGATAAAAAAATGAGACCCATCTATTTGCTGTCTACAAGAGACTCATTTTAGACCTGAGGACACCTTCAGATTGAAAGTGAGGGGATGGAGAACTATCTATCATGCTACTGGAAATCAAAAGAAAGCTGGAGTAGCCATACTTATATCAGACAAACTAGACTTCAAATTAAAGGCTGTAACAAGAGATGAAGAAGGGCATTATATAATAATTACAGGGTCTATCCATCAGGAAGAGCTAACAATTATAAGTATCTATGCACCGAATACGGGAGCCCCCAAATATAAACAACAATTAACCACAAACATAAGTAACTTTATTGATAAGAATGTGGTAATTGCAGGGGACTTTAATATTCCACTGACAGTAATGGATAGATCATCTAGACACAGGATCAATAAAGAAACAAGGGCTCTGAATGATACATTGGATCAGATGGACTTGACAGATATATTTAGAACTCTGCATCCCAAAGCAACAGAATATACTTTATTCTCGAGTGCACATGGAACATTCCCCAAGATAGATCACATACTGGGTCACAAAACAGCCCTTCAAAAGTGTACAAGAATTGGGATCATACCATGCACACTTTCAGACCACAATGCTATGAAGCTTAAAATCCACCACAGGAAAAAGTCTGGAAAACCTCCAAAAGCATGGAGGTTAAAGAACACCCTAGTAAAGAATGAATGGGTCGGGGCGCCTGGGTGGCGCAGTCGGTTAAGCGTCCGACTTTAGCCAGGTCACGATCTCGCGGTCCATGAGTTCGAGCCCCGCGTCAGGCTCTGGGCTGATGGCTCAGAGCCTGGAGCCTGTTTCCGATTCTGTGTCTCCCTCTCTCTCTGTCCCTCCCCCGTTCATGCTCTGTCTCTCTCTGTCCCAAAAATAAATAAACGTTGAAGAATGAATGGGTCAACCAGGCAATTAGAGAAGAAATTTAAAAATATACAGAAACAAATGAGAATGAAAATACAACAATCCAAACACTTTGGGATGCAGCGAAGGCAGTACTGAGAGGAAAATATATTGCAATCCAGGCCTATCTCAAGAAACAAGAAAAATCCCAAATACAAAATCTAACATCACACCTAAAGGAAATAGAAGCAGAACAGCAAAGACACCCCCAAACCCAGCAGAAGAAGAGAAATAATAAAGATCAGAGCAGAAATAAACAATATAGAATCTAAAAAAACCTGTAGAGCAGATCAAGGAAACCGAGATGTGGTTTTTTAAAAAAATAAACAAAATTGATAAACCTGTAGCCATGCGTCTCAAAAAGAAAAGGGAGATGACCCAAATAGATAAAATCATGTATGAAAATGGCAGTATTACAACCATTCCCTCAGAAATACAAGCAATCATCAGAGAATACTATGAAAAATTATATGCCCACAAATGGGACAACCTGGAAGAAATGGACAAACTCCTAAGCACCCACACACTTCCAAAACTCAAACAGGAAGAAATAGAAAACTTGAACAGACCCATAACCAGCGAAGAAATTGAATCAGTTATCAAAAATCTCCCAACAAATAAGAGTCCAGGACCAGATGGCTTCCCTGGGGAATTCTACCAGACATTTAAAGCAGAGAAAATACCTATTCTTCTCAAGCTGTCCCAAAATATAGAAAGGGAAGGAAAGCTTCCAGACTCATTCTATGAAGCCAGCATCACTTTGATTCCCAAACCAGACAGAGACGCAGCAGACAAAGAGAACTACAGGCCAATATCCCTGATGAATATGGATGCAAAAATTCTCAACAAGATACTAGCATATCGAATTCAACAGCCTATAAAAATAATTATTCACCATGATAAAGTGGGATTCATTCCTGGGCTGCAGGGCTGGTTCAACATTCGCAAATCAATCAATGGGATACATCACATTAATAAAAGAAAAGGTACGAACCATATGATCCTGTCAATTGACGCAGAAAAATTATTTGACACAATTCAGCATCTTTTCTTAATAAAAACCCTCGAGAAAGTCGGGACAGAAGGAACGTACTTAAACTCATAAAAGCCATTTATGAAAAGCCCACAGCTAATATCATCCTCAATGGGGAAAAACTGAGAGCTTTCCCCCTGAGATCAGGAACACCACAGGGATGTCCACTCTCACCTCTGTTGTTTAACATAGTGCTGGAAGTGCTAGCATCAGCAATCAGACAACAATAGGAAATCAAAGACATCAAAATTGGCAAAGATGAAGTCAAGCTTTCACTTCTTGCAGATGACATGATATTATACATGGAAAACCCAATAGACTCCACCAAAAGTCTGCTAGAACTGATACATGAATTCAGCAAAGTCGCAGGACACAGAATTAATGTACAGAAATCAGTTGCATTGTTATACACTAATAATGAAGCAACAGAAAGACAAAGAAAGAAACTGATCTCATTCACAATTGCACCAAGAATCATAAAATACATAGGAATAAACCTAACCAAAGATGTCAAAGATCTGTATGCTGAAAACTATAGAAAGCTTATGAAGGAAATTGAAGATGATACAAAGAAATGGAAAAACATTCCATGCTCATGGATTGGAAGAATAAAATTGTTAAAATGTCAATACTACCCAAAGCAATCTACATATTCAATGCAATTCCAATCAAAATTGCACCAGCATTCTTCTCCAAGCTAGAACAAGCAATCCTAAAATTTGTATGGAACCACAAAAGACCCCGAATAACCAAAGTAATATTGAAGAAGAAAACCAAAGTGGGAGGCATCACAATCCCAGACTTTAGCCTCTACTACAAAGCTGTCATCATCAAGACAGCATGGTATTGGCACGAAAACAGACACATAGATGAATGGAATAGAATAGACTCCAGAATTGGACCCACAAATGTATGGCCAACTCATCTTTGACAAAGCAGGAAAGAATATCCAATGGAAAAAAGACAGTCTCTTTAACAAATGGTGCTGGGAGAACTGGACAGCAACATGCAGAAGAATGAAACTAGAGAACTGTCTTACACCATTCACAAAAATAAACTCAAAACGGATAAAGGACCTGAATGTGAGAAAGGAAACCATCAAAACCCTAGAAGAGAAAGCAGGAAAAAACCACTCTGAACTCAGCCACAGCAATTTCTTACTTGACACATCTCCAAAGGCAAGGGAATTAAAAGCAAAAATGAACTATTGGGACCTCATCAAGATGAAATCTTCTACACTGCAAAGGAAACAATCAACAAAACTAAAAGGCAACCAACGTAATGGAAAAGATATTTGCAAATGACATATCAGACAAAGGGCTAGTTTCCAAAATCTATAAAGAGCTCACCAAACTCCACACCCGAAAAACAAATAATCCAGTGAAGAAATGGGCAGAAGACATGAATAGACACTTTTCCAAAGAAGACATCCAGATGGCCAACAGACACATGAAAAGATGCTCAACATCACTCCTCATCAGGGAAATACAAATCAAAACCACACTGAGATACCACCTCACAACAGTCAGAATGGCTAAAGTGAACACATCCGGAGACTATAGGTGCTGGAGAGGGTGTGGGGAAATGGGAATCCTCTTGCACTGTTGGTGGGAATGCAAACAGGTGCAGCCACTCTGGAAAACAGTGTGGAGGTTCCTCAAAAAATTAAAGATAGATCTACCCTATGACCCAGGAATAACACTGCTAGGAATTTACCCAAGGGATACAGGAGTGCTGATGCATAGGGGCACTTGTACCCCAATGTTTATAGCAGCACTCTCAATAGCTAAATTATGGAAAGAGCCTAAATGTCCTTCAACTGATGAATGGATAAAGAAATTGTGGTTTATGTGTTATAATGTTTAAATAACTTCCAACTAGTAAGACTCCAATATGTATAAATTAGACCTCACTAAAATGTAAAATTTTAGTGACTCAAAGGACACCATTAAGAAAATAAAAAGACAGGGTGCCTGGGTGGCTCAGTTGGTTAAGTGTCCGACTTCGGCTCAGGCCATGATCTCATGGTTCCTGAGTTCAAGCCCTGCATCGGGCTCTGGGCTGACAGCCCAGAACCTGGAGCCTACTTCGGATTCTGTGTCTCCCACTCTCTCTGCCTCTCCCCAGCTCACACTCTGTCTCTCTCTCAAAAGTAAAATAAAAAAAGTAAAAAGACAACCCACATTATAGAGAAAATTTTGCATTTCATATATATAATGAGAAACATAGTTAGCATATATTACAACTCAGTTATAAAAAGACAAAGAACTCAATTTTAAAATGGACAAATGATTTCAAAAGAATATTCTCTAAAGAGGCTTTTCAGATGACCATTAAGCACATGAAAAGGTGTCCAACATCACTAGCCATCAAAAAGCTACAAATCAAGGGGCGCCTTTGTGGCTCAGTCGGTTAAGCGTCTGACTTCAGCTCAGGTCATGATCTCGTGGTTTGTGAGTTCAAGCCTCGCATTGGGCTCTGTGCTGACAGCTCAGAGCCTGGAGCTTGCTTTGGATTCTGTGTCTCCCTCTCTCTCTGCCCCTCCCCTGCTCATGCTCTGTCTCTCTCTGTCTCAAAAATAAATAAAACATTTTTTAAAAATTTTTAAAAAACTACAAATCAAAACCACAGTATATCCTTTCATAGACACAAGATAGCTATAGCCATAAAGACAGATAGGTGATTGCCAGTGAAATGACAGAGAAATTTGAAGCCTCACACATGGCTGGCAAGAATGGAAAGTGGTAGTCACTCTGGAAAACAGTCTTGCAGCTATTCAAATAGTGACACAAGGACTTACCTTATTACCCAGCAATTCCACTCCTAATTTTACAGCCAAAACAAATGAAAGACATATCCACACAAAAACTTATATATAAATGTTCACAGCAGCATTATTCATAATAACCCCCAAGTAGTAACAACAAACATCCATCAACTGAGGAATGAATAAACTGTCTTGTATCTATACAATGAAAGATTGTTCAGCAATAATAGAAGAAATGAAGTGCTGATCTATGCTACAGCATGGGTTGACTTTGAAAACATCATACCAAGTGAAGAAGCCAGACAACAAAGGTCATACATGGAATTATTCCATTTATATTAAATGTTCATAATAAACATATCAGTAGAAATAGAAGATAAATTAGCTGGGGACTTAGGGATTAGGGGAAATGAAGATTGTCTGCTAATGAGTATGGAATTTCATTGGGGACATGATGTAAAGCATCTAGAATTTATTGTGGTAACTTGGCACTATTTTGTGAATACACTAAAAAGCAGAATTGCACACCATCTAGTGTGACTTGTGTGTGAATTTTATCTCAATGGGAAGTGACTTTGCCAGAGAGGATTTCTATATGAATGGCTAATGTCTCCTTTCCCCTCCCTCCCATCAGCACTGGCAGACTTCAGTGAGCAAAACAGCACCATGGAGTGGAGGCTGGAGCCATTTACACCAAGTCTCACACCCCTGTGCCCTGCAAATGCATCATCACTAGGACAAGTCCACCTGAGAATCAGCACAGCAAGCCGCAGCCATAGACTAGCACAAAACCCATGCTCCCACCAAATCTACTGATCGTAGAGTGCTGTAAAGCTTCAGCTCCAGGGGAAATAGGATCTACCTTCCTTTGTTTGTTCATTTGTTTTCCTCTTAATATGGTCATTATTATCTCAGGAGCAGGAATAGAAGTTTTCCCTAACAATCACACAAGAAATGCAGTGACAA
Organism: Panthera tigris; assembly: GCF_018350195.1. Classification (NCBI taxonomy): domain Eukaryota; kingdom Metazoa; phylum Chordata; class Mammalia; order Carnivora; family Felidae; genus Panthera; species Panthera tigris. Next base: position 27,779,958 of record NC_056671.1, read on the forward strand.
AGAACTTCCACTCAAATCCTATGGTTTTATAATTCTTTATGCCTTGTTAACCCACTGGTGCAAGCCCAGGGAATTTTTAAGCTTCTAAGCCCACAGTTTTCTATGACTGAATAATATTCCATTGTATACATATACTACATCTTTATCCATTCTTGTATCGATGGACACTTGGGCCATAATTTGGCTACTGTAAATAATGCTGCTATAAACACAAGGGTCCGTGTATGCCTTCGAATTAGTGTTTTTGTGTTCTTTGGGTAAATATCCAGTGGCACGATTACTGGATTGTAGGGTATTTCTATTCTCACCTTTCTGATGATCCTCCATACTGTTCTCCACGGTGGCTGCACCAGTTTGCATTCCCACCAACAATGCAAGAGGGTTACTTTTTCTCCACATCCTCACCAACAATTGTTGTTCAAGAAATTTTTAATCGCAAGATGATTATTTAATTTGACTACAGGCCTTTAGTGATAGGTTATCTGAGAGGTCAAGCTCCTGTGTACATGGAATTGGTGGATTTAAAATTCAATGACATGCCTCTTCATGTCTTTTGCAGATTTTGTAATCAGACCATTTGTTTTTCACCACTGCATTTAGAGAGTTTTGTAGCTTCAGACACCTGGCCTTGGCTGAGTGTGTGGTTTGTAAATACTTCCTTTCAGGATGTATTTTGTTGTTTCATCTTCTTAAAATGGTCTTTCACAGAGCCTAGGTTGTTAATTTTAATAAATTTCAGTTCATCCATTTCTTTTTATGGATCACACTTTTGGTGTCAAGTCTAAAATCTCTTTGCCAACCCTAGACCCCCGACTTTTCTCATAGACTTTTTTTCCTAATGTTTTACATTCTACAAATAAGTGTGTGATCCATTTAGAGTTAACGATTGTATGGGGTGTGAGTTTTAGGCTTTTAGTATAGTTTAATTTTGCCCTGATGTCCACTTGCCCTACTTCCATTTGATGGAGACACCATCTTTCATCCCATTAATTACTTGGGCATGTTTGCCAAAACTTAGTTCAGCATATTTGTTTGGGTTTCTATTCATTGCCATTGATCAACATGCCTATCCCTCCGCCAGTACCACACATAATTTACTAGCTATGTAATAACTGTTAAAATAGGGGAGATTTTATCCTAAATTGCTTTAGCTATTCCAGTTCCATTGCCTTTACATGGGGGTATTTATTTAATGTGCATTTTTTTTTCCAAGAGAAGCTCTGAAACTTTCTATTTTCATTATCAGCTCATCATCAACCTCTTTCCATGTCAGTACCTGTAGATCTACCTCATTTATTTTAAGTTTATTTATTTATTTTGAGAGAGTGAGAATCAGGGCAGGGCAGAGAGAGAGGGAGAGAGAGAGTATCCCAAGCAGGCTCTACACTGATAGTGCACAGGGCTCCCCACCAACCTGAGCTCATGACCTGAGCTAAGATCAAGAGTCAAATGCTTAACCAACTGAGCCAACAAGGGGCCCCCGGATCTATCTCAATTAAAAAGCAAAAATCAAAATAAAGTAAAATACATCTAGTACATCATGGCATTGATGTACTAGAATTTATTTAAGCTGGTCCTTCTTAACAGCAATTATTTCCCCTCAATTTCCTGCTATATTAAGTAATGTTGAAATCAATATCATATTCTACATGTGTTTGCACAAATGTTCCCCAAACCTGTTTGTTGCCATTTGACTTTGTTTGGGCTTTGTGCAAAGATCCATTTTGTATAAACGTTGTGAGGTCAAGTTTATTGATCATTTGCCTAATGGCTTCTGGGCTTTGTGTTATGCTTTAGAAAGAACTTCCCCACTCCAAAATTGTAAATAACAATGATTCATCCATGTTCTCTTGGGGTACTTTCACGGTTTCAGTTTCCCAGTCCTTGTCCCGCTGAGCCCCCTCAGAACTGACCAAGTCTCCCTGGAGACCAGAACCGCCTGGGCTGCTCTGGGGAAGCCCACGCAGCGCACCCTGGCCGCCAGCCTCTCAGGGAAATGTTCCAAGAACCCAGTGCGCAGCAGTGTCGTGCCTTGCCGGCCAGCAGCTCTCAGGAGGAGGCCCCGGGACGCCCTGGACGCCTACTTCCCACCCCCAGGAGGACAGATGCCTTGCGAGGTGGGCTGGGAGGAAATTACCCTATTAGACTGCCAAGGTGCACCCTCTCCAGCGCCTAGACTGTGTCGTCCCCTCGAAGGCTAATAACTGTTCTATGGCGCCATCTGGTGGCCACTTTTACATACTTTTCCACCGGCCTTCAGGCGAAATCTGCAAGTGTGGTGTTTGGCCTCTGTGCGCCAGGCAGAACTCCAGGAGGCCTGTGGCACCTGCGGCAATCTTCCGGGTCCCACTGGGAGTCGGAGCATTGACGCCTATCCATTTGCTGGAAAATAAACAGACAGCGTTTTGAGGAGTGACCGTCGCTGTCCTGCCAGGTGTGGACCACAACCTGAGGGTGCCCCTTCACACGCGGGAACCAACCAAAGTCGCTATGGTGTAACGGGAAAAAAGTGTTCGGCGCCCAGGCACTTTCACACACGTGGCTCCGCCATCGGGTCTTTGTGCTATCCGTTTTTTCCCACTCCCGCCCGAGGTGGGACTGGGTCATAATGGGAGGACAGGCTTGCACATCGCAGGGTCAGACATCAGCCCGCGTGTGTCCCAGCTGTCAGCAGCGCCTCCTGAAATTGTTTTCCAAGCCCCCATTCAAAATGGTAGGCCGGCACGAGCCGTCTGTGAGGGACAGAACGGGGCTCTGGCTGGGCTCAATTCCTTCGTGGGGTCCGGTGATCGGAGGTGCCTCCAAGATTTCCCGAGTTCCACTCCAGAGACACGGACCTGCTATTCCCGCACAGATGGCCCGGGAAGGTGTGTGTCCGGGCCTGGAATCGGCCCTGCGTGGGTATCGGTTGCTGGACTTTCCCATCAGCTTTTCCGAGTCCCGCTCTGGAAGTGGAGACCAGCTTGAGCCCCATGGGTTAAGTCTAGGTAGGGGCCCTTCATTCCAGGTGCCTGTCTGTGTGGAACGCGGCCTTCGGAACGCCCCCACATATTCCAAGTCCCTTCTCCGGAGCTGTGGCCTGGACAGGACGGCGGATGCGAGGAGGCCTGCGAAAGGCTCTCCTGGGCCTCCCAGTCCTCCGTCATCTCACCCTGACGGACCGCGACAAGGCCAGGCCAGGCCCACGAGGCGGGGGGATGCGCCCTCCTGCTTCGTGACCCAAATCCGTCCTGGTGCGGTCAGCGAGGGTGGTACTACGCCACCTGGCGGCCCCTTTTATATCGTTTTCTCCCAGAGCTCAACTTGAAAAGCGCTAGGAATAAGTGCGGAGGCAAAGCCCAGAGAGTGGCCACAAACAAGGGCAGGATCCTTCCAGTGGCCTCCCGAGCCCATGGGGAGCGATCCCAGAGATCGGACCGAAATCCCGGGAGGGTTGGGGGGCCGGGGAGCAGCGTCCTTCCCGCCATCCTCCCAAGCGGCTGGCTAACGTGGCGCTTAAGGGTCGACCAGCAAAAGGAGGCGTGGGTGGTTCACAGACTGGATCGCGTCCTGCATGGGCTTCACTCATTGGAGGTGTAGCTCAGAAAATTTTCCAAGTCCCCATTTATAGTCAGGGACCAGCACGGGCCGCCTTGAGCCCTTGGAAGGGGGTCCCTAGCTAGGCTGCCGTCCCTCTTGGGGTCCAGTCTTCGGAGGCACCTTCTGGGGAATGTTTCCAAGTCTCACTCTGGGACACGGACCAGCCCCTGCAGGCGGGGTAGCTGAGGAGGACACCCCTTGCTGGGAAATACTAACTGGGAGGAGGCTGTACACACGGAGGGGTCAGGAGGGAAAATAGTATCTATGAAGATAAGTTATTGAAGGGGTTTACTGGAATAGAAAATGAAAATCCTGAGATTTTTAGGAATAATGATTGCTACTATTGATGTTACTATTATTCATCATTATCGTAATTATTACTGTTTTTTTTTTTCTGGCTAATTGTAGTTGTTGTAAAAACACTTAAGTTTCTACTCTACCCAAGAAGAGTGTCTGGTTGACTTAAAATGATGAAGCATGGGTTTCGGTCCACAAAATTTTTAAATATTGAAATACAATTGGCATAACAATGTATATTAGTTATAGGTGTACAACGTAATGATTTGATATTTGTATATCTTGCAAAATGATCACCACGGTCCAGTTAATATCTGTCACCATACATAGTTAGAAAAATGTTTTCTTGTGATGAGAACTTTCAAGATCCACACTCCTAGCTACTTTCAAATATGTAGTATGATATGATCAACTATAGTCACCATGCTGTGCATTCCCATGGCATTCATTTTATAACTGTTAACTTGTACCTTTTGACTCCCTTCACCCATTTGGCCCCCCTCAGGCCCTCCATTCCCTCAAGTAACCACCATTCTGTTCTCCATATCTCTGAGCTTGTTTGTGTTTTTTCCCTAGATTCCACATATAGTAAGATCATATGTTTCTGTTTCTGTCTGACTTATTTCACTTAGCATAATGCCCTCAAGGTCCATCCATGTTGTTGCAAAGGCAAATTTTCATTCTTTTTGTGGCTGAGTAATATTCCATTTGTCCCACAGAATTTTCTAAATCCCCTCAGAAGCCCGGGAGCTTGCTTGCTCCAACCAGTGAGGCCCTGCCCTGAGAGCTGCAAGACCCAGCCTGGAAGGACAAACCACAGCCTCCACAACTGGACCCAAGCAATCAGGACCTGATCAATATCTGACATTTTCCCCTCAATGTCCCTTTTCCTCAAAAAGCTTCCAAAATAGAAAATGGAAGAAAGCCAAATTTTCTCCCCCTCACCAATCTTGTCTGACCTTGAGTCAGCCTGACCCTCCCATCAGGACGTGTCTTCCTTTTGTTTCCACCAGAAACTTCTCCCACTCCTCCACCTGCCTTGGAGTCTCTGCAACTGCTAGTGGCTGATTCCCTCGCCATGTAGAGCAAGCTCTGACTACATGGTGCTTGTTCTCATTTGGAAGGTCTTCCTTTATCTCAGTAGTGGGGGAACCAAACAAAGCGCTCAGAGAATCATACTGTTCCCCATGTTAACTCTTTAAAAAATATATATGTATGTATTTATCATATAATTTTTTAATTGAGATATAATTCATGTACCATGAAATTCACCCTTATAAGAATGAACAATTCAGTGATTTATACTCTATTCACAAAGTTATGTAAATGCCACCACTGCCTAATTCCAGAATATTTCATTGCCCTAAAAAAGACATTCCTTCCCATTAGTTTCTTTCCATTCCACCCTCTCCCCAGACCCTGGCAACCACCAATCTGCTTTTTTATCTGGATCTATGGATTTATCTGCATCTCTGTATTCTGGATATTTCATGAAAATGAAACCATACATTATGTGGCCTTTATGTCTGGCTTCTTACACTCAGTATCATGTTTTTGAGACTCATCTATGCTTTATCATATATCAGTGATTCATTTCTTTGACCTAATATATTTACACTTGAAGCCATTGGGACATTTTTTTTTCCTGCATGTTAACAAGTCCCTTAAAAAAAAAGGTAGTAAAATGCCCATCACATTACATTTAGATTTTTAATCATTTTAACCTTAACTACAGTGGCATTAAGTGTCACCCTCCTCCCCAGACCCAACCTGCCCCACATACCTGGAGCCACTGGCATGCCCAGTGGACACCATTCCAGCCCAGTTGCCCTGACTCAGAATGCTCTACTGCACCCATCTACCTTGACTAGAATTTCATGGGTGGGCATCCCAAAGAGTATCCAAAAGGAATGCTATTAAAGGGGAGAGACAAAGAGAGGTTCTGGGGAGGTTGGCAGCTTCCCCACAGGGCCATGGCCATGCATGGGCTGGCCAGAACAAGGAGACTATGCCTTGAGGCTGGCAGTCACCCAAAGAGCTTCAGGAGGTACAGTGACTATCACTTAAGGTGTGTTCACCTCTGATTCCAGTGCCCATGCAGATCCAAGTGTGCTTGAAGGGTCAATGGCAGAGGTGCTGTTTGCAGCCTTTGGCAGGCCCCTATTGGTGAACTACAGTGCAAGCCTTCGGGATTTGGGAGTAAGGCCTGCCATCATCTACAGATAATTACACTCCTTTTGAGAAACAGCTCTTAGCCCACTACTGAGTCTTAGGAGAGACTGAACACTGAACTATGGCCACCAAATTACCATGATCTGCCCATCACCTGAGCTGCCCATCATGAACTGGGTGCCATCTGACCCACCAAGCCACAACACCGGGCATGCACAGCAGCACTTCATCATCAAATGGATGATGTCATTGGGCCTGATCAGGCCCTGAAGACAAGTAAGTTACATGAAGAAGTGGCCCAAATGCCCATGGTTCCCACTCCTGCTACACTGCCTTCTCTCCCAGCCTGCACCTATGGCCTAACATGGGGAGTTTCCTATGACAGAGAAAGAGAAGATGTGGGCCTGGTTTACAGATGGGTCTGCATGACCACCTGAAAATGGACAGCAAGAGCACGAAAGGTCCTGTCTGGGGCATCCCTGAAAGACAATGGTGAAAGGAAACCCTTCGAGTGTGTGGAACTCCTAGCAGAGCACCTGGTTGTGCACTTTGCTCAGAAAGAGAAATGGCCAGATGTGCCATTACCAATTCATAGGCTTGGCTGGATGGTCAGGGACTTGGAAGGAACATGACTGAAAAATTGGTAACAAACTTGGGGAAAGAGGTGTGTGGACAGACCTTCCTGAATAAGCAAAAGAAGGAGAAGGAGAAGGGGAAGGAGAAGAAACGTGTGTCCAATGTGAACGCTCACAAAAGGGTGACCTCAGCAGAGGAGGATTTCAATCATCAAGTGGATAGGATGATCCATTCTCTGGATACCAGTCAGCCTCTTTGCCCAGCCACCCCTGTCACTGACCAATGGACTCATGAACAAAGTGGCCATGGTGGCAGGGGTGAAGGTTACATATAGATTCAGCAAAATGGACTTCTCACCAAACTGACTTGGAGATGGTCATCACTGAGTGCCCAATCTGCCAGCAGCTGAGGCCAACATGGAATGCCAATATTGCACCACTATACAGGAGTAATGTCCAGCTACCTGGAGGCAGATTGATTCCACTGGACTCCTTCTACCGTAGAAGGGGTACTGCCTAGTCCTTACTGGAATAGACACTTACTCTGGATACAGATTGCCTTCCCTGCACACAATGCTTCTGCCAAAATTACCATCCGTGGAATTACAGAATGTCTTATCCACTGTCATGTATTCTACACAGCATTGCTTCTGATTAAGAAACTCACTTTATAGGGGCGCCTGGGTGGCTCAGTCGGTTAAGCATCCGACTTCGGCTCAGGTCATGATCTCGCGGTCTGTGAGTTCGAGCCCCGTGCCGGGCTCTGTGCTGACAGCTCAGAGCCTGGAGCCTGTTTCAGATTCTGCGTCTCCCTCTCTCTCTCTGACCCTCCCCTGTTCATGCTGTCTCTCCCTGTCTCAAAAATAAATAAACGTTAAAAAAAATTTTTAAATAAAAAAAAAAAAGAAACTCACTTTACAGCAAAAGAACTACAGCAATGAGTCCATGCTCATGGAATTCACTGATCTTACCATGTATCCCATCATCCTGAAACAACTAGCTTCACAGAATTTTTTTTTCTTGATAGAGAGAGAGGGAGAGAGAGGGAGAGAGAGAGAATCTTAAGCAGGTTCAATGCCCAGTACAGGGTCTGATGCAGGGCTCAGTCTCACAACTGTGAGATCATGACCTGAGCCGAAATCAAGAGTCGGACACTTAATCAGATGCTTAACTGACTGAACCACCCAGGCGCCTGGACAGAATGATAGAATAGACTTTTGAAGACTCAATTACAGTGTCACCTAAGTGGCAGTATCTTGCAGGGCTGAGGCAAGATTCTCCAGAAGATTGTATACTCTCTGAATCAGCATCCAATGCATGGTGCTATTTTTCCAATAGCCAGAAGCCATAGGTCCAGGAACTGAGGGATGTAAACTGAAATAGCACCACTCCCATTACCTTAGTCACCCACTAGCAAAATTTCTGATTCCTACTCCCACAACCTCATGCTTTGCTGGCCTGAAGGTCTTGAAACACAGAGGGAGAAAGGCTTCCACTAGGAGACACAATGATTCTATTGAACTGGAGGTTAAGACTGCCACTCAGCCACTTTGGTCTCTTCATGCCTCTGAATCAATAAGCAAAGAAGGCTGGTTGGGGTGATTTACCCTGACTACCAAGGGCAAATTGGACTACTACTCCACAATGGAAGTAAGGAAGAATATACAGGAGATCCCTTAGGGCCTCTCCTAGTGTTACCATGCCTTGTGATCAAGGTTAATGTAAAACTATAATGACCCAATTAATAGGCAGGATTATTAATGGCCCAGACCCTTCGGGAATAAAGGGTTAGGTTTACCCACCAGGTAAAGAACAAAAATTAGCTGAAGCGCTTGGTAAAGGCACAGGGATACAGAGGAGTAGTGGAAGAAGGTAACTATAAATACTAGCTACGACCACATGATCAGTTATATGAGGACTATAATAGTCATGAATATTTCCTCCTTATTTTACTATGAATACATTTGTGTCTGTCTTTGTTTTCTTTCCTCCCTTACATTATTATCATGTAACATAAGATGTACCAATTTTTGTTATAGGATTTAAGTATGGCCAATTCTACATCATAGTGTTTAAGTTACATGGTTTCAAGGAGAAAAGTAAACATCACTCAAGGACTTCCCTCCTCTTCTAGGGAAGGAGTTAGTGCCTTTTTGGTCTTACAAAGGTTGTATCATGCTAGACAGAATCATGACCTTGTTACTGTCCTTATTTGGCATTTATTTATGGCTTAAAGATGTATATGGGTGCCAAATTGACAAGGGGTGGGCTTAGGATGGTTAATTTTATGTGTCAGCCTGACTAATCATCGGGAGTCTATATTAAACATTATTTCTGGGTATGTCTGTAAAGAAATTTCCAGGTCAGAGCAGCATTTCCACTGAATCAGTGGCTTCCAAAGCATATTGTCCCCACCCTGTGTGTGGGCATCATCCAACCCACTGAGGGCCTGAATAGAAACAACAGAAAGCAGAGGAAGGAAGAATTCAACCCTTTTTCTTTGCCTTGCTGTCTGAGCTGGAACATCTCATTACATCTCCTGCTCTCAGACTGGGATTTTTATCATTGGCTCCCCTGTTCTCAGGCTTCAGACTCACACCAAATTACACCATCAGCTTTTCTGGGTCTCCAGCTTGCAGATGGCCAATCATGGGACTTTTCAGCCTCCATAATAACATGACCTGACTTCACGTACTAACTTCATAGATATCTGCAGCGCACACTGACAAACCCATCATGTGTTTGTCCTTGCCTCACACACCAAAAAGGATGACAAAGAAACAAAAGGGCCAGAACTGCAGCAGGGGCTGTGGTATGCCCCATCACTGAGAAGCCCATTAAGGAGCCCACACCTCAGCAGAGCTCCTCAGGAGTCAGGTTGTGAGTAAAAAGTGACCTCAAAAGAGGCTCCACAGGCCTCCCCCAGCATTCTAGAAGGTTCACAGATGTTCTGCCAAGACTTCCATCAGCTGTGGTTCATGCCTTTGTTTGCATGGCCTATGTGGATGTGTGCAGGGTGCCAGGACACCAGAGCAGAACCATGTCTCTATGTACACAATAAGACACTCACACACAAAAACTCAAAGCACACACAACACTCAAGCACCAACCCCTATAAAAACCTCACAGTGAAGCTTTTAGCCCCACACACATAGATACACACCCCCTCACGCCACAGACTCAGCTGTGCCTGTTCAGGCACACAGTCAGAGACAGGGACTGTAGCTCCCCAGCACACAATACAATCAACCGTACCCGCCTGATATTGAAGAGTCAGCCCAGTGTGCTCCAGTCACCGAAGTGCTACCAGCCAGGTTCTTAGGCTTGGGAGGTCAAGTGGAGTGGACAGATAGTGACTACAGAGTGAAAGTCCATGGTAGACACTATCCAGTGTGTGAGTGTTATGTGGCTCCACTGAGTCCAGATACACAGGGGATGTGTACCCCCACTGCATGTCCCAGCTACATGCCAGTCCCCTGTTCCTGCAGACAAAGCTCCCAGTGGTGCCAAAACCATCAGCCCTGGGGATCTGGCGGTCAGAACACCTCCCTCCAGACTGGGCCCTTGTGATGACCCTGAGGTAGCCCAGGAGTCCCTGTGCCTGAGTGACCCACTGTCTATGTCCACACTGGGGAGAAGGGCCCCTAATGCAGGTCAGAGTAGGGTTGCCAGAGAGGGCCTTCCTGCTCCAGCAGCAGAACAAGACTGTGGAGCAGCCTCCAAACCAGGTCTGCCAGACTTTGCCGACCTGGCCTTCCCAGGACTTGGAACAACCAGATACACTGAGCTTGTATGGGCAGAGGGGCCTTATGATCACCCAGATGACACAGCACAAATCCCTATCTTAGACTCCAGGCTTCATGCAGGTACCCTTCACAGATGGGGAACTGAGAGGTGGGCCCAGACTGAATCCCCATCACTTTCCGTCACCCAGGTCTCCTTCAGAACTTGGGTGGGCACCCTCACCCAGATGCTGCTATCACCCTCTAACCATGACCTCCAGGGAGGTGACAGCATCCTGGCCTAAACCAGCCCATTCCTCCAGCCACTCACAGCCGCTCAGTGCCCAAGTCGCAGCTCCTGCTCCTGCCACCAGCTAGGAGTGTGGTGCAAGGTGCCAGTGTGCACCTCCAGCTATGGGTTTTGCCTGTCCTCCATACTCTACAGCACTGGCCTGAGTGCTTGTCATTCATTCATTGTATTCATTCCTGGCCCCAGACTCAGAGCATATGTGGGGAAGGGAGAGCCACTCCTGCCAGGACTGAGGAAACATCGTGGAGAAAACTGTGAGGACTAAGTGGGGACTTCAGTACAACCCCAGATGGCTCTAGAACCCCACCTCCCTGTGTTGCCTTCCCCTGACCCTGACCCAGGTGAAGCCCTGTCATCTCACCAGCATGGTGGCTACTGAGTGGCTTGTGAAAGGCAAATCTGATCATGTCTGTGCCCCCAAACCTTCAGATCTCCCTACTGCTCTTAGGACAATCCCTCAGGAGCCTCTGTAACATGTCCCCGCTGCACTCTCCCTTTGGTTGCTGCAGCCCAGCCACATGGGTCCTCTTGAGAATAGGAGAGTAGGGGACAAGGAATCTGATCGGTTTCAAGGACAATCAGATGTCAAAGGTAGGGAATTCTCTCTAAACTGACTTACCAGGATTCTTGCTGCAACTAGACTAGGCAGGCTTAAGACAGCGCCCAAGCATGAGGCCTAGTTAAAAAGAGAGCTAAAGGGAGCCTGACCAAAGTTTGGTTAAGGAGTCTTCTTCAAGGAATCAATCACCCCAGGAAACGCCCTAGTTAAGCTGCCTCCTCTCCTTGGGGCTGATGCTACATAGCCCCCAGGGCGTCAGCATGCGTTTCTCCTCCAAAGTCTGGGCATTCTATCCATAGTCAGTTGGATTTGTCTGCTCAAGTTGGCCACACAAGCCTTCTTTCTGGTTGTCTTCTTCATGAATCTACCTACTTTTGCATTTTGCTATACAGCAGCCTCTTCCCAGTTTTTGGCAGCACTGAATACTCTCCCACTGAGATGAAGAAAACATGATGCTAGTTCTCCATGGCGGGAATCCCCTGCCCCCATGAGTCCAGCAGGATATTCAGCAATCCAAACTTTGTTTTGTATATTTTTGTGGCTTATGAAGAGTGTAATTGTGGATTCCAGGACTTTTATTCTCAATGTTGGATTGAAGCATTGGGCCAGGTTTTCTTCGACACGTTGACGACGCTGGTGGAGGCAGATAGGGGGTGGGAACAGAGCTCTCCCACGAAGGTGTTGGGGCTGGGGAGGGCGAGGGACTCACCGCCATCCTTCCTCCAGCGCGCAGACCCTTCCTGCACCACCGCTGCTGGAGCTCCCAGACCCCATGTCAGAGAGGGAGAGAGGGGTCTCGCTTGACAGGTAACCCGGACAAACGCCCCATGAGTGGAAGACAAGGAGACTGAGGCCTGAAGGTGACAAAAATGGCCCAAGGTCACGCCGCTAGTATTGGTGGAGCTCGGGACTCAGTGACTCAAGCGCTTTTGCGGGGAGCAAAGAGGAGCAAACACGTTGCGACAGCAGCAACCACACGGCATCCCAACAGGCGCATGCGCTGGACCACACCCACACCCTCGCTGAGTTAGCCTAGTGGGGCGGGGCCTCGGTCCGCGCCGACTCGGGGCGGGCAGGGTGGGCTTCTTCGAAATCTCGCGATTTCGAGGCTGTGGTGTTATGCCTTAGGTCGCGTGGGCCAAATGGCAGGATAAGGGGTGGGGACAATGAGGGACCCTCCTAGGAACCTCTGCGTAAGAGCGGAGCGAGCCTCGTACGGGAGGGCGCAGGAGGTGGGCCGCACCGCCTCAACTGTCGTAAAAGGGGGCGGGACGCGCCGCGTTCGAGATGGTCGTAAAATGGGCGGGATGCGTCTCACTCGGACCTGACGCAGAGGAGGCGCGGGTTGCTCCGGCCGGCGGCTGACTGGGCGCGACCACCATGGAGCGCTACGGTGGCGCCTTCGAAGAGGCGGTAGATGGGGCCCGACAGCAGGAGCGGCACTACCAGCTGCTATCTGCACTACAGAGCCTAGTTAAAGAGCTTCCCAGGTGCGCGGCCGCGGGGTGGGGCGGAGCGGGCAAGCTGAGGCGGCCCTGGGTCCCGCCCGCGCTCACCGCGTCCCTCTGCCCGCAGCTCTTTCCAGCAGCGCCTGTCCTACACCACGCTCAGCGACCTGGCTCTGGCGCTTCTTGACGGCACCGTGTTCGAGATCGTGCAGGGGCTGCTGGAGATCCAGCACCTCACCGAGAAGAGCCTGTACAATCAGCGCCTGCGGCTACAGAATGAGCACCGAGGTGCGCGGGGGAGGCGGGACGACGCACGCTTCTCCTCCGGGAGTTTAGCTCTCGGTGTCTGTGTAGGCCGAGTCCTTCCCTGGGTGTCGCTCGGATGAAGACCCTAAAATTGACCAGGTCACGCGCGTGGAGACTGCTAGCGCTTTTTTGGTGACAAAAAGGTCAAGGCAGTTTAATTTTGTCAGTTGCACGACCCCGCATCAACATAACATCGACACTCCCTGCCCAGACTTAGCCTTGTCTCCACCCTCGTCCACGCAAGATGGCCCAAGGCCTTCCTGTGTGGTCATTCCGTGGGCGGATCCTGGTGCTGGCGGTCAGCGGTAGCGGCTGACTACCTTCGGTGATGCTCCAAAGTGTTGACAGTTCTTCCGTGCTTTAGGGTCAATTCCCCTTCCAGCGGCGCAGAGCCCCACACCACCCCTGCCCCCTCACCCGCACTATGCCCTGTGTCACCCTTTGGAACCAAAAATTTCTTCACTCGAGCCACACCCTCAGCCCTTGGCTCCTCCCAGGCGTACCCACTCGGGGGTCTCCGGAGCCCCTTCCTGCAAGGTATGCTGGGCAGTTCTCCCTGCCCCCATGAGATTTCCTACCTTTGTTATTGTATTTTTACCAAACTTATTTAAAAAAAAAAAAAAGGTTAAAATATTTAGTAAAGTTGGAAGAATAATGTATACCTGTATCCCCTCCAGGTAGATTCAATAATTAACATTTTGCCGAAGTTCTTAATACCTCTAAATATATATGTAACACCATAGGGTTTCACCCTGGGTCTTCAGCATTCCTCTAGACTGGGGTTTTCTAACACAGCACTGTTATTTGTGGCTGAACAAGTCTTAATGGTGAGACAGTGTCTTGTGCATTGCAGGATGTTTAGCAGCATCCGTGGCTTTTACCCATTAGATGACAGTGGCATATTCCTCCAGTGACAGCCAAAAATGTCTCCAGACATCATTGGGAGTCAACGTTGGCCCAGGATTGAGAACCAGTGCCCTAGAACAAGAACACTCCAATGTGACCAGGGACAGCATCCTGAGAATTTAATCATTCCAGGGTGTCTTCTGACCTTCAGTCCACAGTCACATTACCCAACTTGTCACAAACTGTCTCTGTAAGGACAGTGTAGGTTTATGCATTGCATTTGGTTACTTTGGTCTCTGCTCCTGGAATAGTCTCAAAACATTTACTATGGCATTGACTTTTTGAAGAGAATGTCCCCATGCTGGGTCTGTCACATTGCTTCCTCATGCTGTCATTTAACCATTTCTCCACCCTGTTTCCTGTAAACTGGACAGCAGTTGCAGACCCAATGATACGCAACTTAAACGTTTATGGCAGAAATTAGCATTTCTCTCAGAAACCAACATTGGATTTTGTTGAATCCCTTTTTCTAGATCTATTGACATGATCATGCGGCTTTTTGGTTACTATGGTGAATTACACTGATGTTTTTAATTCCTGGGATAAATCCTAGTTGGTCAGGATGTATTATCCTTTTTGTCTATGTTGGATTTGATTTGCTAAAATCTTGTTAAGAATTTTTGCTTCTGTGTTCATAATGAACATTGATCTGTAGTTTTTTATAATGCCTTTGCATGGGTTATTAGGGTAAGGCTGGCTTCATAGGATGAGTTGGGAAGCGTTCTCTTCAGGTTTTTAAGTTTTTATAGAATTGGTGTTACATTTTCCCTGCTGTTGCAGTGGTTGTCTTTGTAAACCTTTCCATTGAGGCGTAAAATGCATACAGTCAAAAATCCAAAGTACATAGCTCATTATTCTTTATAATGCTCAAATTGGGCCACATATGGTCAGTGGGAGAGCTCTTGGGCTGGCTCCTGTGTTCTTTTGATGTGTCCCCATCATTCTTGGAGCACTTCCTTGCTTTCTGGTACAGGAAGGTGTTTAGGCTCATCTTTTCTTGTCTTTCCCTGCCTCAGTCTGTTTCCGGCTTCAGCAGCCTCCCATCAGGATGGACCTTTCCCTTTGGCCACCAAAAAGCTTTCCCACTCCTCCTGCCTGTGGTTGAGTCTCTACCAAATGCAGGCAGTGATGGTCACTTACTCTTGCTGTCAATAAGTAGTTCTCATTCTCATGTGGGTGGCCTTTGTTTATCCACAGAGATTACTAGTTCAGGGAGTGAATAAAGCACTCCGAATAATAAAGGGGGGCAGGCAGGGAGGGCAGCAGTTACTCCAGAGTCCTGGTTCCTTTTAGTGAAGATGTTTTGATAATCCTCTAGACACCTTGCTACTTGTGCTTCAGAAGTTTTGGACAGGTTTTGATGTCACCAGCAATGGGTGAGTACCCTGTGACTTTCTGCTTTTCCTTCCGACTCAGCAGATGGTGGTGATTGGCTGCCATTGCTTTCCTTGGTCACTGCTAAAGCCAGGCAGTGGCCACAGCTCTCGTCTCACCCAGTGGAAGCTGGATGTTGTCCTGAGATTTGCAGCAATGTTTGATAAACAAAGTGAAGGAGATAACGTGTTCCTGCATTTATCTATTTATTTCCTCCCATCCTGCCTCCACGTGGTGTAAACATTTACCAGGGAGCATCTTCCTTGTCCCTGTGTGTATGCAGGTGTCTCAAGGGTGGTTCTTGGTTTCACACTCATTTAATGTGATAAATGCCATTGTTGAGGTGTACACAGAATGCCAAGAAACAGGAGATTGGTAAGGTTCAGGGCACAGCAGGTGCCAAACCACTGGCTAAGAGGTATCTGCCTAAGACCTAGTGTTGGGTTTGTTTCCTTATGGCCGAGGACCCCTCCTTACAGGAGAGATCTAGCCATTTGACATGGGTCTAAGATCTATGCTGTAGAGTTTTGTATATTCTGTTTTGTGATTGGTTTCTTTCCATCCCATGATACCTTTCTCCTTAGCCAGTCCTATCAGATTAGACAACTTTGCTTATGTTTATGGTATGATTTAGTGGCAACTGTAGGAGCTTTCCTCAGTGGCCTTGGTGAACTCCTCTCCAAGTAACATAGACACCCCCCCCCACCCCCAGCAGAGGACCTCTAATGGCTCATCTCATCCTTGGGCCCATCCTACTCCCTCTGGGAGTGGTGGATGGGGTGGGGCAGGTCTGCCCACCCTGAAGGGCAGCTCTGAGGGAGTGACACAACCATGCCTCTGGAAGCAGAGACCATGCCATGCTTTGGCACAATGACTCCTCATCCTCCTTTTCCCAGACCTTTGCCTGGGTGGTCTCCTGGACATCTCTGTACATATCACATGGGTGATGGGCAGCTCACACCCAGGAATGCTGGCCTGTGGCCATCTGAACCTAGAAGCCTCCAGACCGCAGTCTCCCACTCCTGTTGGTCTTCTGACCCCGGGCTATAGCCCCGGCCCCACCCCTACACCAGCCTGCCCTCGCTCACCCTCCTCTGTTGCATTCTTGCACCGAGTCCCCTCGATCCTCGCTGCTAGAGAATGGCCCTGCCCTGGCTGAGGGAAAGACTGAGTGAGCTAGGGGATTGGGCATCCCCCAGAACTCCACCCAGCTGCTAGTTCAGGGCTTTGGGCAGGCTGGGTCATCAGGCAGGGGTTCATGTCTGCGCCTTGTCCTGGCTGCCCCATGGTGGGACAGCCAGGGCAGGTGCTGAGGCAAGAGGTATTCCCTGACCCCCTCCCATCTCACCTCCCACTACCTACCTGACTTCTCTGGTCTCATCTCCTCCTAGTGCTCAGGCAGGCGCTGCGGCAAAAGCACCAGGAAGCCCAGCAGGCCTGCCGACCCCACAACTTGCCCGTGCTCCAGGCAACTCAGCAGCGTGAGCTGGAGGTAGGGGTGTGGGCAGGGTGACTGGGCCATGGTGGAGGGGGCCCAGGGTGGAATGGGAGCTGCTGTCTGCTCTGGGCCTCAGCTTGGGTGGTCCACTAGAGACCTGATGAGCCCCCAGTATGGCTCTTCACTGTGGGGGTTGGGATGTGGCAGAACTGGGTAAAAGCGTATGATTCCCTGCTCCCTGGGGCTGCAGCTGCTCGTGGGCCGGGCCTGTGCAGGGCAGGTGCTGAGTGGGAGGCCGTTGTGCCCCAAGGCTTTAGAGGTGCAAGGGCAATGGTGGGATTATGAGGCCAGCCCCAGAGGCCTGTCCTGTTCCCAGATTGCTCAGGACAACCAAGAGACCCATATGTAACTGAGAAGCCATGGGTGGTAGGAGTGCATGGAGGGATTTGTACAGGGTCCCAGACGGCCCCAAGCCAGGGCATACAGGGAAGAGGTGCTGAGCTGGGGTTGACTGGCAGTCCCAATGGGGAGGGAACATATGCAAAGGCACAGAGGTGGTTGGCAACTTGATAGTAAGCAGAGGTGGATCTGGCATCTGGCCAGCTCATGGTGGTCCTGAGCGGTCATTGCTGGGCAAAGTCTGGCACAGCAAAGGAGGGACACCTGGCCGGAGGTCCTGGAAGGGAGAACATTTGGGGTGAGGCAGCTGAACTTTTCTCCAGGGTTCAGTGTGGCCGAGGAGGGAGCAACCTGGTGCAATAAGGGCACCATCAGTGGCCTTGGAATGACTGGGAAGGTGGGGGGGTGGGGGAGGGCTAAAGGAAGTGGCAAGCCACCAGTGTATGTTTGAGGCATTGATGGGCAGGGGGCTAACCCCCTGAGCCGCCCTCACCGTGCAGGCAGTGGAACACCGGATTCGTGAGGAGCAGCGGGCAATGGACCAGAAGATTGTCCTAGAGCTAGACCGGAAGGTGGCAGACCAGCAGAGCACACTGGAGAAGGCAGGGGTTGCTGGCTTCTATGTGACCACCAACCCACAGGTCAGTGCCTCAGGTCTGCCCTGGCGCAGCCCAGGGGATGCTGGTTCCCAAAGGTCCAATTCCCTCTGGGGTTTTATCATTGGTCACTGGGGAGCTAGGCCCAGGGTGTGTAGACAGAGGGGAGAAGGGAGAAATTAGTAAGGCAAGTCCCACTGCCTCTGCCTCCCCTTCCCCAGGCCTGCTACTCACAGGACCCTCATCTCCTCCCTACATACATCTCTGTGTGCACCAAGCCTGGACAACTGCAGCCTTGTTGGGGTTGGCATCCCCACTTTTTCCCCTTTCTGGCAAGCCATGGGCAGGATTCACTGGAAGTCAGTCCCATGGGTTCATTGCTTGGCACTCTTAGGCCCTGGTAGCTGCCTGTGGGCCTTTGGGAAAAGGAGGCTTCTGCCTGGGGCTCTTGCCAGTGCAGGAGAGTCTAGGTGTCATGCTGACCTCACAGCAGCCCTTCTGCATCTCAGGAGCTGACACTGCAGATGAACCTATTGGAACTCATCCGGAAGCTGCAGCAGAGGGGCTGCCAGGCGGGGAAGACAGCTCTATGACCAGATGGGGTCCCTGCCAGTTACCTGCTGCCCATCATAGCTGAGAAGACAGCCCTGTTCCTCAGTTGCTACAGGCAGCAGAAAGCTGAATGGAACCTGGCCACCACCTTCCCAGCTGCCTGCAGGAGGAGTCAACCCTCTGAGGAGAGGCCAGATGGGACTCTGGCTGCACCTGCCATCCACCTTTGCTTTTGTCCAAAGCTAGGATGGTATGGTAAAGGGAAGAGTGGGCCCATCCTGCTAATCGGATGCCTCAGAGCTGAGCACAGTAGGGCTGGAGGTCCTAGCACCTTCTCACTCCACTGGGCGCACCCAATCTCTGCCATGCTTCAGGCTTCATGCTTGTTCTGGTCTCAGCCCTTCCCTTGGCAGATGCAGCCCAAGTCAGTGGGAGAGGCTCCAAGGCCCAAGCCCTCTGAGGCCCAGAGAAATAAAGGTGCCACAGTGTGGCCTGCACGTGGCTTATATGACAGCTCTGTGGTATCTGCCATGACTGGGGCCCTCACCTGGTAGCTCCATGGCCTATGGAGGAGCCAGCAGATGCCCCCACTCCCCATGTCACAGAGGTTCCTCCCAGGGGCACCCCCTCTGGAGCTCCCTCATGGAGCTGCAGGCCCAGCCATACCACCTTTCCCCCAGGGCACTAAGACTATATCTAGTCTGCTCTGGGGCTGAGGACTAGAGGGAGGAGGCAGCTATGAGTCAGCTCTGGTCACAACACTAGGAGCCTGATGGGTCATTAGGACAACTGGGGTGAAGGGCACCGAGCAGCAAGTGTCGGGGGGGCGGGGGAGAGAGAGTCCAAGGTGGGGAAGCAGCAAGCCCACCCCAGGAGCATCCTGTCTGGGGGGGGGGGGGGGGGGGAGTCCAGGGTGGGGAAGCAGCAAGCCCACCCCAGGAGCATCCTGTCTGCATTGGTCTGTGCCCAGGGGCGCTGCTATCTGTCATCTTGGGGTGGGAGTGTCTAGCACCCTACATAGCCAAATCTGTGATACAGCCTGAAGGAAGGATTGGTGGGTCCACTCCACCCATGGTGGGCCTCACTCCCAGGGACACATGGTGACAGAGAGGCAGAGCCATCAGAACACTCTGTCTTTGATACTGACCCCACAGGAGGACTTGAGGGGGAAAAGCGTTGCAAGAAAGAAGTTGAGGGCTGCAGGAATAGTGGTTTATTGACCAGGCCAGCTTCCCCACTGGTGACTACCCACCTGAGGGGCTCAGGGTATGGGCTGGATGAACTCTGTCAGAAGGTGGTCCTTTGGGTCCAAGGTCATGGGGTTGTGCCCACTTATTGAAGGGCAGTCCCTGACAGTTCCCAGTGGCTCTGGCAAGCAGCAGACATGGTCTGGGTGCCCATGTCCTAGGCAGAGGCCAGAGGGGCACCGAGGCCCGACTTCCAGTGGATCTCATAGTCTTGGGGCATAAAAAGGTGAATCCACGTGAAGTTTTGGTTGGGCTATAAATGTGGCATTGGCCTAGGAGGCCATAGCCCAGGCAAGGGAGCATCTGAAGGCCAAGTCTGAAGGTGGGTGGTGGTGCCCCACGAGCACTAGGCTGGACGGTGAAAGAGGTTGCCTGTGCGGAGCCTCCGCTTGAGCTCCTGCCACAGCAGCTGCCTCTCCCGCCAGGCACCCTTCATGACACCACTGTTCTCCAGGGCACGGCGGGACAGGTAGGGCAGCACTTCCATCACAGGGCCATAGGGTACATACTTGTACACGGGAAAGCCCGCCTGACCTGTACACACAGGCAGAAGCAGTGAGTCCCAGTCCTAGACTTCCCCACCCCTGCTCCCCTGGGAGACTCAGCTCACCTAGTGGGAAGCTGATCTGATCACACATGCCCAGTAGCTGTCCAAAGTACACCTGACGGTCAGCAGGGTGCAGGCCCAGCTCCTCCATCCTGTAGACAGACAAGATGGCAGGTGAGCCCCCAGGGCAACTTGAGCTAGCTCTGAACCCTCCACTTCCACTCCCAGATCTTCATACACTTTAGTTTCCATCCCCTGCAGGGTGGGGCATAGGTTTAGGCTCTGTGCTGCCCAGACCAAGCATCTGCCCTGCAAGTCCGACCTCAGGTCATGGCCACCAAGTTCCCTCCTCTCCCAGCCAGCCTCCCCCTCCCACTATGCTTGCTCCCCATGGCCCCTTCCCTCTCCCCTCTCGTCTGCCCTAACCTAGTGAGGCAGGCCTGCCCCAAAGCCTAGCCTGGGTAAGCTCTCAAGAGACCCTCGTCCAACCCCTTTTTGAGCCCCTCTCCTTCAGTGCCACATCCCCTCCGTCCCACACATCCCTCCACCCCACCCGGTCTCTTGTCCTCCCCTTACTGGCTGCTCTGTCCCATACAGCAGCACCAGCCACTGGTGCCCAGAGTCTCTGAAAGTCAACTGGTCTAAACTGAGACGTGCTAGAAGTATCTAACACACATGGGATTTTGAAAACTGGAAAAAAGAATATATTGTTTTTCTGAAATACTGAATATAGGTAATATTTTGGATATGTTGGGCTAATTGAAAGGTATTATGGAAATTAACGTCATCTCTTATGTGGCTAGTAGAACATTTAGAGTAGATGTGGCTCACATTTCTATTAGTGCTGCCCAACATCTGGCCCCCAACTGTGTCCAGCACCCTTTCCTGACTTCACACCTCCCTTGTATGGTCTTAGAAAAATTTCCAAGGTTTGCAATGTCTACTTACTGAGGATTCTTATATTTTTACCTCCAGCTTGCTGTATCCACATGTCCAGACTCAATTACCAGCGCTCTGGAATCTGCCCTCATCCTTCCACCTCCCTCCAAGGGCATGTTTAGCCTGGGTCCTCCTCACACGCACCCAGGCTGCAGGCCAGCAGTGTGCTTCCCTGTCTCCAGGGTCCCCCTCTTCTCACTGTCTCAGGCCCCTCACTCCTAGAGCATTGAGGACATCTCACCCCGGCCCTCCACATGAGGATCATCCTCCAGAGGTCCTCTCCCTCTTTCTGTCAGAGTGGCTCCAATGTGGGGGCCACCTACTCTAAAGCAGGCCATGGTCTCTACCATGTGGCCCCGGTCTCCAGCTTAAGTATCTCTGTCCCTCACTGGAGCATGAACCCTGTGAGAGCAGGGCTGCCACCACGTTGCTGCCCACCTGACTGGCAGTGGTGGGGACATTCATGTGGTTCCTGCGGAAGTGGCTGCTGACCCCTCTCCACCCACTAGGCCATGTGACTGCAGCTTCTCCCAGCAGGCAAGGTTCTCCACCTGGCTTCTGAGCTAGGCCTCCTGACTTCCTCTGGCCAAAAAGAGAAGAGCAAATGTGATGTGGGCAAAGGCTTGCCCTCTCAGGGCTTCTGGAAGCCTGAGACCACCATGTGGCAAAGCCTGCACTGGCCTATAGGAAACTAGATGTGATGCAGTCCCTTTGCTGCCCCAGCCATGAATGAAGCCATTTAGGTCCAGTCAGGCCTTAGCTGACCACAGATACAAGTCAGATCTCAGGGCAGGGCCAGCAGAAGCAGTCCCCAGCTGAACCCAGCCAACACTGCTGGCCCACAGAACATGCTGTTGTCCAGGCCTCTTGAGTTCTGGGTTGGCTTGCCACTCAGCCAAAGCTTACACAGGCTGTCTGAGCTCCCTGATGTGGCATCAGAGACCCACACTACTTCATCAGGGAAAGTAAGCCCAAGCTGCCATGGGCTCCCCAGCTCCCAGTGCAAGAACACAGAACCATGTCCTGCAGGAGCCAAGCCTTCTCCATGATAGTATTTGTGGAGTGTGACACGGGCCCTGGGGGCTATGAGAAAGGAGAGCGCACTCAGCTGGCACTTCAGACAAAGGAAGCCACGTCCAGGGCAGGAGCCTCCCTGGCTAAGATGCCGAGAACAGGCTTATTCTCAGCGGGAAGATTCAGAAAGCAGAAGAGAGGAAGCCCTTCTGAGGGCAGGTTATACCTTTAGAACTTTCACTCTTTTCTGTCTAGCTGGTGAGTGGCCTACCTGTGACCCCTACCTAAAATGGGAGTGGTCAGGCAAAGCCTGCTGAGCTCATAACTGAAACCTAAGAAGATGCCACTTGTACATCACTGACCCTGTGGGCCTGCCACTTGTGTAGGGGTGCAGGTTCCCAAGTGCCAGGCCAGGGGCACAGGGAGGCTCTTTGTATACATCATCTAGTGGATGATCAAGTTTCCATCACGGAGTAACAGAATATTTTTTAAGTCTAAGGGAAAACCAGGTTTTAAGATTTGCAACTTAAACCATCTGTTTTAAAAGTCAAACCAGAATTTTTTTTTTTTTTTCACCAAGCACAAAAGGTACCCCTGGCTCTCTGACATCCAGTCACAAGGCTGGGGCATCCAAGGCAGTAAATGAGCAGCTGGGAAGTCCCCAGGGATGGAGGGAAGAAGGTGGAGCAGTCCTGTCCAGCTAGGACTCCACTCAGCCCCTCACCAATCCCACAGAAACAGCCAGACCCTGATCCTGGCAGGGACTCTCAGGAGGGAAACTTACCACAGTCTATACTCGGCCTGGGTGGCACTGGTGGCCTCAGCACTCACATCCCCACCCTGATAGCTGCAACTGCTGTGCATTAGAAATCATGGTTTTCACTAACGGGAAAACATGCTCAGCATCACTCATCATCAGGGAAATATAAATCAAAACCACAATGAGGCACCACCTCACACCTGTCAGAATGGCTAAAATTAACAACTCAGAAAACAACAGATGTTGGTGAGGATGTGGAGAAAGGGGAACCCTCTTGCACTGCCAGTGGGAATGCAAAGTGGTGCAGCCACTCTGGAAGACAGTATGCAGGTGTCTCAAAAAATTAAAAATAGAACTACCCTAGGGATGCCTGGGTGACTCAGTAGGTTGAGCATCTGACTCTTGATTTCAGCTGAGGTCATGATCTCAGCGTTCGTGGGATCGAGCCTGCTTGAGATTCTCTCTCCCTCTCTCCCCCCTCAATCTCAAACAAACATTTAAAAAATAGAGCTAGCTACCTACAATCCAGCAATTACACTACTATGTATTTATCCAAAGGATACAAAAATTCAGATTTGAAGGGGAACATGCACCCCAATGTTTATGGCAGCACTATCAACAATAGCCAAATTATTGAAAAAGCCCAAATGTCCAACTGACGAATGGATAAAGAAGATATGGTGTGTATGTATGTATGTATGTATATTATATATATACACATACATACACACACAATGGAATATTGGCGACCAAAAAGAATGAAATCTTGCCATTTGCAACAATGTGGATAGAACTAGAATATATTATGCTAAGCAAAATAAGTCAGAGAAAGACATATCATGATTTCACTCATAAGTGGAATTTAAGTAACAGATGAACATAGTGGAAGGTAAGAAAAAATAAGAAAAACAGAGGGAGACAGTCCGTAAGAGACTCTTAAATACAGAGAACAAACTGAGGGTTGCTGGAGGGGAGTGGGTTGGGGGAATGGGCTAAATGGATGATGGGCATTAAGGAGGACACTTGTGATGAGCCCTGGGTGTCCTATGTAAGTGATGAATCACTAAATTCTCCTGAAACGAGTATTATATGTTAAATCACTTGGATTTAAATAAAATTTTTAAAAAATAATAGTTTTCAGCTGCAATTTTAGGCTGTGAAAAAGCAGTGCCATCACAAGCAGAGAATAAGCACTGCTTCACCAAATGGGTGTAGAGTGACCAGAGTCAGCTCGTCAGGCAGCTGGCTGTGCCGTGCCTTGGCTGTTCATTCACTGCTTCTTCTGGAAGCCCTGCTTGGCCACAATTTGGCTGCCCTGCTTTGCTCTTGGAAAAGGCGAGAGCCACCAAGACCACTGCCACCGTGCTTCCTGTCGGGCCTCAAGCCCAGGAAGGTGGAGACTGGGGAGCAGGAGGAGTGGCTAGGACCCCTCATGTGGTGCTCCTTGGGTTAAGATAGAAAACACAAAAACATGGTGATAACACTGGAATATTTAAGAATTTACTTCATGGGGCACCTGGGTGACTTGGTTGAGTGTCCGACTTTGGCTCAGGTCATGATTTCTGTGGTTCACAAGTTCGAGCCCCGTGTCCGGCTCTGTGCTGACACCTCAGAACCTGGAGCCTGATTCACAGTCTGTGTGTCTCCCTCTTTCTATGCCCCTCCCCCCTCTCATGCTCTGTCTCTCTCAAAAATTTAAAAACATTAAAAAAAAATTTTTTTAATTTACTTCACCTTATTCCTATATCAGACTTGCATGGATTCTACCAAAGTTTTGCCCCACAAGACACACACTTAAAGAGAAAACAGACTATATTAAGTTCCAAATGCAATTTAAAATGTTAAGAGTAACTATTTATAAATAAGATGATATGCTGGAGGCCTCCTGAGGGGATCTGACATTGCACACTGTATTTGTGCATTTCAGCAAGCTATTTAAATCACCTAATGAAATTTAATTTCTGATTTGAAATTTCAATAAGTCAGGTATTAATTTTTAAAAACCCAAGTCACTGCAAATAGCCTTTTTGCTACTGCAGTGCCAATGGCCAGCTGGACCTGGGGAGACAGGAAGCTGGCAGGACACTAAAGGTGCCACTCTAGCTCATCCCACATACATCACCCCTAAATGCCACCACTCTGCATAGCTTCCACACCACTCATCCCAAGCCCTCCCTCACTAAGAACACCAGACAGCTGAAGGGGGTGCCTACCTGCGCAGCGTGAAGCGAACTGTGTCCTCATTGTGAGAGGCCACCATCACTTTGGCCTTGGCATTGTGCTTCAGCTCCTCCAGGACATAATTGAGGCACCTAAAGGGAGTGCCACGTAAGCCCCAGCCTGTAGAGGCCACAAGCAGGCCCATGGCTGTCCAGCGAGCCCACTCCAAGTGTGGCCATGGTAATGGGACCAAGGCTGTACTTGTCATTCCTCAACACCTCGTAGGTAAGAAAGAAAACGTGAGCAGTACCTGGGGCTAGACATTCAAAAGGAGACTACCTGGGACACAGTGCACTCAGGACAGATGGAGCTTTGCTTCCAGAAGGGGTCCATAAGGAAACTGAAGCCTCCCTGAGCATAGAGAGTGTGAGGGTTCTGCCATCTGGCAGTGATGGTGTGTGTCCTTATGACCATTTCCAGGAACATGTGACAACTATGTCTTTGCCCATGAGTACAGGAGACAGGGGCAAAGTGTGCTATGAGTCACTACTGTAATGGCCTGACAGCAAACCACCAAAAGCTCACAAAGATGGGCACTCTGCTGGCTGTTGGGTTAACACTGTGGGCTGGCACGCTGACACAGGAGGATCCAAATACGTGTTACATGGAAAAGCAAGGGCACAGGACTGAATGCACAATGCCAAAGCAGATGTGGGTATACCCATGGCACACTTGGATACTCCCAGAAACCAGGGCACTGCCAGGGAGGGAGCGGGAGCCAAGGCACTCAGGGTCTATTTGCGACACACACACACACACACACACACACACAACCTCACAAAGAAAAAGCATGGGATCTGCATGCAAGGCAGGAGGGCTGCTCAGGGATCTCTTGTCCTAAGTGTCAACAAGAGCTGGCTGGGGGACCTGGGCCAGTTTAGTTTTATTCAGTAGACTTTTCTGTACTAAAAATCCACCTTAAAAGTTTTTAGAAAGGGTAAAACAAAAGCTGAGGATTCAAAAAATAAATAAAAAGCAGAGAAGATAATCAGCTCTGGTCTCAGGACAGAAGTCTTGCTCCTACAGAGGCTTCTGACACACTGGGCTGCTCCACAGTCAGATAGGGGTCACATCAGGTCACTTCCACCACCCCTGCCCTATTTTGTCATTCCCCTCCCCAGGAAGCCACGAGGCCCCCAGGGGCCAAGAAGGGCTGGCGCACCTGTGATACATGGCATGAGTGGCTTCGTACGTAGGGTTAATGGGGTCCTCATAGCCAATCTCCGCGGCGCGGGCACGTTCCTGGGCCATATATGCACCCCGCACCAGCTTGGCCCCAAAGCACCAGCCCTCACGGCGAGCCAGCTCCACATCCAGGGTGATGTTGACATAGGCGTCCTGTGGGACCAGGGCCAAAAGTTGCTGCTGACCAGGATGGGGCCCTCTCCAGCCTGTGTCCCCTGAGGCCCAGGTGCCCAGGGAAGCAGGGAGACAAGTGTGAGTGAGGAAGGCCCTCCAACCTCCATCTCTAAGAAATGGTGACTCCTCAGTGTGGCCTGAGGACAACTTTGTTGGGGGACAGACTAGGTGCCAGCAGCCACGGTATTCTCCGGAGTCTTCTCAAGCTGACTCAGGGGCAAGGGATGCTGCCCCATCCACCCACCCACCCACCCACCCACTTCCCCCAGCCCTAGAGCCTTGACACCCATCCCACACCGTCTCCTCCAAATACCTGGCTGGTCCCAGAGCAGCCCAGCCCAGGTCTGTGCTCAGCGACCCCACCCTCAAGCACCCTGGGCTCCCTGAGGTACATGCAAGTCTCTTTGTGAGAAGGGGACCAGAGATTTCATCTGATCCTCAGAGGGACCCAAACTAAAAAATGGCAGGAAATAAAAATAGCAGGAAAAAACTTACTCATGAGGCCTTCAAATTTTAGGGATTAAGGCACATGAAGCAGACTGCAAAAAGCCTCCTTCATCTTCCTTCTACCCCTTCAAAACCCTGTCTGGGATCTGAGGCCCAGAGAAGGGCCAGCACACAGCCGGTAACAGAGTCCTGGGGCCTTTCCTCCCACTCAGAGGCTGGCACACTCAGGCAGCGGCCTCTCCCAGCACCAGCACAGGACTCAAGTGAGGGGCATCACCTGCAGACCGGTGGCGGAGGTGGGGGGCAGTAGGCAGGGGCCATACCTTGAGGTAGCACTGGTATGTGTTGAAGATGAGCGGCTTCTCTATGTTGAACTTGCGCTGCATTTCCAGTGTCAGGCGGCTGATGGCTGGCTGGAAGTAGGTCTGCTCGGCATCCACCATCAGCCGCACGCCCACCTCGGTGGCTTTCTGAGAAGTACAGGGTGGGACAGAAGGTTTGACTGGGATCAAGTGAGACAGGTGCCCCCCACCCTCTCTGGGCACATCCCAGGGTCCTCGACCTTGGCCAGGATGTCCATTCTTTGCAGCATCCTCGTCATCTGCCGCTCTTCCTCCTCAGTGAACTGTGACAGGAGAGGCTCCAGCTGTCCTGTCTGGGGCAGCATATGGTCAGGCCACAGCAGGGCCCCAAGCTCCCACCTCTCAAAGGCACAGCTCCCTCTGCCTGAGGGCACCCACCTGCCCCCATGTGCAGGTCCTACCAATACCCCAGGACCAGCAAAGGCTATCCCATCCCCTGCCTTGGTCACATGGTACCCCAGAACCTTGCTGCCAGCCAGCACCCTCTGACTCACAGAGCTAGCTGCCCCAGGTCACACCTACACCCAAGGTGTCTGCTCCCACACAAGGGTGAGGGTCCATCCGATCACCCAGAAGGACTCAGCCCCTAGCAGAGAGAGGGATCGGAGAAAGAGTGGTGGCTACAAGCAGGAGGGAAAAGTTGCAGTAGACAGACAACACAGAGCGGGGACAGAGGCACCATCTCCAGACAGTGGTGGCCTTCAGGGAGCTGGCAGGTCAGCAGAAAGCTGGTGCTCAGCAGCTGGGGTGGGGGTGGGTTTGCGGGTGGGGAGCACCTACCCTGGAGGCCTGTGCAGCCCTGGGCCCTCTGCTAGCCCCAAATGCCCACTAACACTGCCTGGGGCGCTCTCAGTGGGGCCTCAAGCATGCCCTTCCATTGGCCCTCGGTGTCCTAGCTTGGGGACTGAGCCCTCCATCAGCTGGGGCTGGATACTCGTGGAAGGCAGTATCTGTGGGATGTTTTCCCAAGGGACTTCTGCTGCTTTCCATCCCAGCTCAGGGGTGGTTTCAAACAGGGCACAAATTCCAGGCACCTCCCACAGGCAGGATGGGGCGGCTGGGCGGGGGGGGGGGGGGGGGGGGGGGGGGGGGGGTGGTTCTCATTCCTCTCCCCCTGAACACAGGCTGGCCTAGTAACTCGCTTTTAACAAACAGAACTGGGCCTAAGTGATGCTGTGGGACATCTGGAGCTAGGTAATAATGCTTCCGCCTGGCTCTCAGGGGACACTCAACCTAGGAACCCAGCCACCACATGGTAAGGAAGCCCTGGCCCACAGCCAGAGTCAACTGCTGACTGTGTGAGTGGGGACCCACAATGACCCCAGCTCCCACCACCCTCTGAGAACCGCAAGGGAGACCTTGAGCTAGAACCACCCAAGCTGAGCCCTGTCCTTCCAGAACTGTGACGTGGGATAATATGATTACTGCCATTTCAGGCCAATAATCATATTAGGTTTGGGGTGACCTGACACGCAAGGAGAGAGGACACAGGTCTCTCTCCCCTTCTGTGGGGCACTCATGGATCTGTCCTCTTCCTCCAGACCACAGGGGTGTTACGCAGCCAGGAAGGACTCTGGTTTCATCCAGCTGCGACCCCAGCTGCTGCCTCAGGGAAAGCAACAGGGAACATTTCCCTTCTCAGCCTTGTGCCCCTGTGAGACAGGGTGAGGGGGCGAGGGGTCATCACCTGCATGTTAGGGACCACCAGGTGCTTAGAGAGCTCAGTCCTGCTGTCGATGAGGCTGCTCCAGTCCAGTAGGTCCAGAGTGCTGTGGAAGAAGCTGCATCAGCACATGGGTGCTAGGATCTGTGGGGGGGCCTAGGCCCCAACCAGCCCATTCCTTAAAAGAGCATCCCAAGCCCAACCCCCACAAAACTTACCTCAGCTTTCAGTTTCAAAGGACAGACAAAATGTTAACATCATCCTCTGTTTACAAAATGGAAACCAAAACCAGAACATTCTTGCGTCAGGGTGGTAGCAGCTATAAAAACCCAGGGAGAACACCAAGAACACCACGAGCCATGTCAGGCTTGGGAAAGAGCCAAACACGGGAGGCCAGGAAGGAGGCAGACCCTGCACGTAAGGGGACACCCTCTGCCAGTCCGGGGAACCTGGTGACCTCAGGTCCAGCCCCCAGGTCTCTCAGGATGAGGCATGGGCCCCTCCAGGATCTCAGCTGCCCTGACCCTCCACCTACCTGCCGTGTGGGTCCCAGGAAGGGCTGAGTGTGGCACCCTCATGCTAGGACCTGAATAATTCTGTGAGCAACCCTGCTGGTTGTTGTCTAAGCTAGCCCTGGGCTAGCTGCAGCCCCAGCCCCCAGGACTCCAGACTCCCTGTCAACTCCTGCTGTATGTGTCAGGGAACAGGTCCTTCAGCATTGTCACCCCAGGCCCATGCTCTTCAGGAGGGCAATCAGGACTGGGAGAAGCCGTTGCAGCTCAGCTGGAACCATGGCTGAACCAGAGCATACACTCCCAAATTCCCAGCTAGGGGGCTACTCTTACCCAGACACGCCCAAGGTCTCCGCAGTGAACCAGCTCTCAATCTCCGTCCTGGATGCGATGCCCATCTTTGCCACACTTTCCTTGAGAAGTGAGAAGGTGGCATTCCCATGGACGTGCCCCAGCCCCATTCACTAACATTTCCTGTTTCCCTGAACATTTGTGTTGCTCTTTTGACTTTATTACACAATTAGCGAGAACAAGATAGTTTTGGCCTGTGTTTCTGTTCCATAGACAGGTCTATTCCTACCTGTCCCTGATGCCCCTTCCCAAACCCAAAGCCAGCACTCAGCCATGTGCAGGGCAAGTACCCCCCTCCCTAAATCCTGCTGCCCAGCATGTCCTCAACCTCTGGGAACCCACCTCAAACACTGCCTGGCGAGGTCCCCCCCAGGCAGGGCTCCTTCCCAAGCCCCCACTGTGTCCACCCACTCATACCCACGAGGGCAGGGCTGTCCCACCTGTAGCACTGCCACCTCCAGCTTCATGTCCATGGCAGCCAGCCCAGCCTTCCCTTGCTCTGCAGCCATTTGGTGAAAGAATCGTCTCCACTTGGTCAGCACGTCTGAGAACTGCAGCTGCAAGTGCAGGCCTGAGGCACCGGCTCTGGCACATGCCCAGCTCCCTGCCCCCAGGGAGCATAGCTCCAGGCCCCCTCCCAGTCTTTCCTGTGTGCCTGGCTCCCAGCACCAAGGTACCAATACATGAGCTTTCACTTAATGCTCATAGCAGCCCCAAGTTCTCACAGACTCTCTCTGCAGGTGGAAGGTTCTGGCACTTACCAGAAACTGGGGTCTCCCCAGTGCGGTGAGCTTGATGGCTGAGAAGCCATCATCACTGGCTCTGCCTGTCAGAAGCCACAGGAATAACCATTAGGGCTCCATAGGGGGATGAGGAGGACCAGAAGCCTGTGCCCAGAGCGTATACCACTCAAGAGTGACAGACACGTGACAGACTGCAAATGGCTGGCGTGGCCCCTCTTCTTATCAGTTACCTACAACATACATGGTACTGGGTCTCCCTGACAGATGGGCCCCCAAGACCACCAGGGAGCCTTGAATGATCCAGTTGCCAAAACTGATGACAGTGCAGTGGGACCAGCAGATCTCTCCCCCCTCCCCCACCCAAGCCTAGCAGGGGCTGCAGCAATGTCTGGGTGGGCTGCCTGCTCCCCAGCATGCATGCCTTACCCTCCCTAGAAGTAGTTCTAGTGACAGCTCAGCAATCTCAGGCTAAGGTGGGTGGCACCAAGGATCCCTGCTGCCCCTGCCCCCAACAGGAGGAGAGAGCCCAGCAAAGAGTCAGATATCCTGGGCTGCTGGCTAACCATTTATAGGCAGAAGGACCATGTCTCTACCAAGCACATAAATGCCCATGTACACAGCTGCTCAGATACCCCACCTTGGAGGCGGGAACAGGCAACTTGGCAAGGTTTGTTGGCCACATGGGCCCAGGAATGCACTGGGCAAAGGAGCCAGTGAGACTGGCCCATTCTGTCCCTGCCTCCATGTCCTCTCCCATGCCACTGGCACCCCAGGCTGCCCGTGGGGGGATTCACAAAACACAGAAATGCCCAGTGAAGCACAGGGTGGAGCACCGAAGGCACTCAACCACACTTGCCTCTCTCCTCCCTTCCAGAAACCCATGACCCATCTTGGCTTCTGTGACCTTTGCTTCAGGCAGAGCAGGCACAGAGGTAAGGAGGCGCACCATGCTCTGGACCCTCTCTGCCTGGCATCTCCCCAGCGCTGATCTCAGAAGGCTGCTTCTGAGTACAACTCACTCCTGCTCCTTCTAGCGTTCAGAAGGTACAGAGCCCACTGATGGAAGGGGGCTCTGTGGCTGGGGCCACATGGTGGGCCGCACTGTGGCTGGGGGGGATGTCCTAAAGAGTAAAGGACTCAGAGGCCCACTTAACTCACCTCCCTTGGCAGGCTCTCCACATAAGGCCAGGCAGGAGGAGTCCTCTGTGGCAACAGCACAGCCATTGGCAAACCCCAGTGCCACATGTGGTGAGGCTCAAGCCCCTGACCTATATGGGGGTGCTGCTCAGCCCACTGACAGCCTTACTGAAGTTCACATCTGGGCACTAGTATCTAGGAAGGGGCAGGAGGTGCTAGGCTCCTTGGGTAGGAGCTGTACTCAGGCGTGACCCCAGTGTGACCTAAACCCAGCCTATCTTCCCCAGTGTCACCCATGGTCATCCCTCACGACTGTCCAAGCCCCAGGCAAGTGCTCTAGCCTGGCCTTGCTTTCACCCACCAGCATCTCTACACAAAGAGGTTGAGCCTCCCTGGCAGGTGTACAGCCGGCCCCACCTGAAGCCTCAATGCAGCGCAAGAACGTCTCCATGTGGCTGTCACACTTGGCTTCATTGGCATAGAAGTAGGTGCGGGCACTGATGACACCATCCCTGCGGTCTCCAAAGGCCCGGTGGGCCTGGTACTGCTTCTCCCTCTTACTTGTACCTGGAGGGATGGGCACATGGCCTGAGCACACACAGGCTCTGTGCTGTGCTCTGGCTCCCACCCCACTCTAGGCAAACATGGGGCTTCCCCTGCATCCAGCAGGACCTGCCCATGGCCCACAGCCCTCTTCCCTCAGGACAGGCTCCTTAGCAGCCACAGCCCCCTCCACTGTGCTGCCCACCACTCCCTGCTCCTACACTCAGTGTTCCTTCCCCCTGGCCAAATCCTAGTCACATGGCAAACTCAGGCCAAAAGGCAGAACCCAGACCCACTTAGGACAAGGGGATGAGGACCCCTGGGAAGGCCCTGAGGATGTCAGCAGATCTGGAGCAATGGCCTGGGTGCACACAGGGAGAAGCCACATAGGCACAGGGAGGAGCCTTGGCCCCAAGTCTTGCCTGTGCCCTTGAACCCAGGTCTCCCAAGTAGGGGTGGTGAGGGTGAGGGGGGCAGGTGGTGAAAGTATTTGTTCCTGAATGGCCTCCTCATACTCACCACTGCCCTCCCTCTCTACAGCCGATGTACAGGACCTGTGGGAAGGAACAAGAGGGTGAGGGTGGGTCACACCACCTCAGGCTGCAAGTGACAAGCACGTATTCCCTTTGAGCAAGCAGAGGTGAGAGGAAGCCAGGGGTGGAGTCCTGAACCTGACCTGACATGGCGGACTGTACAGGAATAGCTGGGTTAGCCTGGGCAGGTAAGAGTGACTCAGGTGCCCCACCCACCTCCTTACCCACCCCAGGCCTGCAGGGTCACCTCCCCTGAGCAGGGCAGGGCAGCAGCCTCACAGACCAACTTGGCCTACAGGCTCTACACCCTGGAGAAGGCTCAGATTCCTCCTGGGTAGGTGAGGAGTGAATAAAACTAGCTGATAGCCCAAGGCAAAGAGGAGGTGCTTGATGAAAGCTAGCTAAGGGGGCATTCCTTCTGAGGGGAAGACAGAGCCTCAGGGCCAGCCAGGACTGATAAGGAACGGAGCCCGACAACTACCAAAGTACAAAATTCCCAAAGCTGAGGAACGAGGCCGCTTGCTCTGCCCTAAGCCCCCTGCATCCAGGCACCTCCAACCACCAGGAACCCCAGGCCAGGCTCTGGGCTCCTGCCCAGGTGCACAGCTAGCTCCACCTCCAGCCACTGCCTGCCAGCACCCTGCTTCAGTCTTGCCCCTTAGGTGTATCTTCTAACCAGTAATCAGAATTTTTCTTTTAAGATGCAAGCCCTCCCCTGGCCTCCCATCACAAGGGAATAACACCCCCCCAGTTCTCATGAGGACAGATCAGTGAGGCCAGTCTGAGAACATGGTTGCCTCTGCCCACCCTCAGGCCTCCCTGCAGTCCCTTGGCCATGCCCTCACCACCCCTGCCTGGTCTGCCCCCACCCAGGTGCCCCCTCACCCAGAATGCCTGCCAGAATCACAACAGACACCATCCCCCTCTCAGTGGCTATGACGTCTGGGACAGCAAATGTCATGGCTAAGCCTACTCAGATGAAGGAGCCGCTCACCATTACTGTCCTGGAGTGGCATTCGAGCAGCTTTGTCCATCATCTGACTTTGTATTTAAAGCCTCTTAAATCAGTTCCCACAGAAAGAGTGCAGCTGAAGCCCTGTGGCTTATCTGGTGAACTCCTAAATGCTCAGACCCCTGGGGGCTCCTGAGGTTCTGCCCATACTTCACAGGAAAAGGACAGTGTTTTCCCCGTCCCCCACCCCCACCCCCTGCGCTGGGGCACTTGAGACAGAGGTAAAGCCAGCGAAGCCACAGAAAGCTAATTGCACCTGTGGTAGCCTCAAGCTGAATCAAAGGTCTAAGGCAGCTTTTGACCTCCCTGCTCCTGCACCCAAGGGCTGCCAGCCGCCTTCCAGGGAGCCCTCCCTTTAGACCCTGGTTCCTGTGTAACCTCAGGGCCCATATCTGGCAACTGTGAGCCAGGATGCCCAGGTCAGGACCCAGGAGTCCCAGTAGCTGGGACAGTTCACAGGAGCCGCGCACATGGCTGCACAGCCCATAAGACCCCCGCCTGGGAACAGGGGACAAGAGCCACTTCATGCCAACTAGACATATGTGCTTGACATACAGAAGAGGGTGAGGTGTGCCTGTGTGACAATATCTGACTCAGTAACATAAGGGAGGGGGTCAGCCCCACACACAACATCCCCACTGGGAATAAGGAGCACCTGTAAGAC
The DNA here is from genome assembly GCF_018350195.1 of Panthera tigris. NCBI lineage: Eukaryota > Metazoa > Chordata > Mammalia > Carnivora > Felidae > Panthera > Panthera tigris. The sequence continues at coordinate 27,814,244 of NC_056671.1, forward strand.
CAGCCCCAAGCTGTGGTCCAGGTACAACCAGGCAAATAGCATGACTCAGGACCCACCATCTGCACTAAGGCATGGGTCTAACCAGCAAGGACGATGGCTGCTGGGGACTCGGGCCTTCTCTGTAACCACACAGCCCATGGCTCAGGGAAACACAAGTATTCACCTTCAAGGTCCCTGCATTCTAGGTAGGCTGCATTCTTTCACATGGGCCCCCAGGGACCCAGCGCTGTGTAAGGTGCCCACTCAACATTTCCACAGCTGGCCTACCCACCCTCCAAGCCCCAGCCAGTCTCCAAAGGGTGTGGGCCACTCCCATCCTCACTGCCAGTAGGTTCAGTGGCAGGAAAGCAGTCAGTCTGTGCTATTTCCATCCATGAACCTTCTGGGCACAAACCAGAGGGGAAGCACTTTAGAAATGGACTGAGAAGAGGAACTGGGTCAGCTGCACAACCATGTGGTCAGGGGGACAGCGGCCTGTCTCTGAGCAGATGGCACTGAGAAGGATCAGGGTCACACTGTCAACCAGACCTGGTGGGTGGGTCACAAGAAGACAAAGATGGCAGCTGCCAGGTGCAGTGGAAGGGAGGAGGGTCATGTGACTGGCAGGGACCGGAAGAGACCACCCAGTGCGAGCACGCGCACACGTATGCACACATGCATGGCCCAGGATGTGAAGGAGGGAAGAGAATGCGCCGAGGGGCAGAGGGCAGAAGAAGATGAATACAAGTGGCCCAGGGGGTTGAAGAGGCAGTAGGGAGGCCCTGACCATCTCTTGGCTACCTCCAAGCTCAGCTCACTACACTGGGTGATGTGTTGACTGGACGCCTTTTAGAAAAAAGCAGAAAGTGAGGGGAATAAGGTAGCAGGAAGGAGTGAAGCACAGACAAGCCCAGTGGAGCTCATTCCTGCCTGCACATCCACATCCCTAGCCCCTCAGACCCTGGCTCCAGGCAGCACCTGAGTGTTCTGCGCACACCAGTCCTATAGAGCTGCCCCTACCTTGGGGCTCCACCGCCAGCCAGTCCTGTGTCTGCACAGGCAAGACAGGCACACCTGCCATCCACACTATCCCCAGATGTCCTCGTCATAGTCAATCATCAGGAGGTACACTTTCCCTATCCCCACAGCTCTCAGCCTACTGGGGAGACCCTCTGGGGCTCCTGCCTTCTACCAGGTGTTCTGAGAAACACCGTCCCACCCCTGCCCTATGTGGCTACTCTCTCCCTCTGCCACCTGTAGCCTCCTACCTCCTGCTTCTTGCCCAGGGATCCCTTCCAGGGTCCCCTCCTCAGAACTTCAGGAGGCCTGCTGGGCCTCCTGTGCATTCAGACACTTCTATCCTTTCTGTGCCTCACATGGTTTTGCCCACAGCAGGCCCAGCACCACCTGTACCCTTCCTACTCCAACCCCTGTGAGCTTAATTTGGGGTAGTGGCCTCTATATCACTCCCCAGAGCAGGGTCTATGTGCCTCGTGACAGGATTAGCAAAACAGACCTCTGGGCCCCACCAGGACACAGAAGTAGTTCTCTGCATGGGGGGTTGCGTGGATGAAGGCTGCACGGTAGGAGTCACTCTTGACTAAACACCCAGGAAGCCAGGCAGGCAACTTGACAGTATAGATGTTCAACCAGCACCCACAAGCCTGGTTCCGTCACCCTGGTCCAGGCCTCTCCAAAGGCACATGCCTGGCAGCAGACCTGGGCATGAGTGGACACCTGCCACTGGCATCAGATGGTGGGCACCATGTTAGGATGGGAGGGACCACCACTCACATCCCAAAGCCCACCAAGCAGGGCTGCTACATCATGATGGGTATCAACAGCAGCATGGCCCAGGGGCACAGGTTCCTTGGCTCCAGGACAGGGCAAGGCCAGCCCACATCCCAATGCTCCCCCTGCAGGACAGGAAGGAAGCCAGCCAGATCACCCTAGGAAAGAAGTCTTTTCACACCAGAGGGAGAAAATCCTATTGTGAAATCACTCTGCCCTCAACTTAGACACAGCGGGAACACAGAGTCCCTTAGTTATTCAACAGGCAGCCTCACTGAAGGCTGCAGCCCCAGGCCACAGTGAGAAACACACAGAGGGGTGCCAAACTGGAGAACCCTGCCTTTAAGACAGCAAATGGCTAGACAGGGGCTGGGCTCCCCAGGCCAATCCTCTGCTGCTGTTGCTGCTTGGCTTGGACATTCCGTTCCCAGGGCAGGAGCTTCATGTGATGCCTTTCCCTCCCCTCCCCTCCTGTCCCCATGCCAGAGCAAACACCCCAGCGTGCGACAGGGCAGGTTACTCAGCAGGCCTGTCTCGAGCCTCACGTGGTCAGGCACAGCTGCTATCAGAACTAAGGGTCCCAAATGCAAGCAAGGGCCTGGCATGAAGGGGTGCATGTATCAGCACAGGAACCAGTCATTTTGCACAGAAAGGGCTGGTCTTGCCGGGATCTACTGTGAGGCCACCTCTCCCGGAAGCAGAGGGTGACCTTGTCCTCTAAATTTTTTTCTGTGGCCCAGAAATGTAGGTCAGGGAGGTACCCATCTGCCCCTATACCCACTGCCCAGAGAACAGGTCCTACAGCAAGTTGGTGATCTCAGGAGGAGACCCCAGGCCAGCCCGTCACACTGCTCCTGGCTGCACATTCCCTTCTTGGACCCTGGGTAGGCACCAGGCTTGACAGGCTCCATACTTACCAGGCAGGGCCCACCTGCTAATTAGAAAATCCTCCCAAGAGCTAGGCAAGGGTTGGGCAGTGGTACCTGTCCAACAGGTTAGCAATGCCTCAGAAGAAATGCTTTAGTAGAACAGAAAGCCAGAGCACCTCCTACATCAGGGTCAGAAAACGGTTTTTGTAAACGGTCAGGTAGCTTCTATCTTCAGCCTTGTGGGCCATATGGCATCTGTCACAGCTACTCAACTCTGTTCCTCTAGGTCAAAAGTGATTTGAATTTCATATACTTTGTTTTCAAATGTTTATTTTTGAGAGAGACAGAGAGAGAAAGAGAGAGAGACAGAGCATGAGTAGGGAAGGAACAGAGAGAGAGGAAGACACAGAATCCAAAGCAGCTCCAGGCTCTGAGCTGTCAGCACAGAGCCTGCCACGGATCTTGAACTCATGAACTGTGAGATCATGACCTGAGCCGAAGCTGGACGCTTAATCGACTGAGCCACCCAGGCGCCCCGAATTTCACATACCTTTAAAGTGTCACAAAATAGGGGCGCCTGGGTGGCTCAGTCAGTTGACCATCCGACTTCTGCTCAGGTCATGATCTCACAGCTCATGAGTTCAAGCCCCGCGTCAGGCTCTGTGCTGACAGCTTGAAGCCTGGAGCCTGCTTCGGATTCTGTGTCTCCCTCTCTCTCTGCCCCTAACCCACTCGCATTCTGTCTCTGTCTGTCTCAAAAACAAATAAACATTAAAAAAAAAAATTTTTTTAAGTGTCACAAAATAGTATTCTTGTTTTCTTCCAACCATTTAAAAAAGCAACAACCAATCTCACTTTGCAAATCACACAAAACCAGGCAGGCCAGCCACATTGGGCTGTGGATCATGGTTTGCCAACCCCTATCCCTGCCCCTCCTCTAGGCTTGTGAACGCAAGACCTTTTGTGAAAGCCCAGGGCTGTCATCCTCACAGAGCAAAAAATACAAGAACCCCAGGCGGAACACAGGAGGGCCACTGGTAAGCAGACTGACCAAGCCCTCCTATCCTTGGGGACCTCCTCCCAGCCCAGCCCCAGGTGGCCCCAGGATGCTTTGGGGTTACAACCCGATGCCCAGGCAGGCCTTACTCCATCTCCTTGTGCTCCGCCTCCTGGGGGCTCAGATCCTCCTCCACCCCGTAGTCCAGGATGGAGCCCACGCCAAAGGCCCTGTTGTGCTGGATCAGGGGCCGGATGGACTCCTGGTCCTCACCAGCCACAAACTGCCCATAGAAGGTCATCTTCATCAGCTTGTCAAACAGGCTTTGCCCCAGAAGTCTCCTGGTGAGATGGAGCAGCTGAAAGGTAGAGGGAAAGGGCTGTCCTGGCTGCCTGGCCTCCCCATCCCAGCAGGACACCCCTGCTTCCCCACCCACTTTGCTCCAACCATAAAGCCTTGACACACATCTCCCAAAGTCAAACACAACTCAGGGCCTTGATGTAACTGTGGACACCACCGGAAGCAGCTTGCCTCTCCACTTGTAGCTACTGTCAATCTACTCATCATGCAGGGCAGAGGTCCCAGTGCCGCCCCCACGGCCACTCACACTTCTCTGCCCTGCACACTCACGGGTGACCCAAGCAGCACATAGCAGTGCCAGACTATCATTTGGTGGATAAAGAAATGAATAGCAGGTCTCTCTGGGAATAGCAGTGGGTGTGTTCATAACATCCTCTGTCTTCATACCTCAGTGGGTTATGCCAGGTAGGATTCGGTGCAACTTTCTAGCAGGCAAGCACCCAGATTTTTTAATATTTTGTTCACTGCTTATTCCCAGTCCCTAAAACAGTGTCTGGCAAGGGGCCGGCCCTCTAGTAGTTACTGAGCAGATGAACACATGCTAAATTCAGAAGGAGTCCGACTTCAACTGGAGCAAACATTAGGCGAATAATAAGCCAGGTGGCCTTCTACGAAGTACACAGTCATCCAGGGCCACAGCAGACCCACAGCTAGAGTGGACATGCCCCTGAAGAAGACAGTTGCCCATAAAGCACTCAGCTCCTCTAATCACATTTCACCATATCCTCAATTTCTGCCATCCTTTAAACAAAGTCCTGAGTCACTGCTTTGTGCCCAGTACAATTCCAGGCTAAACAAAAGAGAGAAGGAACTCACATCAAGTCGGGAAGAGACCTTGATGGAGCGAGGCACCTTCACGGTGTGATTCAGAACAGGGGGTGAGGGAGTGACTGCCAGAGCACGGGTGGGAAATGTTTGCTAACTTAGACCCAGAGAGGGGGGCTTGCCAAGGCTTGGAGGTGGAACGGAGTTCCTGCAGTAAAAACAGCCAGGGCAGGAAGGAGTGATTACAATGGAGGCCCCTGAGCCTGGAAGGGATGGCTGCTTGGAGGGCACGTCTGCCACCTGTCTGGGAATTCCTATGTGTCCACTATCCCCCTCCACTTATCTCCAAGACAGAAAAAGCCTGAGGTCTGTCAAACCCAATGGATAACAGAACCCCTTTTGTGAGGAACATCTCTTGATTCAGGGCTTCAAGGAACAATCTCTAGTTTAAGCAGAAGTATGAGTAAATCAAACACCTTCATCCCCAAACCAGTCCTGAGCAGCCTCACATTGGCCCAAGTCAAACACACCCTGAATCACAGGCGGGCATTTGGTGGAGATACCTCAGGACCACACCTGAGGTCACCACAGGGCGTCCCAAGGACAAGGGTTTCCAGGCCATCACCTCTGCCTTGCTGCGTCCTCTCTGCAGTCGTGTCTGATTTTATTGCATCTCATTAGGATTTTGTCTGTTTTTTTTTTTTAGAAAGAGATACAGAGAGAGAGAAAAAAGGGGAGCAGGGCAGAGAGAGAGAGAAAAAATGGATCTTAAGCAGGATCCGTGCTGGGCAATGTGGGGCTCCATCCCACGACCCTGGGATCATGACCTGAGCCAAAATCAAGAGGCAGACACTCTCAACCGACTGAGCCACCCAGGTGTCCTGCATCTCATTGTTTTTATAAAGAGGATGAGAAACAAAAAATTATAGCGCCAACTCGGGAGAACAGGACAGGGTGTCTCGGCACCATACAGCCTGGGCCAGTGGTCAGGGAGTCCATCGACCAGAGCAGCCTCACCAGTGGAAAAGCCAGGTCTTGATTATATCAAAAATCACCCTAGTGGCAGGTGGGGCAGAATCTGACACCCCAAAATCATTATATGGCTCTGGGAAACCCCGACATTGTACATATCAGCTCTGAGAACTGTCAGAAACCACCATGTGCAGAAATGGGCCAGTCATCTACTCTTGACCCAGCAAACTTTCCTATACAGGGCCACATGGTAAATAACATAGGCTGTGCGGGCCACACAGTCTCAGTCATAACTATTCAGCTCTGCTGACGAAGCACAAAAGCAGCCACAGCCAATGCTAATAGAAGAAGCAGGAGCAAGGCAGACACTGGAATTTGGCTCGGGGAGAGGGGGGGCCCTGGGCTGATAACCTCCCGCACACCCTGCACTTCTCACTGACCAGCTCCTCAGGTGTAGGCGGGGCTCAGAGGGAATGACAGGGAAGGCCAGCCAGGTCACTGAGCCGGTCACTTACCCTCTCACTCTGCCAAAGGGGAGGCCAGCCTACCACAGAAGGTTATGGAACCACATGGGACAGGGCTGGCAGTTTTAAAGCTATCTCCAGAGCAAAGCCGCCCCTTTAAAACCATCCTGGCATCAGATGCATCCCTGGATGGCACAGCCTGAGATGAGGGTGGCGTCCCCTCTTCTCCAGGTAGGGGCATCCTTCATGGGTTTAGAAACTCACACCAGGAACACATATACTCGCTTTCACTGTAAAAGACTCAAACAGATGTGTGCAGATCAAGAAGGGGTAAAGCCAGTTCTCTGTCCCACAAAGGCCACCATCACCATCCATCCTGTCTCCTTCCCTTTCTGTTACCCTCTTCTGCACTGGCTTATACCCAAGTACAGAAGCTTTGTCATGGAAGACTTGGGTTTTCTAAACTCTTGTCTTCTGGCAAGGAAGGGACAAACTGGGTGCCAAACCAATGCAGCAGCTCCAACTGAGCTCCTGCAGGCTGACACTCCCTGGGAACGGATTTGATGATCCCCCACCCCGCCCCACCGAAGGTGCCACACAGACCCACACTGCTCAGCAGGAAGAATTTTCACTGCAGGCCAGAGGACAAGGTAAATGCTGGTTCTGAAGAGCAGCCTACAACCCTGCAGCCTGGTCTCTGCCCCATTTCCTTCCAGCACCAGGCACCGAGGCCACTGGCACCAGTGTGACCCCTAGCAATGTTGTGGTGGAACAGGTCCCACAGGGGGCAGACAGAGTGCCGTTAGTGGGCTCCCTGAAGGCACCCCCAGGACACAGGTGGGACAGGAGGGGAGCCTGGGATAAGCCTCCCCACACCTCCAGGTACCTATAGTGGTCCTTGCACTCCAGCACTTTCTGGCACTTGGACAGTGGTCACCCACAGCACCCCCACGGTCTCCAGCTGTGCTGGCTTCTCTCTGGCTTTGATCCAAAGGAAGAAAGCTCAGAGAAATATGGCCTAGATGGCTCCAGCCTTCACTCTCTCCCTTCCAGTCACATGGCAGCAGGCACAGCTCCTGCACCACTTCTGCCCCATGCATCCCAGTCCCACCCAGCAGTCCCATGATGCCCCAACAGCAGGAGCCAGGTCCCTGTCTTTGTCCTCCACGGAGACTTCATGGCCAGCCACTTTCTCCCCTAGTCGTTCCCACCCACCACCCCCGCCCCAGCTGCCTCCTCCCTCCTGACCCCTGCACCTCCAGAACTTGCTGCTCCTTTCTGCCCTTCAGACGCTGGTGCTCCTCAAAGGGTTCTCAACACCTCCACCCCTCACCAGGCTCCTTGAACCCCAAGTGTTCCTTTCTGCCCTCCTCTCCAGTTGGCCTGGGCTCTCCACAGCCACAAATTTGCCTCAGTACATCCACATCTACTGCAAACACAGATGACTTCCAGAAGCCTCCATAACTCCATTTCTGCCCCTTCCGCCTCCTTCAGGGACCAAGGGAGGCAGTATGATACCCTCAGCACAGCCTCGCTTGAGAAATCAACACCACCTGCATAAAGAGCCTTCCAGACACTTAGCACCAACATGCACCTTTGCAAACTGTTTCCAGGATCACCCTGACATAACTGTCATCTCCATACACCCAGACTGACAGTGGCTAAGACGGCGTTCTGCTTTTTACTTCCCCAAAGCCCACACACTTTTCACAAGTTACTATATTGAAGTAATAAAAGCTATAGTTCAAGGGGCTTCCCATTTTCCCTCAACACTGTTCGGAGTGGCTGTGTCTGGCGAGCTCCTGAGTCACAGTTTCTGAGAAACCAAGACCCTTCAATACCACCAAGACTCCCTTTTAGGCAACATTTAAAACACTCAATTTTCAGGTGACAACTTTGCATCACCACAAGGAGCATATAGCTTAAAAATTCAGAAACTGGTCTTTGTTTTTAGTTGGTAGTAACTGGTATTAGGAAAATTCACGAAGCTCAAAAGAGAATGCAGGAAACACCTCCCCTTCCTGACTTCCCAGCTACAAGCAATGCTCAAGGCGCTCCCCCGCGTTACAGTGAAACTTCATAACGGATCCCGGAACACGCAGAGGATCCAGCGCGCTCCGCTGCGCACCTACCCACCCACATGCCCACCCGCGCACCTGCTCGTGGTGCGCCAGCAGCGCAGGTGAGGCGCACAAGCGCAACACCAGCAGGCTGCGCGCCAGCTCCCAGCTGCGCCGGCTGCGGTACGCCTCCTGAGTGTTGCCGAAGTCCACGACGGGCAACGGCGGTCGCGCACCTTCGGCCGCCCGGCATCCTGAAGTGGCCTCCCGGCCTGCGGCGGACTGCTCGCGAGCCACGGGCTGCTCGCGAGCCACGGGCGCCGTGGACAGTGGGGCGACGCGGGGAGTGCCGAAGCGCAGCACAGAAACGATGCACCTCAGAGCCATGGCGGGGCGTCCGCAAGCGCCAAGACTGCTTAAGTACGCGCGGCCGGCCCCGCCTCGCCCCGAGCTCAGCCGCGCTCTCTTCTAGAGGCCCCGCCCCAGGACCCGCGCTTTCTCTTCGGGAGGCCCCGCCCGCCCTGCCTTAGGATGCGCGCCTGATGCTGAGCCAAGGCCCTCTCCGATAGACCCCCAGCCACCCAGCGCCCTGAGCCACGCCCCCTTGCCAGGAGGCCCCGCACCGCGCCTCGCGCCGCGTGGGCTCCTAGTGAAGTCCCGTTCCGTCCCGCCCCGCTCCAGGACCCGCGCCTTCCGCCCTAGAAACCCCGCTCCGCACCCTGAGCCGCGCCCTCTCCTGGGGGTCCCCGCCTCCCGCCCTTGAGCCACACCCCCACGTCGGGAGGCCCTGAGTGGCGCCCTCCCCTTGGGAGGCCCCGCCCCAGCCTAGGATCTGAGCCACCTTGCCAGGGAAAGCCCGCCCTGGACTCCGCGCCGCGTCCTCTCCCCTAGGAGGCCAGACCATTGAGAGTTCCCACATCCGGTACGTTCTGCGGCCGCCTCGGCCACCCAATGGCGCCAAACGCGCTTGAAACCCTCCTTCTCAGCCTGTGGCCACACCCTCAAAGAAGACCCTGCCTTCTTGGATGCCTATTCCCAGCTTCATCTTTCCCGTAAGAGACTCCGCGCCTCCAGGGACTGGATCCGCAACCAAGTGTGCGATTTCTCCCTGAGTTTCCCCGGTCCACATGCTGGCCCTGTGGGTCCGGAGCCCGCGCGTCGGCGCCATCACACGCCTGCATACCTGGGCTCTTGCGTGGTCGTTGAGCCTCACGGACTCACAGCTGAGGCCGGGAGGACGTAGAAGCCATTAAGGCTGTAATGTGGTGCCGTTCCTCGCGCGTACAGGGACGTTTAGGAGGCCATCTGGCCTCCTTCCCAGACCTATGGCGTGAGCGGGGGAAGGAGCCCCATTAAGGGCATGCCCAATTCTGTTCCTCTCCCGTCCGTCCAGTCCCACCGCCCACCCAACGTATAGGCATGCACCTCCAGCTTCCTCTTGGAACCGCTGCAGCCCCCACAGTTTCTACCCCCAGCCACCCCTTCAGGCCCTCAGTGCTGCCCTTGGGGCTGATAGCAAAACCATCTGCTTTGCTACCTCTTTAGGGCCTCCCTTCACTCATAAAAGCCTTCCCACCCTCTGCCCCTTTGCTTCCAATCCCTTCCTTCCAACATTGTAGGTGGCCTGCTAACGGAGCCCCAGATATCCTCTCTTGGGAGGGACCTGCCCTGACTGCCAGCCTTAGCACCTTCTTCCCCTTCGTTCACCCCTTGGCCCCTCCTACCTCTCATCAGGACATTCTGGCACCCCCTCAGCTGGGTCTGACTGTGGGTGGCAGCCTCTCTCAGCCTCACTCACCTGGTGCTTCATGCATCTTGGGGCATTGGATTCCCTGAACTATTTGACACTGTTGACATTTAGGGCTGAATAATCCTTTGTTGTGGGGAGGATCTGTGCATTGCAAGATGTTTATCAGCCTCCTTGACCTCTACCCACCCAATGCCTGTAGCATCCTTCCCCCAGACCTTACTAATGTTCCCTGAGGGACACCATCACCACTGCTGTACACTAAGGGAGACTTCCTGAGGCAGTCATGGTTTTTCTACCAGCTCTTGCTCTCATTGGGGCTGAAGAGAAAAAAGGGAGAGACAAAAGGGGCAGGTGAGTCAAGGCCTAGAGGCAGGAACTCAGGGATTCCTACAGCAGCTTAAAAACAACTCACAAGAGTAGGTCAGCGTTGGCAGCTGGCCATGGTCACCAGACTACTTTTCCTTTCACAGATGATCTTCCCTCCTCCTGAAAATCCTTCAGGGGCTCACCACTGCCATCATAGCAAAGCTGCATGGCTGTCTGGCTCATCCACCATCAGCAGCCCTGCCCACACCCACCATACCTCTCTTACCCATGCTGGTCATTTCGCCAGCCCCCCCCCCCCCCATGAGCTCCAGGCCACTTGAATTCCGCTCTCCGGCACCTGTCCCTCCCCCTGCACCCCAGCCTCCCTACTACTCCTCAGGATCAGCTTGGCAGGCATGTCCCTGGCTGGGCACCGACTTGGCCACAACACCCTCTTCTTACACACGTTGCTGGTTTTAAACCTTAAAAATAGGGACACCTAGGTGGCTAGTCGGTTGAGTGTCAGACTCTCGAATTAGGCCCAGGTCATGATCCCAGGGTCTTGGCATCAAGCCCTTATGTCAGGCTCCGTGCTGAGCTTGGAGCCTGCTTAACATTCTCCCTCTCCCTCTGCTCCTCTCCCCTGCTCATGCTCTATCTAAAATAAAAAATAAATAAACCTTAAAAATAAAACTGTCCGTTAAAACAAAAATGGGTTTATTCGGGAATCTCAGAGAATTGCAAAACCATAGGCAAGTCTGGAGAACAAAGGAAAGTACTGCTCTTTTATAGAGGAAGGGGGGAATTGGGGAGGAGCTGTTATAAACAAGAAGTCCATTGGAGAAAACTGGGAGTCTGAAGTATACTGGCTCTTCATTGGCTGAGTTGTGACAGTCTCATTGGCGGTCCTGTTGCTGGAGGAAGAGAAAAACCTTTCTCCTGCTAGGGTAGTAAAGCAGCTAAAGTAGTATGGACAGGCAGGGAGCAGCTCCTCCTTTTGGGCATGAGAGCTCCCACTGCTGGCTTCCGTTCTCCATTTATAAACGACTTTTCTTTTTATTAATTTTCACACTGGTGACCCTGACTGCTGAGTCCCAGCCACTTGCCATGTTCCCCCACACTGCCTCTTTAATGTGTCTTTATTGAATGAAGGAAAGAAGGAGCATGTGTGGTGTGGGAACTCAGTCTCTAGGCAGGTGGCTGTGGGTTTGAGACCTGTCCTCTGGGCCCTGCCCTGACCCCTGAATCACCTTGCTCCACATCCAGCCCTTGCCCAGCATCCGGGCTCCTACTTTCCCATGCAGACACCCCTTTGGGGCCACATTCTCTTGTGTGTTGTGCACACCAAACTTCCCAGGCTGCAGTGTTCCCCCAACAGCATCTGTACCCAGGTACCATAAGTGCACCCAGGTTCCCAGCACTCAGCCTCCACCCCAGCTTTATGTGTCAGGAGAAACAGTGCAACTGAGCAGGAGGCACAGTCCTGCCTTGTGGTCAGGTACATGTGCCAATCAATGAACCCAATGCGCCAGTCAGTGTTGCTGCCAGCAAACACGGGGCTGGAGAAGGTGGGAAGAACTGACCCTAACCCTCCCCCACCAGGAGCCAGTACTGTGCTCAGCCCATCTTGGGTATAATCTTATTGATTTTATCTGCTCCTGCCTAGTGACCTCTCTCTGATACACTCATATTAGGGGCAGGGAGAGGGGAGTACCTTGGCACCACCGGCTGTGCCACCTGTCACTGCCCTGATAATGGAGAAGACTCATATGGACTTTTGGCAACACAACTGAGCACATGAAATTCCAGGTTAGCCCACAGTCTAACGGTCCCATGCTCTCTCCCCCAACATTCATGGCAAATGCCAGGCATCTCCATCCCTGCTCTGACTCAGGAAATATCGGAGAGGAGTCTAAACCAAAACACAACTGACAAGGTCAAGGCTAGGTCCAGGCAAAGCTCACATATGAGATGGCCATTGTCTTGTGGTGGTCAATGACGGGGTCCAGCCTAGCACCAGCACCCCAGACACCCAGGACAGTCCCTGGGGTTACTCAGTCCAACCTCATGCTAGGAGGAGGATGCATTGGGTTCATCACCTCTTACAGAAAAACGTTCACTCTGTAGCCTCTGGCTCAAAAGCAAAGGATTTGAGGATGGGCAGTGAAAACAGTGGAGTGGAAAGCCCCAGGCATTTATCTCTCCACTGAATGAACAACAATTGAACTAACAATTGAACTAAATGAAACTGTCTTAGGCAACTATTTTCTGGCTCTGGAGCCTAGTAGACCGCTTGCAGCCTGCAGGGAACAGCTAGATGAAGAAGTTGGTAAATTTCAGTGAATTTTAGTCAATTTCCACCTTTCTCAGGGCATCTACCATCCCCCAATCCCTGAGCCAGGGGCAAGCAGCCTTGGGGGAGAGTGACAAGTGATCCTGGCTCATAGCAGCACTAGTCATAATAACCATAATAACTAAAAGGTAGAAGCAACCCAAGTGTCCACTGATGAACAAATGGAGAAACAAAATTGTGGCACACTCACATGGTGGAATATTATTCAACCATAAAAAGGGAATGAGGTACTAATGCATGCTACCATATGGATGAACTTAGAAAATAGTATGCTGATTGAAAGAAGCTGGACACAAAAGCCACTTGTTGGTAATTCTATTTATATGAAGTGTCCAGAATAGGCAAATCTATAGAGACAGAAAGTAGATTAGTGGTTGCTACTAATAGGTATGGACTTTGGGTATTAGATGTTCCAGAACTAGATAGTGGCGATGTTTGCTCAACATTGTGAATATATTAAAAGCCCTTCAGTTGTACCCTTGAAATAAGTGAGTTGTATAGTGTGTGAATTGTATCCCGATAAGCTGTCATGTTATAAAAAGCAAAAGGCTTACAGTTAGGGCATTTGCTTTAAGGGAGCCCATGACCTGGGGAGAGGATACGGAGGCAGGGCACACGGTGTTCGCCAAGACCGTCTGCTCACCTCCAGACTGAGGCAGGACACGGATGAGCATCGCAGTGCACAAGATCCCCAGGGAAGATAATCTACCTGTGAGTGTGCTTGCAGAGATAAGACTGGCCTGCAAGATGCCAGCCTAGTACAAACATAAATAAAACAACTGAGTTTCACAGGTGCTCGGTCAATGCTAAGAAGGCAATTCTGCTGGGAATAGCTGCTGGCACATTTTAAAAGAAGGACAGCCCCAGGGCCATCAATTCTGGTGGGAGTTTGTGTGGGGGTCTCCAGGAAGTGAGCCCAGGAGGCAAAGGGCTGGGCTTTCTGTCCTCTATCTCAGAAGACTGAGGCATATCCAAGAGGGCCAGACCTCAGTGGATTTGGTCATGTGGCAGTCACCTGGTGGTCACCTCCCGGGGTTAAGCCAGTCAGCAGGGCCAGGGACTCCTGGGGAGGAAGTACCCAGGGGACAGACCTTAGCAGGCCACCTGGCCAGGCATCTCAAGACACTTACAGACCCCCTTTTGCTGCAGTCATGTGCCATGGCTCTTCCCAGACAGCCCTCCCTCTGAATTCCTCCCGTGTCCTGTCTCCTACAGATACTTGGTGAAATATTTGTTTTCACTTCAGTCGTGAATTTGACATTGGAACTCTGTCAAAGCTATTATTTTGCCATGTGCCTCTTACCCATATTTCCTGAAATATCTATCTACCCGAATAGTCAGAATTCATTCTGATTTATTACGTTTTGCTGCTTGCTCTGTACCCATTTTTACTGATATATTTGCTCCGTCTGCTTGCAGAGGAATTCATTCACATTTGTTTAATTTGGGGCTTGTTTTCCTGTTATCAGCCTGCACCAAACACAAGCCAGTATTTGTGCCCCCATCTTGTAAATTCCCTCATCGGCACATTATCCCTTATCCACTCCATGCCAGTGTTCATGGATTCTGCTCAAGCTCTATTTAGCTAAGAGATGTTATTCATTGTTTTCAGAGCTAGTAAAACATGATTGTGTTTCCTGAAGTTAAGATTGTCTGCTAGATCCTTTGTACTACGTTTACATGAATGCAGTCACACTTTGCCACACCAGCCACTTTGTACGGTCACTTCCAATGTTTGTGTGAGAAAAGGCGCTTACAGCCCTTCCCCACCAGATTCCTTGTAAAATCAGGGGGTACTCCATATGCGCACAAGTGTGGCAATCACAACCTTCCCCTACAGGAGCTACAATTACTGCCCCATTTTGTGCAGGGGAAACTGAGGCTCAACAGAGGAGGAGCTACCTGCCCAAGGGTTCACAGCAGGATGTGAGGCCAAGGTGGCTGTCCCTAGAGCCTTCTTCCACCTTTTCCAATTGTCAATTGTCAAGGTCCACAGGGACCGCCACCTCCCATGGGATCCCTGGCTGGTGGTGGCTGGGGAGGTGGGAACATAGGAGCCCAGCGTAGGCACAGGCCTTGAAAGGGGGCCAAGCTGGAGGGGCCCTCAGCCCCTGGCAACAGAAGGGAAGGAAAGACGATGGATGCCTTTAACAGGACCAAGTAAATGTGTGCTAAGTGGAGACTGGAATAACACAACAATTACAGCAGTGGTGACCCCAGCTCCCATTATGTCCCAGCACAGTCTTGCACCAGGAGCACATGGATGGCAGAGCCGGTCCACAGATGGCAGTCTTGGACCAGAGAGAGCTTGGGACTTTTTGTATGGGGAAGTAAGAATAATCACAGTACCCACTCCTCAGGGTCATTGCCAAGATTCAACAGGCCCCAAAGGTGTTTAGCACAGGCCTGGCACCTACTAAGCACCCGACAAACCAGAGCTGTGCCTTTGCCATCTGTGTGGGACACCTGAGAGGTTCAGGGAAGCCTCAGGAGACCAGGTCCCCTGCAAGTGGGGAGGAGCCCCAGGGGAAATCTGGCTGCTTCCTTGGAGGGGTCAAGGCAGGGCTTGAAGACGAGGAGGTTACAGGTAGGGGGACCCCATGTGGAAAAGGATACCCTGCTAGCATTAATCCTAAGGACACGGATGTGACAGTGCCCCCCCACAGCTTTCCTGCATGGTGGCTGGTAGCCTGGGGGTGGTGGCAGGTCACCAAGGATCTGGACCTTTGGAGGGATGACAGGTTTTGGGCCAAGTCTCAGAGGCAAGGCCATCCTGAAAAGCTTGACTTTGGCCTCCCTGCAGCCCTTTCTGAAGGCCTACACACACACACACACACACACACACACACACACACACACCCCTTATATCTGGACAGGATGTCACAGACATGCCACATGGGTCCTATGGGGTTGACCAGGAGCCAGAATGCTTGGTGACACTGGGCCAGCCACACCCTCTCTGCTCCAGCCCTGTGATGGTGACCCCAGCTTGGGTGGAGACTTCCCCAAAGAGAAGAGCCTGGCTGCCCCACACGGGGCCCCCAGGGGACTCTCCTGGCATCTCCCCAAGGCCATGGGGCAGGATGCAGAATGACACCCGTGACAAGCTGCTCTGGTGGCTTCAGCATGTGCCCTAGACCCAATAGGGTTTCCTAGGAGGTGTGAGGTAGGACAGAAATGGCTACTTGTTACTCTATTTCAAGCTTTTTCTCCCAAAAAACATGTGTGACTTCTGTGATAAAAAAAATATTTTGGGGCATGCCTGGGTGACTCAGTCAGTTAAGCGTCTGACTTCAGCTCAGGTCATGATCTCACAGTCCGTGAGTTTGAGCCCCACGTCGGGCTCTGTGCTGACAGCTCAGAGCCTGGAGCCTGCAGCCTGCTTCAGATTCTGTGTCTCCCTCTCTCTGCCCCTCCCCTGCTCATGCTCTGTCTCTCTCTGTCTCAAAAATAAATAAAAACATTAAAAACTTAAAAAAATATATTTTTAAGTGCATAAATAATAGCCATAGAAAGAAAAGGCACAGCAGTGGCTTCTGGCTGAAGTCCTGGACACTCACGAGGGGCTGGCCTGTCTGGATTATGTGACCAGCTTTTCATAGCTTTGGACACCGGTGGAAATGGCCTTCACTGAGCCAGCTGCCTTGCATTGGTAGAACCTCCTGCTCTCTGTCCTTGGCAGTGTGTCCTCTCAAGGTGGGTGGCCCCTGGTGTTCAAGGATGAGCTTGTCCAGTGTCCCCAGGGCCCAATCTGGATGTGTGTGTCAAGCTGGCTGCCAGCAAGGGCCTCAATGCTGGCTGTATTTCCTGGGTACGCATGCAGGGGATGGAGGGCTTCCCAGAGGAGGTGACAGATGAGTTGAGACAAGGAGGACTCTGGCTTGGTGAGGAAGAGCTGGGGCCTCAGGGGGTCACAATGAATCTTGGAGATGGATAGGCTGGCACCCCTCCTTTACCAGCCAAACTCACCCTGAGCTGCCCTTCTAGCCAGCAAAGTGCCTGGGGGTGGCTCACAGTCTCTGCTTCTGATTTCTGACCCTTTGCCGTGGGCACCTCATGCCCCTCATCTCCCTCTAGCCATGCAGGGACGAGCCCAGCTCCCAAACTGAGGGTGCCAAACTATGGCCTCTCATGAGAGTCTGGGCACAGTAGGAGGTTGGGGACACCCTGCTCTACCCCCACCCCAGTAGATGCACCAGAACTTCCACCAGGGTCACTGAGCTGGGTCCCCTGGTAGAGCTGGAATGGAAGGGAGCTGCACATAGCATGGCTGAGGGCTCTGGTTCCACCTGCTGCCCGAGAGCCTCTCAGAGGCGTCAGGCCTCCTGTAGGGCTGGCTCCTTGGGCTTCGTGGGAGGCATTTCAGCCCAGGTCTTGCTGGACCTCGCTCGAAGGCAGGGACAGAACAGGCCTGGCCCACAGGTCCTGGGTGAGGTCTTGGACTGGGGCCTCTCCCCGAGCCCCCTGATAAAAATGGTTCAGGATATCCTTAAATGTCACCACTGGGGTTGAAGGGCCAGGAGCACCATGGGGCATCCACACCAATGATAACATGAGCAGCTATTTGGGTGCTAGCCACATGGTATGTGTCCCTGATACACAGGGAGGGAACACCTTTACAGGTGAAGCTGTATGCCCACAAAGGCAGTGGGAAGGGGGCAAGAACACACAAACTGATGGGGCACCTGGGTGGTTCAGTTGCTCGGGCATCCAACTCTTGATTTCGGCTCAGGTCCCATCTCACAGTTCGTGACATCAAGCCCAGCATTGGGCTCTGTGGCGACAGTGTGGAGCCTGCTTGGGATCCTTTCTCTCCCTCTCTCTTTCTCTCAAAAAATAAATAAGCATTAAAAAACATTAAAAACATAAAAATTAAAAAGAACACATGAACTGAGGAAGGCAAGACTCAGGATGACACTTGTTTTTTTATTTTATTTTTTTAAATTAATTTTTTTAACATTTATTTATTTTTGAGAGGCAGAGCATGAGCAGGGGAGAGGGAAAGAGAGAGAGAGACACAGAATCTGAAGCAGGCTTCAGGCTCTGAGCTGTTTGTCAGCACAGAGCCCGATGCGGGGCTCGAACTCATGAACTGCAAGACTATGACCTGAGCTGAAGTCTGACGCTCAACCGACTGAGCCACCCAGGCACCCCGACACTTGTTTTTTATGGTAATGTGTTTGTATCGATTGCTTTTTTATAAAGAATCTCTATCACGTTTTACAAAAGCCATAACACCATAAAATAACCCTACGGCTTGGTTTTTAATGTGTGATAATTTGGATGAGTTGGAGACGTGGGCCCCTAGGCAAACCCCTAGCCAGTGCCCTTCAACCCAGGCTCTCAGGAACTTATCAGAGATTGATTGACTGGCACTGTCCAGGGTGTCTCTGGATGCTGTTCAAGGCCTCTGGCTCCTCTCTGGGAAATGCTCCAGTGCCCAGTCAGCACTTTTGCTCCATGTGGGCCAGAAGCCTGGCCACCCCCACCAGGGATGTCCAGAGCCCAGGTGGATGGGCTCCCCTGGCACTATTCACCAGCTGCCCCTCCTGTAGGTTCCCAAGGTAAATGGAAATGTTCTTAGGGCATGTGGAACCCCCAGTTGCTCTGGCACCCCCACCCCATCTGTGTCCCTGGCCCTGTCCTTGTTCCTGCCTGAGTGCATCTGCAGCTGCGGCTAGTCTCTCAGCCCGACATTGATTTTCATTCCTCACTCTGGCCATGCTTTGACGTTGGTACATGCTGTACCTCCAGGTGCTGAGAGATGCTGACCTTGGCCTCTTTGCCCCCGGCAAAATACACGGCTGACGTCCACCTGTGCATCCTGCCACTCTCCTGAAGAGGCTGCAACCAGCACCAAGGCATAAACAACCCGGCCCCCCAGACATTTGTGTTAGACTCTGTTATCACAGACAGCAGCCCAGATGGACCTCCCTCTCCTCTGATTAATGTTTAAACACACATGGGGGCAGGGGGGAAGCAAAGGCCAGGGGGAGTCTGGGGGGAGGAGAGTTGTGTCTTCTGCAAGCCCAGAGGCTGCCAGCTGGTGAGGCTGAAGGAGCAGTAGGAAACCATGGACATTGGGGGGCCCATGGACATGGGAGCTGGCCCTGGGGAGTGAGGGTGTCTATCCCAGGCAAGACCCAGGGGCCAGGGGTGAGTCTGGAGGGACTGGGATGGGTGCCCTAGGGCAGAGCAGGGCTATGGGGCACAGTGGGAAGGTCCCACCTCCAGGCCATAAGGAGGTGAGCCAGGAGGAACCCAGGTGGAGACTGGGAACCCAGAGGTTGTGGGGTAGCTGGTAGAGAAATGTAATACATAAACACATGGTTCTGAAACAGAGCCTTGCAGGGTCCCCCCCACCCTCAGTGCTGTACCATTTCTCCCTTAATCTTCATCCCAGTTTCCAGGAACCTAGCTCTGGCCTCACCCTCAGCCTCTCAGAGGCCTTGGCTTGCTTTGAACACCACCTGATGTTTTGAAAAAGCTCATTTCCTTTCTGATTATAGAGCTAGTATGTAGCTTTTAGTAGACATCTTGATAAAAATCTGAAAAGGTAATGGACACAACAGCATCATCTGAGGTCCCAGCACCCAGGGCGGGAAGCCAGAGCTGAAATTTCTGTATATCTCTCTCCAATTATCTTTGTAGGCATGACACGCATGTGCACACACATCATGTGTGTACATGCACAGATCCACACACACCTGCATGTGCACGCTCAGCACTCTCACCTCACGCCATTCATGTGGTTGTGTATGTACACACCCGCCCTCCTTTCTGGAACTTTCCACCCCTCCTGCCTCCTGACTCCTGTGCTCCTGGTGCCTTCACAGCATCCTTGTCCTCAAAAGGGCCTGTTTGCTTGCTTCCCAGGACAAGCCATAACCAGGGGGCTCCTTCAAGATGAGTTCTCAAAACACCAGACAGCCGTGTGCCAGTTCATAGCAGCTCGGTGGGTACAGAGGCCCCAGGGAAGCCAACAGACCCCTTCAGCACCGTCCCTGCCAGCAGCCTTCTGGGAATGTGGTCCACCACAGGACTGGCCTGCACCCAGCAAGGGTGGATAAGATCAGGAGCAGTAGCTACAGGGAACATGTGACAAGTTGCTGCTGAAAGAGCAGGACAGGTTCTGGGTGATGTCCTAGAGGAGCAGGAGCCTTGGAGGTGCTGAGGGAGGCTGTGAGGGATATCCTGGGGCATCAAGAGCTTTTCAGTAAATGGCTTCTGTCTGGGTCACAATGCTTTCGCCCTGAGCCCTTCATGACCCTACCACCATGCCCACAGGTGAAGACCCAGCCTCAGCTTAGCCTGTGGCTGCTGAGAGCCACCAAGCTCCACAGACATGGAGAGATGGGGAACAGCAGTTACTACCTTGTGACAGCAGCCACGACTCACTGATTGATTACCAGAACCGGGTACCAGGATGAGTATCGAAGTCGCTGGATGTATGGAACACCATTAAGATTGATGGAATTCACTTTTTCTTGCATAGAGCTCTGGGCACACGGAGAGAGGGCCACCATAAAGGGGCATTCTCCCTTCAACATGCTGCTCTTTACACAGTGGGTTTGGGTGGTGAGCCTGTGGTGGGCTGGGGCTGGAGGAGCTTGACCCAAGTCCAGGGTACAGTTGGAGACAGAAGGCAGGGGACCCTGACCTTAGTTTCCCTTAGAGCCCCCTCAAGGGCTGAGAGTCGGGAGCCATAGTGCAGAGCACACAGGGTGATGTTTCAGGATGTGGCCACAAGGAGGCCCTCCCGAAGCTGCCTCTCCTCAGAGGGCATATGCCAGGCTGGCCCCTGCTCTCTGCCAGATAGAATCCATCTGGACCTCCTGGGGGAAGTGAGGCTGGGTATAGGGCTTGACACAAGCTTCCAGCCCCCTCAGACCTCAGCCATTCAATCCCTTGCTGGCCCCCAGCACCACCTGGGCTCTGTGGATCCAGGCCCACAGTAGAGAGAGGGGCCAGGCCCACAATGACAGAGCTGGCCAGCAGAGGGCAGCAGAGGGTTATAGAGCCACCTTGTCAGAGCCCCCTGCCTCCTGGGACTTTGTCCTTCTTCAGGGACACCTAGGCCCTGACCTGCAGCTGCAGGCGGATGGCAAGTTTCACCTCTCCCTCTCTCCACCCCAGGCAAGCTGCTAGCCTGGGGGCCACCTCCCCTTCAGATCATTCTCCTGCTGCCTACCCCTAGCACAGGGCTCTTGGCATCCTTCCTCACTGCCTCTCTCCCCCATCACACACACACACACACACACACACACACACACACGCATGCATGCACGGGTTGCCCTCCTGGACACTGTCCTGGCCTAGCCTGGAGCCCTGCACAGGGTATCCCTCCTGCACACCCGAGCCCCAGAGGATGGGGTGAGGGTCCAGAATGTTTCAGGTGGTGTTCATGATGAACGCATCCCAGGGGCCATAAAGCACGTTTATGTTGCTGCTGCACCACACATCCCTAAGAATGTACCTCCCAGCAGCACAGAGACCCCTGCTTGGCAGGTGAGCTGATGGCACTGGTTTGTGTTTGTGGACACACAAGGCGCTCCGCCTCTGGACAAGGTCCTCCTCCGTAGACAGGGAAGGCACAACAGTCCCCTGTGGCTGGGCCAAGGATGTTCAGGGTCCGACAGCTTCCAGTGGGGATCCCAACAGAGGTGACCCCAGGATGGGCCCATGTGAGACTCCCTCCCACCCAGCATCTTGAGGGCTGCAGAGCTTCATTGCCTCGAGTGACGGTCAGTCCCTTTTCATCCTCCAGTGATGGGGAGCTCACCCTTTTGGGGCTGCTGGTACCAGGACTTTCCACAGGTCCTTCCCATCAGCCCAGGCTCAGATATATCAGATCCCTCAGCCTCAGGGATGGTTTTCCAGAATTTGCTGTCAATAGTCTCAAGCCCCCCTCCTCCCTGCTTCTACTGTTGGCCCTATCCCAGTCCTGGGCCCCTCCCTGCACTGTCCATTTTCTTTCTCTGGTGAGCACATCTAGGGTCTTGGCCTTTACTAGGATCCACCACCATCACTAGTGAGGTCCACAGTCCTATCTCCAGCCTGGCCACTCCCAAGACCCACCCCTGGGCCCAGTTGGCTCCACACCTGACCTATCTAAAACTAGCTCCAGCCCTGTCCTCCCCAGCCACTAAACAGCACTGCTGGCCCTAGAGACGTTGCCCCCCCCATTCTCCTTCACTCACCCGCACTTCTTCCCTTCTCTTCCTCCTCACCCACACCACTTGGCTGACCTCTGTTCTGGACAGAAGCTCCTAACTGCCCTCCAGCCCCCACTTATTCCGGAGAAATCTCCCAGGGCCACCCACTTACAATGAGCCTCAGCTGCCCCCCTCCCAGTCACACCAGCACCATTCCTACCCCACCTGCAGCAGCTGTGACATTGCTGGGCCTGGCCCTCTCCTGTTGTGAGGACTAGAGCCTGGCTGGGCTCAGCTCGAGCCCTATGACAAGCACAGACTTGTCCCTGCCACAGCAGTTGGTCTGGATCAGGCAGAACCCAGGCTAGCCAAGTCACTGTGTCCTACCCTGGGAATGGTGATGATCCAGGTTGGTGCAATGAGAATGGAGCCCAGGGTGGCTACTGGATGGCTAAGTTACAGGTATAGACTGGGGGCAACCCGGATGGGGAGTTGGGTCCACAGGGCAATACAGCTGAGGAAACCTCAATGAACAGAGCTGAGCCCTGATCAAGCATCACCTGAAGCCCATCCAGTTACACAAGCCCACAAGTTCCTTTCACCATCCCACTCAGTTTGCAGTGAGTTTTCCGTTTCTTGGAGCCAAAGGCTCACTGTGGGTGTATCATCACTGTCCATCCCCACTCGCCCCTACCTCACACCAAAGCTTCTTCTGCAGCATGCCGAGTGAGCTCCAACTGCAATACCATTGCCCTTATTGCCCCGGTCTGGAATGTGCCCAAAGACTGGCTCCATGTCCTCTCTCCCCCCACTCTAGCCAGGCTCTTTGTTGAGTGCTGGACACTCATTATTTATCTCTCACACGCCTCTCAAGTCAGAGGTGAATGGAGCCACCCTAGGAGAGCCATGCTCCCCAGGAGGTAGAGCAAGCTAGGGGCACTGCATCCCCAACCTGGAGCCCCTGGAACCAGGAGGTCCTCGTTCCCCCACCCATGCTGGGGTTCACCATGCTGATCTCTCTTCTCAGGGTCATTGGGGGGTGTTGTGAAAATTCAGGGGAATCATGTCAGGGACAGGGTACAAGGATTCCACCTGTTTTAATAGGGAACTCATGTTTTGGTTTTATTTTTCTATTTCCCAATTAGGAGTGAGGAGGCCTAGGAGGGAGTGTTGTTACTGACCCCACGGTCTGCAGGATGAAATCCAAATATCCCCTCCACAGACAAGGGGCTGTTCTAGGCCACAGTGAACTCTGGTTTAAGGACCATTGTAGTTTTCTAAGAAAGAAAAGTGAGGAGGCTTCTGGGAGCTGGAGGGGTGGTGGTACAAATTTCACTTTTAGGGTCCCAAGGCACCTGCTCCCCCACACCTCAGTTGCCAGGAAAACACCACCTCCCTAGGCCAACAGTGGTACACCGGGGCTCCCAATTAGCCACGGGGGCATGGTGAGCCACTAAATTCCTGAGTCCCAGTTTGGGAGGATGCACCCCAGTGCTCGGTTCCACGAGCCTGCCTCGTTAAAAAGCCTTTCTTCCCAATTATCTGCAGCCGGCTTGCCTTGGGGATAATTGGCTCCCTGTAGCTCTTCTCGAGGTCCTCTGCCTCCAGAGAGCAGGCGAGGGACAGGTTAGGCAGTGCCCACCTGAAAACAATCACATTGGCCCACAATGAGCCCCAGAGGTGACCAGCGGCCCCAAAGGGCCCAGTGCCAGCCAACAGAGATGCCCATCTTGAAGTCATTGATTAGAAGAAGAGAATGCCCTCAACACAGATGATCAGGTCCAGACTCTGAAGGCACCCATACGGTCCCACTCCCCTGTTCCATTACCCAGGGGAGGCCACCCCTTGGCCCTGCTCACTGCCCCTGCCTGGGTCCACAGCCTTGTCCTCAAGGTCCCGCAGCCCCACAGCACCTTTGTCCAGCCTCCTGAGCCCACACCAAGAGTCTGCAGCCCCCTGCCCTACATGGGGAGAACCAGGAAGACAGGCCAGGCCTGATGTGTCCTGCATGTGGTACTGGGTTTGTGGCCAGGCAGGCCCGTGGGGCACTGGCCATGGTTGGGTCTCTGATGAGCTTTGAGAGGCTGGGGAAATATATGGGCTCCCTCTAGGAATGGGTATAAACAAAACTCCAAAGCCTGTCTCCCTCAGGGTGTTGGGATGGATACCCACCCAGGACACCAATGTGGGGCCCCTCAGCAAACACCTGCAGAGTAAGTGACCGCCCAAGTTGGCAAATGAGACTCAAGCCCAGGCCCCTGGTCCTGGTGATGACAGGCCTCCTGTCAACCGGCAGGGCCTCTGATTCGGGGAACGTTCCCTGAGGAACAGCCCCATTGAGTCAGGGCCCAGCAGAGTGGTCACCTCAAGCCTTCTCCACAGGGGACAGATCTAACCCGGCTTCACCTTGCTCCTTCCAAAGCACTGTGTTTTCAAGGATAAGGGCATTTTGTAATGAAAGGATTTGATGAGTAACGGAAACAACTTCCCACTTACAAAAAATTGAATAGAGCTGCTGCTACAGGCTCCCCATTCAAACAGAGGCCTCCTACCTGGCTCTGCTCTCTGGAGGGGTAAGCTAATCCTGCCGTCCCCCTCTGCCCCCAGTGGCGGCCTTGGGCCTCCTATACTATCACTAGTTTTCCTAGACCCCCTCATCTCCACCGTCCCCAGCGATGGCCCTCACTGGGTCCTCCTCCACGCCCCTGATGATTGAGGCCTCCAGCTGGTGCAGCCTCGTGCCTCTTCCCATCAAGGCGCAGGACAGTGGCCCCTGTCTCCCAGCAGTTGAGAGCACCTCCTGGCAGAGCAGCTTCCAGGAAGGGGGAGAGGATACAGTACCGCCCAGCCGGGTAGCCCATTAGCAGCAGCTCCAGGAGAGAAGTCGTGTGGGGGCCTGAGACTGTCCAGGGGAGAGTCTGGCCACACAGAGGCCACCAGGGATGAGACAAGTCCTGGGTGGCATTGACGGCGACACTCCCCCACCATATCTGTGGGTGGCAGGGTCCTGGCAAGAGAAAGACCTCAGTTAGGATCAGAGAAGTGTGGATGGGAAGCGGGGGAAAGCACTTGGCAGCCACAAGCCTTTTTTCTGAGCATCAAGAGGAGTTGGGGCTTGTCTGGGCTGGAGCCCTGCAGCAGTGGGCAGTGGCCACAGCTGGAATACATCGTTTGTTACCACTGACAGTGTGGTTTGGCGGACATCATTTACACTCCTTGGGCTGGAGTGTGCCATCTTTAGAATGGAGGAGCCAGGGGCTGTTCCAGACACAGTGCCCATGGGGAGAATGGGTTCTGGGCTATGTGCCCTCTCCACCTTGTCCACCTTCCCCCACCGTGTGCAGATCTGTGCTGGCTGAGCCCATGTCCCCTGGCCTGTCTGCTAGAGTCTCCCCTCTTCCCCTTCAGTCCTGCCTGGTCCACAGGAGCTCTCTCTCCCCTGCCTCATGGTTCAGACCCCAAAGTCAAACACAGGAGAGATCAAACTGACCCACAGGGAGGGAGGCAGACTCCCTGGGCAGAGGTGGGAGTGGGAAAGTGTTGTCTCCAAATGTGATAGGAGGAAACAGCCCCAAGTACCCTAAACCACCCTGAGGCTGGTGCTCAGGGAGTCAGGAGCTGGGGGAAACACTGTGGAAGGTATCAAAAAGCTCAGACGGTCACATGGGTCTCAGGCTCCAGGCTCCAGGCTCCAGACTCCCCAAAGGACTTGCAGTTTCCCAGGAACCTTGAGACCAGATCTCGGGATTGGAGAGGACACAGCATTTTCTACAAGCCCCTCTTAAGCCCCATGATTTGGCTTCTCAATAAACTCTGAAGACCCTAGGGGTGGGCATCCTCCCACATCCCCCCCAACCTTGGCTCAAACCAGAAAACATATGTGTGGCTCACTGTATGGCTGGTTTTGAATTTCCAGTGAGGTTTCTCCAATTTCACAAAATAGTGCCTCAATCTAGACCTTTACAAGGAAAGGAGATGGGATGTGATGGCCGGGATGATGGGGAGGGACTGTTGTGGATAGGGGTGGAGGGGGAGCAACCGTGGAGCTATGACACTCATCTCTCTTCCCACACCCCCTCTATCTCTATGTCTATCTCTACTCTTGCTTGCTCACTTTCTCTCTCTCTCTCTCTCTCTCTCTCTCTCTCTCTCTCTCTTCAATCTGGCTCAGATATGTTTTTAAATGAAAATCTCTGCTCCACAGTGGTCGTTTCTGCACTGCAGCCTGGGTCTCTAGGGTCAGAATTCCCCCTTGTGGCACCCTGTGTGCAGTTTCCTGCACTTTAGGGGATCAGAACTGAGGAGAAGGTGGGGTTGGCACCTGGACACCAGGAGTAGATGGCAGGACCCAAGCCTGAAGCAGGCGGGACCCAAGGCACCTAGTGCCCAGGTCCTCTGATGCCCAAGGAATGGAACCTGTGGCCAGATGTGTGGGAAAGAGAGGCTGCAGTGGGTGGATCTGCCCTGACTTTCCTGCCTATCCTCACATACTGGCAGTTCTGTCCTGCCTCAGGGCCTTTGCATTGCTGGTGCTTTTGCTCATGTCTGGCTCCTGGTCTCCTCTTCTGAGAGGCCCTTCATTAGTACTAGGGAAGCAGCCCCGGCCCGAGTTCTATTTCTGCAGCAACCCGTTCAGTTGCATTTCCTCACTGCCTGCACCTGCCCTAACACCTGGCATGCACCTGCCCTAGCACATGTGCCATATAGAGACTGGGGCGCAGTGGAGAAGACTCCCTTGCCCCTGGGGGATCTCTGAGGTCATTTTGCAGGCTAGATGTATGCTGGACTCTTGCCCCAGCTCTGCCCTCCATTTGTCCATGCTCTGTCCTCTTAGCCAGGCAGGATGTCTCAGTGGTCCTGGGAGGGTGCTAGGTCAGGGGCCTGCCTATGGGACAGAAAGCACAGCCTCAAGATCTTGGCCTGGCTGTGGGTGTGGGCACAGCCCGGCTCCCCGAAGCTCCCTCCCCATAAATAAAAGATTCCCTTCCTCCTTCCAGCTTTGCGCAGCCGCTGCCTGCTTGTTGGCCCGGCCCTTTGTGCCCACGCGTTGCCATGGAGACAGCAATTCAAAGGCCTGGTACTTCAAGGCTTCTTTCCTCTCCTGCAGTCTGGGGCTGGGGCAGGGGTAGCTGGTATGATTGTAGGTTCTGTCCCCTCTTTCCATCCAGCTAGAGGCCTGACCCTGACAGGGTTAGTGCACCAACTACCTCTCACTCCCCTGTGGGTGGCTGACTGGGCCCACCCGGGAACAGGTACGCTTTTACAAGGGCCTTATTCAAAGTTGGCTGTAATGGGGAAACTGAGGCATGCTGAGCCCTGGTGAGACCTTGCTCCCTTTGGTCTCTCGGCAGCTCTCTCTGCTTGGCACATGGAGGGTACAGCATGTCACACGATGGCTGTGTGACTCTGGACGTGCTCTGCCCCCCCCCCCCAATTTGCCATCTATACAGTGGGGTATTGTTTGCTTGGGCTCCCAAAGGGTTCCTGAAGCTCTGGGACACAGGCCTGGGGAGATGCTGCCCCTTCCTCCCTGCCCCTAGCACAGGACGGCCTGGGACTGGCCGTGGGTGGGCTCCATGGGGCTCCTGATCCAGGACCAAGCCCATCCCTCTGCTCTTCCATGTTTCCTGTGTGAAGCCTGTTTCTGAGTCACCCCATCGAGAGCATAGCAGGGTCTTTGAGGCTCTTGCACTTTCTCTATGTCCTGTGCATCACTCACACTTTTTATCTCACCATAATCCACCTTTAATCATCTCTGACTCCTGCAACTAGAAAAATGTACAGCAGAATTTTCGGGCTGCAGCCACTCCCTCCCACCCACTCTGGCATGGCAGGGGGAGAGGTGGCCATTTGGGATTCATTGCCTTCTCAGTGTAGCATTCAGGCATACCTGGGACTACTTCAAGCCTCAGTTTCCTCTCCTGCATAATGGAAGTGTCAATCCACTCTTTAACAAAAGTCCACAGATGTGTGGGCCCAGGACAGGACACCCCTTTGCTTCAATCCTGGAACTCTGGTGAGGGTGGCCAGTCATAGGGTTCCCTCTTGTCCCCACCTCCAGGCCAGCTGGACCAGTCAGGCACTTCCCCAGGAGTTTACAAATGGAAGGAAAGAAGCCAGAGGAAGGCAGGAGAGCTGGCTGCACCCTGGGCTGACTCCCTTGGGCCTGAGCTTTGCACCCACCTTCCGTGGCCTGGTCCCCCATCCAACCTGAACAGCGTGGCCCAGGGTAGCTCTCATTCTCACAGGCTGCACAGATGGTGTCATGGTCCTGACCCCAGGAGCAGGCAAGTGGTGTGGACACAAACAAATTTGGTTGTGCAGGTCAGGTCCATGTGACAGGGCACAGCAAAAGCCAGGCAGCTTTGCTAGATGTTGTCCCAGCACAGCAACTAGGCGACCCTCCATGTTTTACCTTAACCTCCTGGGAGCAGGAAGGTGTCCTATGACTCTACTGGGCCCAATCCTAGCAGACAGAGGACCACAGCCACCCCTAGGCACTGCCTACTAGTGTCTCG
Source organism: Panthera tigris (assembly GCF_018350195.1). Lineage (NCBI taxonomy): Eukaryota > Metazoa > Chordata > Mammalia > Carnivora > Felidae > Panthera > Panthera tigris. Next base: position 27,842,583 of record NC_056671.1, read on the forward strand.
GGTCCACGAATGGGCAGTTTAAGTGGACGAGTGTGCCCCACGGCTGGGTCAGGGCTCCAGGCTCCCAGGTGGGCCCCAGGTGAGGCCTCCAGTCTTCATAAAGAGAAACAGTATGTGTTAGCTGCCCCCCTTCTCAACCTGAGGCTGAGTCCTGGCCTTTGTTGCTTGGAGGCCTGCCCATCAGGCTCTGCTGCAGTCTGAAGGTATGCCCCCCAAATTCATATGTTGAAATCCCAACCCCAAAGGTGGGGCCTTCAGGAGGTGCTTAAGCAAAAAGGGTGGAGCCCTCACAGATAGGATTAGTGACCTTATAAAAGAAGGTCCAGAGAGGTCCTTTGCGTCTTCTGCCATGTGAGGAAATAAGAAGCGTGTGACGCAGCAGAGAGCCCTACCATGCTGGCACCTGATTTCAGACTTTAGCCTCCAGAACAGTGAGCAATAAATTTTTGCTGTTTATAAACCACCCAGCCTGTGGTATTTTGTTATAGGAGCCCAAACAAACTGAGACAGGCTCAGTGCCTCTTCTCTACCGCATGAGCCTCCAGCAGGCCTGACCTGGGCCCCAGGTTGTGTCTGGGACTGACTGTAGGGGCCTCCGGCATGGTGCATCCTAGGGCCTGGCACATAGCAGGTCATTAAAAGAGCTAGGCCCTTCCCCACCTCCACCCCCTATCACTCCCAGGCCAGAGAGGCTGGGAGACACAGCCACAGCCTTGCAGGAGAGAGTCAGCTGGGACTGAGCCCACTGCCCCCACCTCCTGGGAGTTCAGATGGGGCTACTCCCTCCATCTGCCATCTATATACGGGATCACCCATAGGGGAAGGGCTGACCTCAGTCCACCAGGAAAGGGGTCCAGGCAGATTCCTAGGTGCAGAGGTACCCTCTGCAGAGTAAGAGCCAGACCAACTCAGAGCTCATCACTATGTCCAACAATGTGGGATAGAAGGATGGATTACACTCTTGGGGCCTCCCACTGCCAGGTAGAACAGTCCTGAGGATGTTCCAGGCAGGGAAGGTGTGGGTGAGAGGAGAGCAGAGGAGGGTGCTATGGAACTAGGCCTGACAGGGTTAAAAATGGGCACTATAAACCGCTTGAGCCATGGTCTGGGTCACCACTGGAGGGAGTGTGATCCCACTGCTTAATTCTGTATATCCCAGATTTTTGCTAACAGACCTTTTTATTTTTTTATAATATTTTTATTTTAGAACAGCTTTATATTTATAGAAAAAAATTGAGAAGATCGTACAGGGAGTTCCCATATATCACACACCCAGTTTCTTCTATTGTTAACATCTTACGTTAGTATCTATAATTGATGAACCAATGTTGATACGTTATTATCAACCAAAGCCCATACTTTATTTCTATTTCCTTAGCTTCTACCTGATATCCTTTATATGGTCAAGGATGTGCCTGATTTTTAGTCACTGAGACTCCCCAAGAAACAAAGAAGTGTGGTTGCCTGGGTAGGCCTCCAGCGGCTACCTCCCCCAGCAGCACCGCCCGCCCCCAGTTCCCCAGGCACTCAGGGACTTCCCCAGAAGTCAGACCTGGACAAAGTGGAGAAAGGGACTCACCACACATCTGGTTTGTTGCCTTTCCCACTCCTTACTCCTAGGGAGACCTTCCTGGGCCTCAGTTTCCTCATCTGTGACAAAGGCCCAGGCTGCTGCCACATCCACAACCCACTTGGGCATACAGCAGAGCCTTCCTCCTGATTTTGGCTGTGGCCAGATGCTTTTGGGGCTGGACTACCCCCTTCCAGGAGCCTGGGTCCCCTAGACAGGGTGTCCCTGTCTTAGGGTCTAGGGGAGGAGGGAGCACACAGCCTGCTCCACAAGGGGCACATAGGAGACATTTCCTGACCTGGCAGGTGGAATGGATCCTGGAGGCGTCTCTCCCAGTTCATACTCCCCCAACTGGTGCTGCCATCCTCCCAGCTCCAGCTCAGACTCAGCTGAAAAGGTGACCTTTTCCCCAGAAAGCTCTGACAGGACAAGACAGGCTGGTGAGTTATGGGGCAGGGGAGAGCCACATGCTCTGCTTTGGTGAGAGCTACTCCCACATCACTCTGGTCCCTGAAGTTCAGCCCTAGGGCGGCCCAGAGCTCCAGCTTGTCAGGCACCCCCTGCTTGGATATGAGTAGATGAAAGGTGGACAGGCAGAAGTAGCCGGGTGGGTCCCTGCAGAGTGGACACTCAACCTTGGCTACCCTGGCCTGGCACTTAGGGACCAGAAATCTGGCTCCTCCAGGCAGCCCTCCTGGATCACCATCCCCTTGTCCCAGATGATTGGCATCTCTGCACCTCCCGGATGGACATCACTAGGTAGGCCCTGAAAACTCAGGGACCCTTGACCTGTTCTGGGACCCCCTGAGAGAAGCTGTTTCCCCCACGTTCCACTCCTCTTTCCCTCCCTGTTCCTGTTAATTCTCCCTCCTATGAAGTAGGTCTCACCCCATTTTGCCATCAGAGAAACTGAGGCTGAGAGGGACAGGGACTGCCCAGAGACCATGCCCAGTCTGTGGGAGGCCTGGGATTTGCTGCCCACCTGTGACACATGGGTCCAGACAGCTGAGGCTGATAATACAATATAGGCAAAGCTGACTGGACCCAATGAGGAGGGGCAGTGAGGGCCGGAGGCCAACTAGAGCACACCCAGTTGAAACTGGCACTGCTCCCCAGAAGCAAGACAAGAGACTAACTAAAGCAGGCCACTGCCAGCACAGTGCCAAATGAGGACAAAGGGGGAGCAGGTGCTTACGGGTGCTTGTCAGCAGCTCCCCACAGGTGGGACGGCCAGGAGAGCCCCTGCCTGCTGCCTTGGTGTTGGGGGCAGGCAGGAGGAGATGGTGTCATTAGTTTTATTTTAAAATAATGCTTTATTTCCTATTTTGGATCCCTGGGCCTGTGACATGGAATAAAAGGAACACAAAGAAACATCTCCCTCCCTCCCCATTTCCAGCCACCTGACACCCCCAGCCCTACCTTCAGGTGTCCTCTCCCTCCCCACCCCAAGCAATACATGTGGGTGTCCCCCTCATCATTCCCCCAACCATTTATACAGGTGTCCTCTCCCTCCCCACTTCCAGCCATACATCCATGTGTCCCCTCCCTCATCTCCCAACAGTACCTGCAGGTGCCCCCTCTCTCACCAGAGTGAGTCCCCCATCTTGATGAACTCCGCTGCGCTGTCAGAGGGCAGGGTAACTGCATCTTACTGTAATTTAAATTCGCATCTTTCTCATTTCAAGTGAAGTTGAGCCTGTTTATATGGGTTCATTTCAGGTCTTGGTCCATTTTTCTCTTGGGTTATTGGTCCTTTTCTTACTGATTTGTGAGAATTTGTTACATGTAACAGTGACCATTTGTGAGATAGTTGCCTATATTCCCAGTTTCTTGTTTATCTTTTTATTTTGCCCCTCCCTCCATGCCTTTTATTTTTCTGAGGATGAATATACCCATCTTTTGTTTTATGGCTTCTAGGTTTTGTATAATTCTTAGAATGATTCAAAATTACAGATTTTTTTTATCCTTCTAGTAGTTTCACAGTTTCATTTTTACTTTTTAAAGCTTTGATCCATTCGATACTTATTTTAGTGTCAAAGAGTGAGGTAAAGATCCAAACATTTCCCCCAAATGTCTGGTTAGCTGTCCTAAGATGGTATATTTGTTATATATTTTGAATTATTTCATGAATAACCCATTTTTCCTCCTGGATTTCACCTGCTCCTTTCTCATATTTGCACTGGAGTCTCTTTCTGGATTTTTTCCCCTGTCATCTGACTGTCCATGGGCTGTGTTAATTATTGTGGTTCTAGAACATATTTTAGGATCCCACATGGCTGGTCTACCTCGGTTGGCTTATTTTTAAAAATTTTCCTGGATTTCTTTGCTCACATATTCTTTCATGTGAACTTCAGAATTGCTTTGGCAGGGCCTCTTGATTTAATCAGAGAACAAGCAGTTAGAACTTTAGCAAGGCCCGAGAATACGCAACACCCAGGGCCCAGTTTTGGGCTCTTCTAGACGACCTGCGTGCCGCCCACCCCTCGCCCCCACCCCTCGCCCCCACCCCTCGCCCCCACCCCTCGCCCCCACCCCTCGCCCCCACCCCCTACTCTCCAGGCCGACCACGCCCACCTCTCCCGCGGTGGAGCGCGCAGGCGCAGTGCTGTCCAGGGTGCTGGGCTGTGGCTCTGTTCCTGGCCGTGGGAGTGTCTCAAAGGAGTGGTTGAGGCAGAGGACCTTCTCTCTGGGTGTCCTCACTTGCCTATGGAAGGAGAGTTAATCGTGGGATTCTTTAGGCCTAAATGTGGGTCATTCTGTCACATGCACCTGAGCTGGACAGCAAAAACCCCCTCACTGTGGCCCCAGAATGGTTTTGTGATGCCTGCCCTGCCCTCCACTCCTGTCCACTCTAGCTGGCAGCTGTGGCCATACCAAGGTCTGCCTTCCTCAGCCCACTGGGTGCTCTCCCAGATCCTCTCACCAGGTGCCCCCCCCCCCGACCCGGTTTTGACCGCCCGCTGGGCTCCTAGTGTGAACAGCGCATCCCAATTTAGCTGTCACTGCTGGGTGGGTGGCTCTGGAAGGATCCACATTCCCTGCAGGGGTGGAGGAGGGGCATGAATCAAGCACTGATGCCTTGGGCACAGCCATGGGACCCCACCTTCCGGAGTTCTGCCCCTGCATCAGACTTTGGGCCCTCAGAGACAGAAGTATCTTACTTATCCCTAGCTGAGAGACCACCAACTACTGCACCTGCTGGGAGAAGACCCTGAGCTCACCCTTCAGTGACCGCCAGGGAGCCCTGGGGTCTCACTCCACCCTTTGGAAGCCAGAAGGGGCAGATCTAGCCTTGAGGTCTAGGTGACAGCAGCTTGAGTCTCCTCCCTCTCCAGGGTCAGGCTCCCCTCCTGGAGTCTGGCCACAGGGGCTCCAGGTCAGTGGCAGGGGGGTGGGGGTAGTGGGGGAGGGAAAGGTGGTGTGGTGAGGGCTACCACTGTGCAATGCATACACCTTATCCACAGTCCTCAGCAACCTCTTGGAGGTGGAAGGCCTGAGGAGCACACCTATGGGAGGAGGCCCCTGTTCAGTGCAGAGGTTGGAAGCACTTGGAGATGAGCAGACCAGTGGGATTCCTGGGAATTCTGCCAGGGGTCAGGCTGTCGGCCCCTTCCCTATAATGGTTCCGATTGCTGCTGTGTGTGGCTTTGATGAATAAGAGATGAAGAAACAGATTAATTATGGCTTAATATGCACCAAAATTGGGCAGAGGGACTCCTCAGGGGTGCAGGGCTGATGACAGAAGACCAAGACACCCCCTGAAGCCATGAGGTTGCGGACAGTGAGGGGCTGTGGAGGAAGCAGTGGCTATGGGCAAAGGTGGCCCTGGGAGAGGTTTCCAGGAGGTGGGTCTACCTAAACTCCCCTGACCTCCATTTTCCTGCCTGTAAAATGGGGAATGCTGGTGGTGTCTACACCACAGGACAGAATGGAACTGTGCACTTAACAGGCCTGGTGCAGAGTCGTCTCAGGCCTCAGGCAGGCAGCCACCCTCTGTGGTACCAGCAGATGGCAGGCCGGCGCCCCCTAGTTCCCTGGCACCAGGACCATATTCCTAGCCACCCACTCAGAATGCCAGCAAGGGTCACATTGGAGCAGTGCCTGGGTGGTAAGCACAGGTTTGCAAGAACTTTGAGCTTCCTTCCAGGTCTCTCCCTGCACTGCCCTGGGGTGGCCCAGAATGTGTGCAACAGAGACCATGTTTCTTGCTTCCCCACCCCTCCCTGGAAAGGGATTGAGGTACTAAATGCCTGTGGGTACACCTCTGGGCAGCCCAAGCAAAGCCACCACAGGCCTGTCTCTCCAGGATAGAAACAATCCTCTGGGAGCCTGTGGAAGCAGCAGCCTTCTAAGGAGGTTGAACTGTGTTCCTGTTAGCCCAGGACCAGCCACAGCAAAAGGGTCCCCTTGTCCAAGCTGGATTCTATGAGTAAATGTGGATGTTTGAGTGAAAAATCCCACCCTTCTTGTTAGGGCCCCAATCGGCCCTCCCAAGGGATAGGAGAAGTGGACAAAGGAGAGACATTGACCAGCTGACCCAGCCCAGGAAGCATTAGCATCTACCTTGTCTACAGGCTTCACTGAGCCCAGAGAGGCCAAGGGGCTGGGCTGAGGTCACATAGTCGGGAGAGCTGTCTCACACCTGACATGCTGATTGTGAAGACTGGTCCCCAGGATGGGGGTGATGCTGAGGCACAGTACCAGGCCTCACTGGAGGGGTGTGGTGGGCTGGATGAGCTAGCAGAAGGCCATACCCTAATTGTGGTGTGTCTGAGGGGGGGCAATTCAGGCAGAAGGCCAGCCCAGGCAGGCAAGACAGGTCTGTTTAGCCTAGAGAGTAGAGCTGTCTATAGGCTTCAGACCATGCCTACTCTTGGTCCCCTGGGCCATGTGTCCAGAAAGACTAGTGAACTCAGATCAGTGGGGCCCAAATGGCCTATCATCTCTGCACCCTTCTGGGCCTCCCAGAAACTTATCAGTACAGACTGCATTAAAGGGGCAGTGTATGACCAAGCTCTTCCCATAAGGTCTCTGGCTTCCCACACACAGGTTGATCCCCTAGGGTTGGCTGAAGCCCCTGTCAAGCCCTCTGCCCACCCCTGACCCTTCACCAACTGGGGCCCTCTCTCTGTCACTCTTTGGACCCTGAATAGTAATGGCTCCACACCTGCCCTGCTGGGAAGTATACCGTCCCTCCTGCTGTCCTGCACCTGCCCACATCCTGATAAATGTGCCTCACCAAACCCTTCCCATGTCTCCGGCCTAAGGAGTGAGCCGTATCCTGCTGGAGGCCAACTGACCTGCCACCCAGCCCTGCTCGGCAACCCTTCTGTCTGCCCTGAGACCCCTCAGCACTGGCTCACACCTACCCAACCCAGCCAACACCTGCAGCCAACACCCTGGCATCCCACAGGCTGGGTGTCACACAAGGAGGATGGTGGCCAAGGTGCTGACTGGGAGCACAGGAAACCTGTCCTGTGGCTCAAGGTGGTGGGCTCTCACCACACAGACCTATGGGCAGGTGGGAGGCCCAGGCGCCAGCCCAGAGCAGCCAGAAACATCTGAGCTTGGCAGCTGGAGAGGATCCCGGTGCCAGAAACCATACTGCAACACTGGTCCCCCATTCCCTCTTATGTGCACTTGGGCCCCAGAATGGCTATCCCCAACTGCCACAGGGCAGTATTTTGAATCTACAGGAAGATAGGGTCACAGTGTTCAGCAGTGGTGAGCCAGCCTGGCGTCCTGGATCATTGTAGCCACCGAGGAGCATGAGATCCTGGTCCACACCAGCTCAGACCTCAGAATGATAGCCAGTGTCACATGACTTATTATTTGGTCTAAGGCCATGCAGACAGAACTTTTCCTGATTTGGGAGCTGCTGTATGCAGGGACCCTGCAGGAAGGGTGCTAGCATGGGGATAAGCCTCAGTCTCTTGCTGTCTCTGTGAGTTTAGCCTCAGGTTTCTCATCTGTACAATGGGGGGACACACCTCCTGTGTGGCTGTGCCAAGGATTCACTCATGGCACTAGCAACCAGCACCCACTGGAGAGGTGACTATGGGTGCATGGCTGGGGATAGGAGCAAGTGCACAGGCACTAGAGTGGTCTGGGCTCCACCTCACCTCCCTTGTGTCTGGGAATTGAATGTACTCCACCATGACCTGGTAAACCAAGGCTAGGATGAGGACAAAAGGGACAGAGCAGGCAAAGATGTGATCAGAGCCACAGTGCCGCCTGAGGGATCTGGGCAGTGTGGCCTCTACACTAGGTCAGAGGGTCAGCCCAGCATGGGCACCACCAGTGGTCTCCATCCCATGAGGTTGCCTGCAACTCTGTGCTCAGATGGGAGCATTGGGCTCAGAGAGTTCCCTGCTTTCCTTTGGTGAGGCCGGCAGGCCAAAAACCCTGTACTCTACTGACTTCTCCCAATGTCACCTCTATGGTCAAGAGGCTTGGTCTTATGGAGAGGCAGAGTGCACTGGGCTTTCCAGTGACCAGGTCTCTCAGACTCATATAACCAGTGACACTGGCTGAAATCCCAGGGGGACCACCAAGCCCTTGGCCAAGATGCTGTAGTCACAGGGAAGGGTCCAGAGCCTGCCCTGGGCACAGGGTTCTGCAGACCGGAACCAATTTTGCCAGCCAGTCTCTCATCCACATGGTCCTTTTACCCACAGGGTAGGCTCAGAGAGGCTCAGGCAAGGCTAATCAGCTCCCATCACTCCTCCATGTGCAGGGCAGCTGCATGGATGCTGGCCTGACAGCTGGCTGAAGATGCCAGGATGCACCCAGGAGCTTATTCCCTGGTAGATTCCCTGAGGAGAGGGACGGAGGGAGGTCTGTGTAGGTGCCCAGGGGAAAAGGACAGGGTCAATGGGTTCTTTGGTCCTTAAGCCTCGGCTGGCTTTGTGGAGCATGGGGATACTCAGCAGGTGGGCAGCTAGGAATCACCTGGGTTTCCCCTTTCCGAAGGAGGGAAAAGGTGAGGTGCACCTGTGGTTCAGGGCAGGACTGTGACTGTGTCACCTCCCTGGGTTAGTCCAGAGAGAGTTGGTGCAAAAACGGGTCGGGGCTTCAGAAGTCTCTTGAGCTTTGAGCCTCAGTTTTCTAACTGAAAAAATGGAGCAATCCTACTCCAGTAAAGGGTTGTTCGGCCCTGGCGGCTCCAGAGAAAGCGAGGGGGCCATTCCAGGCCTCCGGACAAAGTCCTTACCGGTGGCTGGACGCTTCGGTGACCCTCACACCCCGGCCAGTCCGGGCCGACACGCCCTGGAGCCCACGCCCTCCGGCCCGCGCCCCCGGCCCGCTCCGGCCCTCGCCGCCATCCCCGCGGCCGCCTGCAGGGGCCGCCGCCTCTTCAGAAATGCGCCGCCTTTGTCTGGGGCCGCGCGTGGCACCGGTGCACCGGGCGGGCTGAATACCTCCTGCGGCCCGGCCTGCGCGCCCCGGGACCCTGAGCCGCCCACGCTCCCTTCCCTTTCCCCCGCTCCCCTACCCTCCCCCCGCCGCCCCACGCACCCTTCAGGGCCGAAGTCCAGGTGAGTGCCCCGCCCGCCGCGAGGCCCCGCCCCGCCCCGCCCCCGCCCCGCCCCGGCCCGGCCGGCGGGGGGACCGGGCGGATTCCTCGCGCGTCAAACCACATGATCCCATAAAACATTCATCCGCTCCCGGCCCGCGCCGCGAGCGCCCCTCCATTCCGCGCCGCCGCCGCCGCCCTCGCCCTCCGCGCCCGCGGCCCCGCCAGCCCAGCCGACCGGGCGGAGCGGAGCGCGCCTAGCCTCGTCCCGCGGCCGGGCCGGGGCCGGGCCGGAGCGGCGGCGCCTGGATGCGGACCCGGCCGCGGGGAGACGGGCGCCGGCCCCGAAGCGACTTTCGGTCCCCGACGCGCCCCGCCCGACCCTTAAGATGAAGAGGGCGTCCGCCGGAGGTGAGTGCTGTGCCGCGCCCGATCCGGGCAGGCGGGGTGGGGACGGTGGGGGCGGCCCCTCCTGGAGCCGCAGGGCCAGGCCGGGGCTGCCGAGGCAGGCGGAAGGGTCACCGGGCGGCCGTGAGGGCCACCGCAGTGCCGCGCCGGACTGGGGCCGCGGGCACCCCGGCCCCGGGAGGGCGGAGCCCGCGGCAGGAGGAAAAGTTGCCGCTTCCCGGGAAAGTTGGCCGCGGCGGCGGGGCCAGGGGCGGCGGGGCCCTGTGGCCCCGAACTCCGAGCCCGGGCCGGGTGGGTCTGCTGGCTGGAAGGGCGGGGTCCAGCCTCGGAGCGCCCTGGCCTCTAAGGGGTTAATGAGCAGGGTTGCAGAAACGTGGGTACGGAGCAGGGGTGGGGGTACTAGGTTGCTTTCACCTTTGCCCCTAGTAGTCCGCTCAGGACCTCTGGTTTCTCTGGGGTCAGGCCGCAGCGGGATGAAATGGGGGCGTTGGCGACAGTAGAGGGCGTGGGGGGGGGGCGGGGCTGGCCCAGCGCTCTACCCCAGGGGGTTGGCGGTGAAAGTAGGCAGCCTTAGCACCTCCACACCCGCAACCTGAGGGCCCCTTGGGGGCTCAACTGAGTGGTTCCAGAAGTGGTGGGGCTGGCAGCACCCCCTCCCTGACAGCCCTCATGGGACCCCTGGTGTGAGGTCCTGAGAGGTGGGGTCTGGAGGGTGACTTCCTATGGGGGAAATTGGGCATGCCCCGCCTGGAGGGTGCTCCCCTGGTGCCCACCCGGGCTGCCCTGCTGATGTCCACAGTGCCGCAGGCTGCACACACGTTTCCTTGCACGTGCACGTGTCTACAAGGGCTGCACACTTGTACATCGCGTGTGCACATGCATGCCAGACTGCCCCAGTGTGCCCGCGCACACATGCTGTGGATGCACATCCATGTCCTCACCCCCGCCCGCACGCCCACAGCCACACATGCGTGCACATAGCGTGCCTGCTGTGGTCTCCCCACTTGGCACATGCTGGGGCCCCTCAGTGGGACCCACTCCCTTGCCTACATGCACATGTGTTGAGGGGGAGGCTCTGGGCAGCCAGAGCTCACAGATGGAGGGGCGAGAAACAGGCTGCAGGAGCATGGCCCCACCTCTGTCTGCCTCTCCCCAAGTCCTGGGAGTCACCCCTCCACAGCCCCTTTGGGTCTGGGTGTGTGTGTGTGTGTGTGTGTGTGTGTGGTGTGTTCATGTGTGTGACTCAGTATGCTTCTGCACGTGTGTGTCTGCACACATGACCATATGTGCCTGTGACCACATCGGCATGTGTTTCTTTGCCTCCATTGTTGGTGCCCCTGTATGCCCAGACAGGCTGCGACCAGGTTTTACCCAAATCTTCAGCAGAGGCACTAAGGATGTGTGCTGGGGAGCTAATTCAGTGCGCCCAGACTAGGGCATGAGGCAAAAGGGCTCCCAGACACTCCTCCCCTCCCCCCCTTAACGGGGCAATGGTGGCCAATGGGGGCTGGGACCACCCGGGCAGGGAAGGCTTATTTCAAACCTCGAGGTCAACACAGTGACACATAGACCAGACCCTTCCCCCATGCTGTGCAGTCACTGCCACTAAGCCCAATGGGGGACAGGTATGTGCCCACACCGAGGCTGACCCAGGGTGACCTCAGGAAGACCCTGTCCCTGTGCCTTAGTATCTCCATGGTAGGAGCCTTATTGGCGAGGTGCTCTGTGGTGTCACCGGCTTCAGATGCTATGTGCGGCACTGAGGTAAGGGTGTTGATGATCCGCTCTCACTGTGGTGAGGAGGGCCTTGGGCCCGGGCTCGGAGAGGCAGGGCCATACTGCCTTGTCCCCCAGCCACCATCAGTGTCCTTGTCTATAGAATGGGGACAAGTGGGTCATCCTTACAGAGTGTGTGGGAGTAAAACAGAGGGGCAGGCTGGAGGTTGGGCCCCATAGGTGGGCAGGCTGAGGAGCTGGCCATTCCTCTTTTGTAAGCCAGTCAAGGTGAGGAAGAAGCAAGTTCTATGGGAGGGACTGAGCCAGGTGGTGGTCACACCCTACCACCTGGCAGAGGGCCACTCATAAACCCTGGCTGCTGGGTGTGGGATGGCAGAACGACAGCCTGGATTTGGGTCCTGGCTACGCTACCCGTCAGTGGTATGACCTTGGGTGTGACAGTTCACCTCTCTGTACCTCGGCCTTCTCTCCTGGGCCAGTGACATGGCCCAGTTATCCCTCACGGGTTGTTGGGGATACTTCCAGGCCAAGGTCCCCATGGGCTTCGGATGCCAGTACTTTTGCCTTCAAAATCCCAAAACATCACCCCCCACGCCACCCCAGTCAGTGGTTCCCACAAATGGAAGTCCTCCCAGAAACCTTGCACTGCCAACTGGACCTCCCTTGTGCCTATTTGCAGATGGGGAAATAAAGGCCCATAGAGGTCACAGGGGAGTTGGAAAGGGGTGATGTGCAGTTGGGGGGCAGGGAGCGAGTGAAAGCACTACAGAAGGTGGGAGGTGGCCAGCAATGTGCTTCCCAAGCTGGGCAGCATCTCTGCTCTGCCCCTCACCAGCAGAGAACTCACAGAATACCTGGGCCTCAGTTTCTCTATGTGAACATTAACAGCCAGCTGGGTGTCCTGCAGTTGGGACTGACCCTCTCTCTGTGGTCATGGATGAAAGGTAAGGGAGAGGGCCCAGTGGGTCTCAAGAAGCAAGAGGGCTTGTGGGGGTGTCTGTAGAAGACCTCCCCCCCACCACAGGCTGTGCTGGGGCTCTGGAAGGCAGAAGAGGAAGTCCCGCAGTCCAAGGAACCTGAGGGCTGGCCTGAGACCCATCACAGGGCCAAGAGTTTGTTTGTTGTTACTCGCTGTGAGCAACAGACTATGAGGGCCTGGCCATGTGTGGCCCTGGCTCCCCCATGCTCACTGCACTCCAGCTCCCCTCCCTCTGCTGCCCCCAGGCCAGAGGACTTGTGCTCACCCATGAGCAGTGCTGCCTCCTGGCTCCGTTCCCCACCTTGCTCCCTGCCCCAGGCCCAAATTCATGGCTTTGTGGCATGGATGCCTGTGGCAGCTGGTGCAGCACCAGGAGGGTCCCCGCTGGTGGAGGCAGAGGGAACCCATCTCCCAGGACTGCATTTCCTGCTCTCCCGGACCTGTGGCCAGTGTCTCCACAGAGCCTCAGTCTGTGCATCCAGAAAGGGGTCAGGAGAACAGGAGCACGAGGAAGCAGTTCCATGGTGAACGAGTGAATTGCGTTGAATGAGTGAATGGGTGTGAGTTAGTGTGCATGAGTGTGCGACACCCCTGCCCCTGAGCCCTGTTGTGGGGCTCCTGAGGGCTCTTGACTGTGCCTGGTTAATGAAGTTCGTGTCACCCCGGCCCTAGCCTGATGGGCCCTGACTCCCAGGCAGGGCTGCCTCCCTCGGTGGCCACCTAGGGCCTGGGCCTCAAGGTCCATAATGAGCCAGGCTGGCTGTCCCCCGCTCTCCCTCCAGCTGTGCCACAGCACTGGCCCCCAGCCCCCCCTTCTCTCTCAAGGTAACCCCTCAACAACCTCAACCCCTCTCTGTGTCCCCCACCCTGTGTCCCAGCTGCCTCATCCCAGACACTGCGATTGCTCCTGATCTGTTTACTCAGACACCCGTTCATTTACTCACTCATTTGTCCCTGTTTGGAACCAGGCAAATAAGGGGATGTGATCCTTGCTCTCCTGAATTTATAGGACTCAATGCTTTAAAGGACAGCTGGTCACAGAGCCAAAACTGGAAGCCCAGCCAGAGGGTGGGCATGCTGTCCACACCCGCTCTATCTCCCCAGGCCGTCACTGGCATGTGTGGGCCCAGCCGGGTGTTGTGTGCTGCAGTTTCTTCTTTTGTCGCTGTATTTTAAACATATTGCACGTCGGGAACTATTCTTGTGCATCATGGGTTTACTGGTGTGTGTGGAATCCCTTCCTGAAGATTCGCCATCACTTATTTATCTGAACCTGCCTCAGTCTCTCACAGTGTCCATGGTCCTGGAGCTGGCCCTCAGGAGATGCATTTAGTGTATGCCCCCAGTGTCCTCAGTGCAGGACTCCACGGGTCTCCCCCAGGGTGTGGCCACGGGCCCCCTCCCCTGATGGTAGCAAGCCCTGATCCTCACCCCCTCCCAACATTTTATGGATGGGCTCCCTGGGCCTCTCCCTTCCCTGGGGTAGGGTTTCTCACTGGTAGTGGTGGAATCTGCTTCTAGGCTTTGATCAGGACTCTGACTCCAAGGATGGCCCTTATGCAGCTGGGCTTTGGGCTACCTCTCTCCTACCCCCTTCTCACAGCCTCTGCCCTCAGCCAGCAGCATCCTGACAGTCCTGTCTCCCTGTCAGAGAGGGCCCTCTGCCTTGGGCCCTCTGCCTTGCCCTGCTGAGCGAGGATGGGGGATGGGCCCTGCGGCACCATCCTACACCCTTGATCACCCCACTCGCTCCAGGACAGGGCAGCCAGGCCGGGAGGTGGAGCTGAAAGGCAGGACTTAGGGCAGACCTCCTGGAGGGGCTGTGGAAGGTGCTATGTGGGCAGAGGCCAGGAGCTTGGGTTGGCTCAGGTGGGTCTGACAGGCTGTGAGCCCCATCTGGGCCTGGCATGTGGAGCTGGGCCAATGGTGATATGGGGAGCCCAATTGGAGGGGCTGGGGTGTCAGGAGCTGACCCAGCTTTGTTCAGGCAGCTCGCCCGGCACCCTGGGGGTGCTCCTGTGCTCGCTGGTCAGCACTGAGGCGTTCCTAACTGGCCATCACAGATCACACTCCGTGTAATTGAAGTTCCACAGAATGTTGGTGCGGATTGAACAAGGGTTTTGTGGTCAAGCAAATTTGGGACTGGCTGGGTTAAGTGGCACTGACAGAGCTCCTTTACTGCGGGGTGTCTCGGAGCCTCAGGTTTGCAAGTGGATTGGGCAGGGCCTCTGATAGGCACCCCATGTGACATGATTCAGGGACTGCTGTGCCCAGAAACTGTTTTGGGCATCAGTGGCTCAGATTCCTCGGAGGGCCTGGGAGGGGGACCTTTGGGCCCCTAGTAAAGGCCCCAGGGATGGGTGGGCCATCCCACACAAACCCTGCAGCCATGGCACTGGTGGGTGGAGGGACCACGCTTCTCCTGGCAGTGTGAGGCAATGTGCAAATTTAACCTTTGGGTTTATGACTCTATTTCTTTGCAGCAAATGTCACGGGAAATGTCAGGCTGAGGCTGAAACTGGTGAGGGGCCCATTGAGGAAGGGGATGGCGTGCATAGGGGCTCAGGCCAAGGCAGAGCTCTGGGTCCCTCACCTCCTCCAGGGAGCCTTCTCAGATTGCCCTTTCACTTGCCTGGGCCCAGCTCTGTGTCCTCCATCTGTCCCAGCTATTGTGACCTTGTTGAGATGTTGCCTTTATTCACCTCCTGCTGGGGCCCAGATGGGGCGGGCTCAGGGACCTGCCAGAAGTCTCCCCATCCTGAAGTCTGGGCAGGCGTTGGATCAACCTGTGCAGTGCCGGCTCACTCTGTGACCTTGGGCAGCACCCGCCCTTTCCTGGTCACCAGAGGCCTCATCCATAATCAGCGCCTGTTGACCAAACATGGTGCTTCCAGTTCAGTGCCTTTGTGGGTAGGAAAATGCTCCAAGTCTGAGGCGAGTAGGGTGCTGGGCTCTGGGGGAAATGGGTGGGGGCTGGGTGGCTGGCTCATGGTGTCATGTGGCTGCTCCAAGCACACAGTATGTGCTCCATAAAAAGCAGGGACAGTGAGCAGACATGAAAGGAGGGGGGGGGGGTCTCAAGACCAGCTTGGGAATCCAGAGCCCCCAAACTTACTTACCTCCCTACCCACTCCAGCATGGCCAGCTCTGGGGCCTGGTTTGACCTGTCATAGAGTTCTGCTCTGGCCCTCTGGTCCCCATGATTGCTTAGTAAGTGTTTATTGCCTCCTTGCTGTATGTCAGGCCTATGCAATTGAGCAGGGATCTCAGGCCCCTATGCTGCCCTCACCCAGCAACTCCACATCTCTTTCCCCTGCATGTGGAGTTCCACTGGAGTTACAGGTCCCTCAGACCCAGTCGGTCTGGTGGTCATTACCCCTGTACCACCTGCCTTCCACCCCCATCATCCACACCCCAGGCCCAGGGTCTTTGCTGCCTCCCATCCTCCAAAACAAGTCCAGTGTCCAGTTGGGCCCCAGGGAGGTCCATCCCCTTTTATCCCTCACTGAGGGCCTGCTGCAAGCCAGCCCCCTCCCAGGCTTATGGCCACAGATGCCCACAGCTGCCTGCCTGCCATCTTGTCCTCCATTCAGGCTCTGAGATGCTTTCTATAACATGTTACCTGACAGCCAAGCTCCTCCTGCTTAAACTCTGCCATGAGCCCCCCTTGTTTTCAGGGCCTGGGCCAGGGAGTCTCATTTGGGAACCTTTTCTTCTACCCTCAGTGGGAGAGGCCCCCAGTTTCTGGTCTCAGCACCTGACATGCATACCTGTGCCTGCCTCCCCATCTCCACGTGCCCAAGTCCAGCCCAGACCTGGCACTGGGATACAGGGAGCCACGAATGGTGGAGCAGCCTCATGGGCAGTGACTTGAGTCAGTTCCCAGGAGACACAGGAGCTGGCAGTCATGGCCCTTGGGGATGGCTGCTGGGTGTCAGGTACAGACCAGTTGTCTGAGGTGGCTGCAAGAGGGCGGCCCCCCTCCAGGACTCAGATGAGCAAAGTCATGGGTCTAGAGAGAGACAGAGATGCCAACCTATAGGGGATCCCCTCCAGGCAAAAGCCGGGCAGGCAGTGTCTGGCATTGGGACCCTCCTGGCTTTAGCCCAGAGCCAGCTGAACACCTGGGTGTGTCACTCACCTTCTGAGTCTTTCTGTCAAAGGGGGGAGACTCTGAAGGGGGAGTCAATGTTGAGTGCTGCCCCCAGGGCCCAGCCCTTCATGGAAGCTTGATTGTCCCATTCAGATGGAACTTCCTGTGGAAATAGAAGCTGGTGATGGGGCTTCTGGGGCCCTCAGTGGGTCAGGGAGCCCCCATCTCTCAGGGGACCCCTCAGGTTCCCAAGTCCTTTGAAGCGGCCCTGTCCTGGGCAGGGGTGGGGGGTCTGTGGTGTAACTCAGGAAGCAGGGTGTACAGCCACTGGAAGCAGAAGCCTCTGTTGAGCCATGGGAGCACAGAGGAGGAGCCCCGCCGGGGCCTGCCACTCCCCAGCAGTCCTGTAGCCATGAGGGTCCTTGCCGCCTGTCCCAAGGGGAGTCTGTGACATCAGTTCATACCAAGGGGAGCCAAGTCAGAGGTCAAGGTGGGACGTGCAAAAATCCAGGCAAGGCCAGTGGCAGGGGAGTCTGGAGGGGACGCTGGGACCCATGTAAGGCATCTCCACTTCTCAGCGAGGGGCCCACGTCCCAGCAGGGGCCTGGGTCAGATGGGCACTGGGCCTGGTCACTCCATCCTGACTTAGAAGGAAATTCAAGGTTTCTCTGCCTTCACAATGTGGAGACTTCTGCCCCACAGTTCATTTTGCAGCAGCTTTGTGGTCTGGTGGAAGGCGCACCCCATGGTCATTGGGCAGGGTGGGGTGCAGGCAGAAGAAGGGTGGGCCACCTGCCCCCAGGGTGTAGCCTCCAGCCCAAAAGCACCTCCCATCCCCAAACACATGGGTAGAAGCAGAATTACAGAGAAAGGCCAGTCCTGGCCAGTCACCAGAATGGGCTGGACACCACATCACAGCAGTCTTGGGAGGGCTGTGGGCCCCAAGGTCACACAGGATGCTTGCACCTAGCTCTCTCACCTGCCTCCACAGCACACCGCAGCCAGGAACTGGGAGTGGGCCCTAGTGCTCTGTCCTGCCCCCCCACCCTTCCCAGAGCCCTGCCAAGTTCCTCCTACAGCTCTCCACTGTCCACTTCCCTCCGCCATCCTGCTCAAGGTCTCCCTGCTCTCCCAAGACACACTCAGCACCCCTCTTGTCCTCAGAGAGCACAGAGCTGGCTAGTCACGCCCCTGCCCAGCCCCCACCCCGAGGCTCCATGGGGCTTTCCAAGGGATGAAGCTGTGTGAGGCAATGGCCAATGAGCCTGGTGAGAACTCAGCTCTTAGGTCTCCTCGGGAGCTGAGACCGAGACCCCAGGGCCATCTGAGGAAGGTACAGGACTGTCACTGCCCCACTGGCAGTGAGCACTTCTCACCCCAGGGCATGGGTGGCTTTCCCCACATGGCAGGAACTGATGAAGGAGCTAAAGGGTGCCCTGGGGCTGTGGTTCCTACATATGGCCTTGCAGGTGACCCCCCAGCCCATCCTCTGGGCAGGATCCTCCCCACCTTTGATGGGGTTAGCTAGGCAACAAGATGTACACCAGGGGTAGGGGCTGGGTGGAGGGGACCTGGGCAGGTCCCTGAGGGTCACTTGTTTCTCCTTTCATTCTCTTTGGTTAAGTGTTTTCTAGCCTTTAGTTTGAGGCCAGCCCTGTGTTGGGCCCAGCCCCAGCGGGAGGCCAGCCCACTGCTCTGTGTGCTCCCGGCCGTATGACATGTGGCCCCTGCACACCTGTCATGTCCAGGCTGTCTTTCATCTCCCTGCCTCAGCCCCAATTTATGTCAGGCAGAGGCTGACACGGGGACAGGTGTGACAAGTGTCTGGCTTCCTGTTCGAAAATTGGCAAAAGAAAAACTCTCCCCATAAAGATATTCCATCTACATACCTCCCGGATGTCACTGAGAGGACCCGTCACTGCCGAGACAGATGGTGGCCCTAATGGACTCCATTCTTTACCTGCTGCCGGAGTCACAGCCCATCCCCCGGGGATGGCCCGAGGCAGGTTGTGGCAGTGTGTGTGTGTGTGTGTGTGTGTGTGTGTGTGTGTGTGTGTGCACGCGCGCGCGCGTGCACATGCACTTCAGTGCCCCTATGGAGCCCTCCTTGATGCCGTGGCTGACTGCTCCCCCCCCCACTCCAGATTACAGGAAGCCTGACATAGATATGACCTTCCCCACCAGTGATTAAGGAGGCCTGGAGGGTGGGGGCGACACGTTCCTAGATAGAGCAGCCTGTAAGAATTAGGGAGGGAGGGCCTACAGACCTTCATCCTCAGGCCCTTGCCGCTCATTTCCTGCCACGTGGCCAGCACCAACACTGGTCAGCTCACTACCCCTACACTACCCCAAGGCCCAGGTGGAGTTAAGACCTGCTTGGCGTGTAACTCAACACAGGACCCCTCAGGCCTAGCTGTGCTTCTTCCCTGCCAAGTACCCCATGGTGGGAGCCCATGGCTGAGACCCTGACCAAGCTCTAGGTCTCTACTTATTCACCTGCTCCTTAAATGGCCCCATTGGGGCTGAGTCCAGCATTGAGGGTGGGTGTAAGAATGGACGGACGCCTCAGGCAAGACTGCAGTGTGGGAGGGGAACAGATTGGGAAGGGTCCTCTTCCAAGGGCTGGCATGGTGGGACTGTGAGGAGAAGAGCCCTTCCAAGAGGATGTGTTGGGATAGGGCAGGCATTCTGGAAAGGGGAACTGCCTACACAAAGGCTCATGGAAGCCACAGGATCCGGTGCACATGACAGAATCAGAGCCTGGAGTTAGGCCAGGTCAGGCACCAGCATGCCCTTTATAGCTGTGACTTGACCTCCCTTCTGTCAGGTGGGGGCAGTGGGTCCCTGCCGGGGGGTGATATGACCCATCCCTCCTGAGATGACCCCACAGGTGGGCTATGAATTTTCTGTACCCACTCTGCACCACCCCTGAGTGGGCTGTGGGGTCTCTCCATACCCTGTGAGGTGGGTCTTGGTATCTCCATTTTCCAGGTGAGGAAGCAGGTCCCAAGAGGTTGGAAGACCTGCCTGAGGCCCCAGAGAGGCAGAGGCTGCACCAAAGCCCTGGACTTTTTCTCCGGCCATCCTGCAGGGCTGGCTGTGGTGGGCGGGGATCCCATGGCATGGGAGTCTTGGAAGGGGGTCCTGCTGCCAGGGCACTGCCTCATTCACCCTTCTTGGGGCAGGGCTTCCCCATCCAGTGTTGGTACATGAGACCAAATAAACCAAACTAAAAGCATTTCTGATTTTACTGGTTTGTGTGCATTGTAAAAAAGATCTGGGAAAATATATCAGATGTAAGAAAGAAGTTGTATTAGTCAGCTCAGGCTGTCATAACAAAATGCCACAGACTGGGTGGCTTAAACAACAGAAATTTATTTTTTCACAGTTCTGGAGGCTGTAGGTCTGAGATCAGGGTGCCGGTGCGGTACGGTTCTGGTGAGAGCTTTCTTCCTGGCTTACAGATGGCCACCTTCTCACCATGTTCCCATGTGGTGACAGTGAAAACAAACCCCCCACTGTCTCTTCTTATAAGGGCCCTAATTCCATCGTGTGGGCCCCACCCACATGACATCATCTAGGTGCCCATCTCTCAAGGCCCTTCCTCCAAATACCATCACACTGGGGGTTAGGACTTCAACATAGGAATTTGAGGGCGACACAAACATTTCTGTAGCAGAAATGAAATTGCCTTTGACTTCCAGGTGCTGTTGCCACATACTCCCCACGGGGATATCAGTACCCCATAGGCTGTCTGGGCCTGCACATCCTCAGGGAATGCTGTTCCCACAGCCTGGCAAAGTCTGCCACTTGCCTGTAGTGGTGGACATTTCTTACATTCATGTGACAAACATCTATGGTGTGTGCTAGTCACCAGGTGTGGCCCTGTCCCTGTGGAGCCCACAGTCCATGGGGGCAACTGGCAGAAGCAAGCAACATGGAGACCTGCTCAGTTGACCAGCGAGGTATGTGGTTAAGTGGGCACCCTGGCAGTGGAGGAAGGTGTGGGGTATCAGGGACCCAGGTCCACCCAAGTGCCCCCAAACCCCTGGGGATTTGTCAGGTTCTCAGACCCAACTTCCCTATTTCACAGATGACCAACCCAGACCCGAGAGGCAAGGTCACTAGCGGTGCCTAAGCTGAGCTGGACAAAGTGGCTGAGCTGGGAGGTGCCCTGGCCTCTCAGGCCTGTAGCAGCCATGATGGGACAGGGAGGCAGCTGGGGAGGAGTAGGAGTGGGGATAGGTGGGCACAGCCTGGTTTCCTGCAGCCTGGGCTGGGAGGGAGGCAGCTGACTGACTGCAAGGTTTTAAGTATGCATTTCCGGGAAGAGGTCTGCACTGGCACATGCGCCAAAGGCGCCCTGTTCCCTGATCATCTGCTTCCTCCTCTGCACGGGGCTCTCCTGGCCCCATGTGAGGCCACCAAGGCTGCAGGGCCTATTTGAAGGGGGCCTTCGGAAGTGCAGTCTTTCTTACCTTTGCTTGGCAGTTACCGAGCACCTGCTGAGTGCAGCCCCTCACACAGATCAACAGACAATCATGCTGAGCCCCTGGGAGTTGGGGACCTGCCAGGGGCACTGCGGGGCCGGTGGGGGGCCCAGACCAGGTCTGACTGACCTGGGCCTCATCTCATGCTGGAGACCCTCATGTGTTGAACTGGGGGAGGAGGGAATGAGGATGGGGAAATCATTAGGAAAATATGTAAGAAAAAGGAAAATGCCTTTTCGGGTTTGATAAAGTTGAACCATCATTGGCCTGGGTTGGAGTCCAGCTGGGCACTG